>NC_143262.1:74960500-75298500 GCF_984573655.1 Nuphar pumila
GACAGATATCCGAATTTACACATTATGACATGTATGGATGTCTAAGTTTATTTTTCATTATACAACATGATTATAAATATTTATCTTAAAATTTGAGTTGATATGCATGAAAACTGAATGTATTCTACGTTATTCTTGATTTATAATCATTCATATCACATGGATACTAATGAACATTGAATATCATAAGGCATGATCAGTGTAAAGTAAATTGTTATACACGTTATTTTTTGTTTAAGCATGATCATGAATTGCATATGATTGCAGCCTTTATTTATGTCTGTGAGCATATGACATGGTGATAAGGATGTGTGATATGAGCATGTGTGTGGCTTGGTGTAAGCCAAGGTTCGGTGAAACTTATGGGTGCACATGGTGCACCAGAGACAGAAAAATATTTATGCACATATAATCACATAATTGTCTCATAGAGGTTGGGCTCACAGTGTTAACTATAAAATCTAGATAGGTCAAAACAAACTTGCTTATAGCATCTACAGTGGGAAGATTGGGCTGGTGAGCCCGAGTGCGTGTGCGGTGAGCACATGTAATTTATTTTATGAGCCTAATACTTAAATAACACCCATGACTCATTCAAAACAGGTCCTTTGGACTGAGGCCCACTTTGGAGAAAGTGAGGATACACACGACCGAATGATCATTGAGTTGTTTTGGAGAGCGGCGACATATCCTGGTCCCTTGTCTTCGGTCGTAGGGGGCTCAGACTACCATGTGTTCTAGGTGGTATGTCCAAAATATCTGTAGAGTAGGAATCAATTTCGCGCAGGACCACTATGAGTTTCTCTCGGTTACAGACCGCTCCAGTGAAACTTTGATGTAAGTTGGGAGATTCTTTAGTTCAATGAGGTTAATAAAAGGCATGGCATAATATATCCATCATTGGATTGGTTGGATCAAAGTTAAGAACCCGAGAGTGTACCTTCGAGCAGGAGAAAAAGTGAAACATAAGAAATCAAAATAGAATTATTAAAATATTTTAGTATGCGCAGAAATGATTATTTCATTGGCATGATGCACTGTAGCATGTTTATCTTGTAATATAAATGCAAGCATGATTAGTTGCGTAGATGTGAATTATGCTTGATTTTGATATTATGATGTTGCATGATTTAGATGTTATCTAAAAATGTGTCAATGTTTATTTTTGTGATTGAAATATTTGTGTTCACGTGTTTGGTGATTACCTACCGAGGCTATGGACTTATGTCTCTACTTATAGTATTTCAGATAATGAGTAGGCTAAAAAGTGATGACTGTAGACTCGGGGTAGCGTCAAAAGGGTCATAGTTTTTTACGGTTTTGAGAGGATTTGATATTTTATTATTTATTTATTTGATTAAGCTCTACTGATAATGTTTAGTATTTGATTTATTTTAAATGCAAACAATGATTTGATTTTAGTTATTTTAGTTTTACATGTGGTGTGTGTTGTCTCTGTAACCCGCGAAAGACTTGAACCGTATTTAAAAAAAGTTTTTGCCGTTATGTAAAAAGATTTAAAAAAAACAAAATCATTAAATTTTCAATTTAAAAATTGAGGCGTTACACTGTTATTCCAAGTGTAAGTTTGGCACTTCTTTGTAAGCTAAGTTCGAAGACCCAAATATTTTCATGGTGGGACTTGTGCACAACTGTCCCCGGTCTGAAAGAATAAACTTTATTACATCCACCTAGGTTTGCGTTAATAATGCTCATATCTTTGTCCCAATAACATTCCATATCCCGGGCAACATGAGTTGGACACGCTATGACATGCTAACATGATTCTAACACGTATAGGTATTTTAATATATTAATTCTTTTCAATACTTTTTAGTAATATTTTAATAAAAATACATTTTTATATGTTAAAATATTAAAAGTAATTTATTTATTTACTGACTAAAAATTTAGAAATGTGTGCCCTAGTGTCTTATTCTAAAAAAATAAATTCAAACTCGTGTGTCGCCAAGTGGCGTATTGGGTGGTACACGCATCGACACAGAACCATATCTTTGCATAACTTGAATCTCTACTTATTGTTAAAAGAAAATTCTCACCTTTACGAGATAAGATGTATAAATCCTATATTTTTTGAGGGAAAATAATTTTTTAATATTTTTTTTTTACTGCAAATCGTATATGGAAAGCCTAGGAGCCGACTGACCACAGATCATTTGACTCAATTCCTGACGCCGTTTACGAATGGGGGCTGAAGTAAAAAGCTGATAATATTGAAAAACCCAATCGGTGAACCCGGTGGAAACGAACCACTTATGAGAGACAATGGCATGTCAAAGTAGGAGAGACAAATCCCATTTCACGAAAAATGTAATGCAGCCGCTTTATTGCATGACACAAGCACCACCATGCCGTGTTTTGTGATGTGAGGCCCAACACAGAGCAGTTATTGTCATATTGTAATGTGTGGGCCTCACTTTGTTATATGTACCAAGGGTTTCCCATGTGCGGTGGGTCTTTGAAACTCTCCTCCTCCTCCTCCTCAATGCGATCAATGGCGGTGCAACCTAAGCCTACCATAACCAGCTCTTCTGCCCGTATCCACGACCCCAAACACTGCCCCCATCCAAGGACTTCTGCCCCTAATGGCTCCAAAAACACCTTTGGTTATCTTGGTCTGGCAGTGCTCATGATATCCATCCTCGCCGTTTTTATTGTCTTTTGCATGGCCTCCAGCCCCTGCAACCCCAGCTTCTCCATTGCTGTCACCGGATTCAACGTCTCCGGCCCCCGGCGCTCCTCGAGCTGGGACGTAAACATAATCGCTAACAATCCAAACAAGTATAGCGGGATCACTTACCGGCAGATCAGCGCATCGCTCGTCTACCATGGCGAGGTCATTGCAAAGACCAACCTAGTCCCGTTCTACCACCAGAAGCTCAACAGCACGACCATCAGCACCCACTTGGCCATGGAGCCCATGTATGCTGCCGAATGGATGGCCGGACTAATGGCAGGCGATGGCGATGCCGGGGCGGTCGACTTCGACGTATGGATCTCGGCGGTGGTGCAATTGAAGACCCTTCACAACGTGCAAAGCGTGCGGTTCTTGTGGTTTCAGTGCAACTCCATAACGGTATATTGGAAGGAGGGTTCTCCAAAGGGCTCTTTCATGGGGAGCTCAAGCCAGCTTATCAAATGCGATAATGAGCCACTGTAAGTTTTATATGATCATTCTTTTGAGTCTTGGGATCTTCTTGTGTGGTTCTTAGGTTTGATGGTTTCTCTGATGTGCATTGATCATGGGAAAGAGATGGGATCCAAACATAAGCAACCTCATAAACCCAGTCAGGGCCCTAGTTGCGTTGAAGTTTTGAGTGGGACCCACGCTCAGGTGCTGTGGGCCATGCGATATTATTGTTTTTGCTTTATTGACATTTCTGATGTTTGGATCCCGTCGTCTGTCATCTCTTGCATGATAGGAAGGACCAATGAGGTGAAACCGCTTTGAGGCGTGGGGATCAGCGGTGCAATGTACATGCACCAAAAGAAGTGCCTTCTGTGGGCTCACAATGATTCCTCTTTTTCTTTTGAATTGGGATCAGGTGCAATCACATTGTATGTGCCGTGCTGCATCTGATTGCCTTCCATCTGCTGTTGAGTTCCACGACTCACAAGCTGTAGGGGAAGATGGAGGGCGCTCAGGTGTAGCGAAACGTTGCATTTGTGCTGTGTGATTGCACCTAATTTGGTCTCTCTGTTTTTTTTGAAGTGGTGCTAGTATCCAACTAGTGTGGGGCCCATGCAACAGCGCCATGTGGTTGATCACGAGGACCCATGCTACGAGACATGAGCTCGTTGTCGCTAGCGTTAGCGTGCGCATCTAGTTTTTAGTGACTGGATCCAGGTTCAGTTAAATCTTTGATATATATCAGGATCAACCTTGGCTGCCCCGTATTGAGGTCCAGCATAACAAATCAGATACGTTATCTGGTTGACATCCTTTATATAGGAAAAATGAACGCCAGTTAGATCCGTTCCTTATATTGAATCGGACCCGAGGTTTGGATCCTCGTGATATTTGTAGGGTATGGATATATTTAATGCTTGATATGCATATATTTGCTTATGGTGCGTGTGGTTTCTTGCTTCTTTAGAAACTGGTGAACAGATCCTGCCTAGTGTGCTGAGTTTGCTAAATGGCGAGAACGCTTACTCAATTCATGTTGGTTGGACTACATTATTCAAGCTAGGCTCTCCTTTGTTCATTCATTTATTTTCTCAGACAATTATGTAAAAGAGGCATGGTAATCCTCTTATCAATTTTAAATTACAATTTATGTAGCACAAGATATGGTATCACCTTTTTTTAACAGTATTGGGGTTCTACCATCACCTTGTATTTTATGCACAAATGTGGTGACCCAAAATTTTGTTAGAAGACTGCAGCTAAAAACATGATTTTGAAAATCCGATATCTCAAACCTAGAGGCACATTCTTACGATTCCTATCTTTAAAACTTCAATTGCCTCACCGCAAGATTTTAAAAAATGTGAACTAAGAATTAGTGTGACTGCACGCAACAACTAGGTTTGAACCTTAAAAGAGTCAATGCTTCACAAGACCAGGTGACCTCCCCCTGAACTTGCAAGTTAAACACAAGAGCTCAAAATATGAAAACTAAAAAAATCTTGAGAATAAAAAAAAATCTCATAATCAACATGTCAAGAATGAAGGGTTACATAGACTTGAAAAGACTAAGACAATTTTAGTGTAACGACCCCAATTCGTACTCGTGAAAAAGCGGCAATTTTTTTTTTAAACCATTGCGGAAGTATTCCCAGAAACCTGAGACCCTTACAATTTCACTTACCATTGAATAGCCCAACCAACCACAAAGGATCTTACATTTATCATGTCAAACCAAAGCAACTCAAAATTTATTAATTACGAAAGAAAGTATTTTTAAACAATAATAGCAAAAGATATATCAGAGTTATTTAAATGACATAAAAATAAATAAAAAAACTGAGCCACGCTGTCCCTCCGTGAACGATCGAGCAAAAGTGTGACACCCATAGCTCTTCCAGAAGCAACTCACCTCACTGATCACATGCGGCTTCGAAAAACCATAGAAGTAGGATGTCAGAACCAAAATCCTGAGCACAAGTACCTCTAATAAAACAAGTGAGCTAAAAAATACAAATAAGATTTCAAACAATAATTTAGAAGAATACAATTATGACAATTACATAATTTAATTAAGCATTCATGCAATAAAGGCAATAATTAAGCATGAGAGAACATTTAATAAATAACAGAGAACACAATCTAAGCAATAAAATCATTTAACATGCTTTAGAGAATATCATTATGTATTCACCAACATTTAACAATTAAGAGAATATGTAAACATGCATGATCTAATGCATAACAGTAATATGCACGAATTCAGTACAATGCATGAGTAAATTATTACCTCTTATTAGAATTTTCTTTTCATATGCATGTCTCAATTAAATGCACACAATTTAAGTTTCTCTTTTTAATTACCGTTGCCGGCAGATACACCAAACGGGTAAAATGTCCGAGGTCAAGTTAGGTTCTCAGGGTAGCTTAGCACACAATTTGTATTCTATTACTCAGTTTTGTACTCAACCCTTAACCGAAACAACCTTCAAAATATTAGACTACCTATCTAATGTCGGAGACACTAGAGACCACACATCTACAAGTGTCACTTTCTTGGTATACCAAAACAACAGCTGTGTCTACACACCACCCCCAAACAAAGTGGCAGACTCTCCCTAAAATCGTGGCAAGGAGAAAGAACCTCAATATCAGGTTTAGGGGCAAAAAAATACACACAAAATTTTTGTATCCTTTCGGTTTCCCCAAACCGTAACTCCAAGAGTCTCATACTCTCGACAAGACACCTTAGAAAGTACATTATACTATTCTTTTATTTTTATTTAATTATTTTTATCTTATTTCTTAAATTTGCAATTCAGCATACAAATAAGGTAACAACTCACATATTCCTCTGCGAGAACCATCCCAGGACTCCCACCAGTGGAAACACACAGAACAATGCAATATATGCAATAAAAGTAAATATGATCTCTGTGATGCATTTAAAAGTAAAGGAGAAGCAACCACAACTCGAAGCCCACCAGGCCCACGATGATTCATTTCGGTCATCGATGCACCACATGCAAAAACTATAACCACATGTCACACATGTCAACAAGGTCACATGTTTTTTCCAAATGCACATTTATGTATATATATCAATTTACCCAATTAAAAATATGTGTGAGATATAACATTCATATGCAGAAACTTACTCCACTATGCCATTTACATGTTTTCATTTATCAAGTAAGTATGAGACACACACCCACATAAGCACATACTGTAACATCCCACATTTGAAGTTTGTGTATGCGTGTGATAGCTGATTTGCATTTAGACTAAAACAAGCAGGGTATGTCAAGTAGGTATGTAATAAGTTTCTTTATTAGCATGAATAAGGATCAAACAACCACACTTAGAGAAATCAGAAGATTCAATTACATAGTTGCATACATACATTTATTATATGCACATGCTCTAGAATAAACTGAAATAACACTTTGCGTAAGCAAGACTTAATCAGTCAAAGCATATGAACAATTCAAAATACATTCACAACCCATTCTGGAAATTCACATGCATGTACCAAATGCTGTTTTTTTTTTTTTTGAATGACAGTGAACAGCCCTAGCGGAGCCCCTCTCGGCTGGCCTCACAGGCACAAGTCAGGCTTGTTAAAAATAGGCCTGGCTGCACCTAGACAGATCTGTCTAGACATGGTCAGTCGATCTGGGCTCGGCTGGCCTGCCGGCCAGACCTGATGTAAAAGAAAAAAAAACTTATTAAGATCGTGACTTTGTTCGGTTGTTACCTTCCTTTGAGACTACAGAGCTTCACCTTCTATAGTCAATGCAATTCCGAAATGACCATCTGATGTTACTGGGAAAACTATTGAAGAAGTAAACTTCTATTCACATGTAATTATTCCTAAGGAGTGATTCCCTACTTTACCATTTGTTCAATCAACAGTGCAAATCAAGTTCCCAATTTAGTATACGTTGATTCATGAGTAATGCAAATTCTAGTGGGGTAAGTAAAAACTTACTATCATCATGTGCATCTAAATTGAACTGGAGATGTGAGGGTAGAACTGGTGAAGGAATGGAGCTACGTGTGAACAACTCAAGCTTAGTATACACGCTTACTTGAATTTGGGATTTAACTTAAGAATCAAGATCAAGCCACATTGTTGCTCAAACAAGAAATTCTGGGTTCTGCTTTGTTTTTGTTGTTATTATTATTCTTTATTACTGATTATAAATTTTTTTAAGGCATGGTCAGCACCCAGATGGGTGTTGGCCATATCTGGCCAGCTAGCACAGTCCAGCCGAGTGGCTGGACCTGGTCTGATGAGACCCGACAAACTCAGCTAAGCAACTCAGTTGGCTCTCGGTTGTCCAACCAACCAGTCTGGGTCATGTGCTGGACTATCAGGCCAACCTAGTCCTGATAGCCAGAGCACAAGTCCTATTAGGGCCTGTGTAGGCTGCTACCAAGGCCTAGCAGGCAACCCAACTGACCCCCCCCTCCCTCCCTCCCCTTTTTTTTAACATGAACAAAAATTAGTTGTACACATGGAATTACCCCTCTACAGTGAGACACCATGTCCATAGTAGAGATTTTAATAAACCTGCCAACCCAACAGTGATTTTGCATGTCATTACTTTTCAAAAACCTGAATCAATACAAACAACAACATTGAAAATTTTCTACAACCTTTACTACTATTACAACAAGAAAATAAGCATTGTTTCCCTTTTCATCTTTCCTTATCTTTCCCTTCTTTTTTTCTTCTCTCTCTCCTTTTTTTTCTTGATATAATGAGTGGGAGAGGGGATGACATCTCCTGCTTTTCCAGCCTTTTGTCAAAGAGTTCCCAAAAAGGGACTCTTTCTCTACCTAGTTTTCAAACTTTTTGAAACTCTTCAAAAAGTTGACTTTTCTATTTTTTTTAAAACTTCTAATTTTTATAAAACTCTTCCTTAAGTAAGAATAATGACTCTTTTAAGAAGTCCTGCTCAGCCCTAAAGTAAAATTCAAAATTAACATTAATAAATAAATAAATAAATAAATTATTAATTAATTAAAAATGATCTAAATGTTTCCAAAAATAGCCAAATGAACCCAGAATACTTCTTAACCATATTTAACCCTAAATTAAAGCTTTATATTGAATTTAAAGCTGGAAAAACATTGGGTTTGGATTTGGATTCAGATCCGGATCCAAGATCCAAACCCATACCCAAAACAAAAATGGATCAAGACCTGGATCAAATCCAGATTTGAGTTTGACTTAAATAGAATCCATATCCATATTAATTCGGATCATAGGCCTTGGATCCAATCTGATCAAACTCCAGATCCATTTCGACAAACTGCTCCTTTTTCAGAAAAATCTGATTTTTGGGTCAATCGTAACCCGAATCAAGGAAAATAAAATATTATTGCACTCAGAATTCCGAGACGCATCCAACAACATATTATACAAATATCAAATTTTGAGTTTCACCCAAAAACAACCTGATTTTTGCTTGAATTTAAAAGTAAAAAATAAAACTCTTCCTCACATTTCGATTGGCTCGTCTCGACCTTGTTGATGGGACCTAGGCCAAGCTGAGACTCAAAGACTTCAGTTTAAAAATTGAGCCTCAAACGATTTTTCTTTCAGACTTAGCCAAATTTTTGAAAATCTCATAAAATGACTAAGTACAAGAATACGCGATATTACATCCCTACCCCCTTAAAAGAATTTCGTCGTTGAATTAGAACATGCCAAATAAGTGTGAGTAGCACTAAAATCAAATATCACACGAGCCTAATAATCGACAACTAAGAAGATACCTTTGATCAGATCAGTCTGATTTCCCCTTGTAGTAGCCGTAACAACATAGACTCTCTTGTTGGTCATTCGTTGACCCTGCTGCTTCTGAAGCCTCCGTTGTGGTTGTTGTTGTTGCTGTCCTCCCTGAGCCGCTGGCTTATTCGAATAGTAGGAAGCAATGTGTCCCGACTACTAGCACTAGAAACAAACTCCCTTGAACATTTGGCAAAAATCAGAGGATGGTTTTTGTTGCACCTGCGACACACTGATTGGGCCTTCCCCTGCTGAGGTTGTCCCTGCTGCGCACCCTGCTGATATCCCTCATGGGTTTGCTGCCTCTTACCTCCCTGCTTCTTCACACCTGCGGGTGGGTTCTTCCTCGCACCACTAGTCGAACTACCCCCATTGTTGCCCTTCTTCTGCGAGTCGCCCCTGAACCTCTTCCATTCTTCGTTC
Organism: Nuphar pumila; assembly: GCF_984573655.1. Taxonomy (NCBI): domain Eukaryota; kingdom Viridiplantae; phylum Streptophyta; class Magnoliopsida; order Nymphaeales; family Nymphaeaceae; genus Nuphar; species Nuphar pumila. The sequence goes on from NC_143262.1 coordinate 74,969,875, forward strand.
AGGACCGCCGCAGTCTCAATCACATCCGCCAGTGTAGTGGGTTGGCCTCCCACTACCCATCCGTAGTCTCGCCTTCTCATTCTTAAAAAGGTTTGGGCAGTACCTCTCGAGACTCCAGAATCTAGTGGTGTAGTCCACCAGACTCATGTTTCCTTGAGTCAAGTCGAGGAACTTCTGCTGCATCTGCTTCTCGATGTAAGAGAGGAAATGTGTGTCCAAGAACTCCTCCCTGAACACCTTACAGGGAATCACGTCCATATCGGCGAACTTCACCCTTCGTAGGGTGTCCCACCACTTCTTGATATCACCCTTCAGACGGTGTGTGTCAAAAGGTATCTTCTTATCCTTAGAGAAAGGTAGGACATCGAACACCCACTCAATCTTCTCGACCCAACTCTTGGTTGTTTCTGGATCGGCCTTGCCCACAAAAGTTGGCGGGTACAATTTTAGGAACCTCTAGAAGAAAACACCGCCTGCGTTTGAAATAACCTCAATAGGAGGGTCACGCGCAGCTGCCTGCACAGCCTGTGCCACCTGCATAGCCTATGTCGCCTGTGCCGCCTGTATTGTTTGTGTCGCCTGTACCATCATGGTGTCGGTCAGGGTGTGGATGACATCCATCATGAAATCCCTCTGCTTCTGCCAGTTCGTGGGAGCCCTAGTGAAAGATGAAGCACCTCTATGTGCATACGACATCTACGACGCATATATTTTTTACAAAAAATTAGACTCCTATCGATCTTACCCCCTTAGGGTTGATCCCAAATAAATCCTTTCATACAATTACATCAAGATTCTTAATATACACAGAAAGAGAATTAACCATGAATGCATATAAGCATAAGAGATTAAATACTTAAATAAAAGTATTAAATAGCCTTACCAGTAAAGGAGACTGCTCTAGAGTACGAGGCACAACTTGCTGACACTTCAGGACAGGGCTCATTTACCAAAATTTAAAAACTTAATGTTAAAGAGATGATAAACATGTAAGATTTTGTGGTGGCTCTGATACCAAACTTGTACTGACCTCAATTCATACCCGTGAAAAGTGGTCATTTTTTTTAAAATCATTCAAAAATATTCCCAGAAACCCGGGGCCTTTACAATTCCACTTAACATTGAATAACCCAACCAACCACAATGGATCTTACATTTATCATCTCAAACCATAGCAACTCATAATTTATTAAATATGAAAGAAAATATTTTTAAACAATAATAGCAAAAGACATATCAAAGTTATTTAAATGATATAAAAGTAAATAAAGAAAACTGAGTCACGTTGTCCCTCCATAAATGGTCCAGCAAAAGTGTGACACTCTTAGCTCTTTCAGAAGCTAGTCGCCTCACTGATCACCTGCGGTTGCAAAAAACCATAGAAGTAGGGTGTCAGAACCAAAATCCTGAGCACAAGTACCTCTAATGAAACAAGTGAGCTAAAGAATACAGATAAAATTTCATGCAATAATTTAAAAGAATGCAATTATGACAATTACATAATTTAATTAAGCATTCATGCAATAAAGACAATCATTAAGCATGAGAGAATATTTAATAAATAACAAGGATCACAATCTAAGCAATAAAATCATTTAACATGCTTTAGGGAACATCATTATGCATTCATCAACATTTAACAGTTAAGAAAACATGTAAACATGCATGATCTAATGTATAGCAGAAATATGCATGGCTTCAGTGTAATGCATGAGTAAATTATTACCTTTTATTAGAATTTTCTTTTCATATGCATGTTCTTATTAAATGTACACAATTTAAGTCTCTCTTTTTAATTACCGTTGCCCGCGGATATACCAAACGAGTAAAATCCCTGATGTCAAGTTAGGTTCTCAGGGTAGCCTAGCACACAATTTGTATTCTATTACTGTGTTATGTACTAAGCCTTTGACCAAAACAACCTTCTGAACATTAGACCACCCATCTAATGTCGGAGACACCAGAGACCACCCATCTATAAGTATCATTTTCTTGGTATACCAAAACAGCAGTTGTGTCTATACATCACCCTCAAGCAAAGTGACAGACTCTCCCTAAAACCATAGCAAGGAGAAAGAACATCAATATCGGGTTTAGGGGCAACAACAATGCACACAAAGTTTTTGTATTCTTTCGGTTTCTCCAAACTGTAACTCCAAAAGTCTCATACTCTCGATGAGACACCTTAGAAAGTATATTACACTGTTCTTTTATTTTTATTTGATTATTTTTATCCCATTTCTTAAATTTGCAATTCAGCATGCAAACAAGGCAACAACGCGCATATTCCTCTGTGAGAACCATCCCGGGACTCCCGCCCGTGGAAACACACAGAATGGTGCAATATATGCAATAAAAGTAAATGTGATTTCTGCGGTGTATTTAAAAGTAAAGGAGAAGCAACCACATCTTGAGGCCCACTAGGCTCACGATGATTCATTTTGATTATCGATGCACCATATGCAAAAACTATAACCACATGCCACACATGTAAACAAGGTCACATGTTTTTTCCAAATACACATTCATGTATATATATACATATATATATATATATATACATATATATATCAATTTACCTAATTAAAAATGTGTGTGAGATATAACATTCATATGCAAGAATTTACTCCACTATGCAATTTACATGTTTTCATTTATCAAGTAAGTATGAGACACACACCCACATAAGCACATACTGTAACATCCCACATTTGAAGTTTGTGTATGCGTGTGATAACTGATTTGCATTTAGACTAAAACAAGTCGGGTATGTCAAATAGGTATGTGATAAGTTCCTTTATTAACATGCATAAGGATCAAACAACCACACTTACAGAAATCTAGAGATTCAATTACATAGTTGCATACATACATTTATTATATGCACATGCTCTAGAACAAACTGAAATAACACTTTGCGTAAGCATGACTTAATGAGTCAAAGCATATGAACAATTCAAAATACATTCACAACTCATTTCAGAAATTCTAATGCATATACCAAATGCTTTTTTTTTTTGAATGACAGTGAACACCCCCAGCCGAGCCCCTCACGGCTGGGCCCCACAAGCACAAGTCAGGCCTTTAAAAAACAGGCGTGGCTTCACCTAGACAGATATGTCTAGTTATGGCCAGTCACGCTGGGCTCAGTTGGCCTGCTGGCCAGACCTTATGTAAAAGGAAAAAAAACTTATTAAGATCGTGACTTTGTTTAGTTGTTACCTTCTTTTGAGACTATAGAGCTTCATCTTTTATAGTCAATGCAACTCCGAAATTACCATATGATGTTACTGGGAAAACCGTTGAAGAGGTAAACTTCTATTAACATGTAATTATTCCTAAGGAGTGATTCCCTACTTTACCATTTGTTCAATCAACAGTGGAAGTCAAGTTCCCAATTTAGTATACGTTGATTCATGAGTAATGCAAATTCTAGTGGGGGTAAGTAAAAACTTACTATCATCATGTGCATCTAAATTGAACTGGGGATGTGAGGGTAGATGTAACGCCCCAAAATCTTAACCCAAATTTTGAGGATTTTTTTTTTCAATACAGCGGAAACAAGTCACCTCATAGGGTTAAGCATTCCAGAACATTACAGGTGGAGCAAAACCAAAATATTTATTTCAATATTAATAAATAGCAACATCAGAGTTTCTCACACTATCCCTGGAACAGTAAATCCAAAATCTTGATCCAATGTCTCATCATGCAGCCGCTCATAAGCTCTACTCTTCACCTGAAAAATAATATATTTATAGGAATTAGACTACAATTGTCTAAGTAGGAATCACTGTAACTTTTAATGCAGATATATCATGAATCTAGTATGTGATATGGGTGTCAAGTGTGATTTTCTGCATATACAAGAATAAACAAAGATTTAAGCTACGACGATCATTAATGTATCAGAAGCTAACTGGCAGGTAATATCGTTAGCAACATTTAAATATCCCATAACCACATATATGAATTCATATAATGATTCAGAGGAATGCAATTATGAAAATTACATAATTCAGGTAAGCATTCATGCAACATGAAATAATTGTTAAGCATGCAGAACATACATCAATAATAGGAATCATAATGTAAGTAAGCAGTATATTTAACATACATTAGAACTTAAACAACATGCATTCACCACCATGTAGCAATTAAAAAAATAGATAAAAGATGCACGTCCTAATGCATAGCAAAAATCTGCATGATTTATGTGCAATGCATGAACACTTTATTATTTTTCTTTAAGGTTTTTCTTTTTCATATGAATGCTCTATTAAATGCATACAATTTAAGTTCCTCCTTTTAATTACCGTTGCCCGCAGATACACCAAACGGGTAAAATCTCTGAGGTCAAGTTAGGTTCCCAAGGTAGCTTAACACACAATTTGTATTTTATTACTGGGTTCCAAACTTAGCCCTCGACCGAATCACCTTCGAAACATTAGACCTCCACATCTAATGTCGGGGACATAAGGGACACCCCACACCCACATGTGCCACTTTCTTGGTTCCAAAATAAACTCACAGCTGTGACCAACACACCACCCCCAAGTAAAGGGACAGACTCTCCCGAAAACCATGGTTAGGAGAAGGAACCTCAATATCGGGTTCAGGTGACAAAATTTCAGCACACAGAGTTTTTGCATCCTCACAGTCTCCCCAAGACTGAATCTCTAAGATCCTCATTTTCCAGATGAGATATCTCAGAACGTATATTACAATGTTCTTATTTATTATCTTTTTATTAAGAGCCAATTATTGATTTTTGCAGTTTCACATGCAAAAACAAGGCAAAAGCTCACATCTACCCCTGCGAGAACCATCACGAGACTCCAGCTCATGGAAATATATCGAACCGTGCAATACAATCACATTTGCAAATCAACATGCAAGGTTAATAACATAGGCTTGCAAATCAACCTGCAACCATAAGCTCAGAAATTCAACATGTGCAGCTCTTCATGGTCTACCATCCGTGGCAACAATAAAACAACACAATTAAAACCATAGTATAAATATGATTATTGTGATGCAATTAAACAATTACAGAAAGAGCAAACCCAAGCTTGAGACTCTCCAGACCTGTGATGATTCATTTAGACCATCGTAAGCAAAAACCATAACAACTTGCAATTTATGCAATGAGGTCAACATGCCCCCAAATGTACATCCATTCAAACCAATTTGACAATGTGCATGAGTCAGCACAATCATATGCATGTGTTCACCATCCATATGCAAGTGCTTTCATGTAATCACTTAACACACATGCATTCATCCATAATTCATAAGTACATGAGAACATTTATGCATGATTGTACATGCCAAACACACATCGATTTCATGTATGCACATGTACTTGAAACTGATTTATAAATGCACGATAATCAAACATGTCCCATAAATGTAGATGTTACGACAATGAAGCCATACATGATACTTCAAGTACAAGGTTTTGATGATGAGCAAGTGGAATCAATTGCATTTCAGCTAAGGCTATGAAGAAATTGAAGAATTCAGTGAAGAATCTTTGAAGACTAGTGTGCAAATGTTTAATTCATTAAAAGTCTTAGATTCTTGTAAGAGCCTTACTTAGAGTGCATATTTAGGTTGCATTTCACCTTAAAAGTCTTTAGAAAAACTTTTCTAAAAAGAACCCTCATAAAAATCTTTTTAGAAAACTCTTTTCTTAAATTTTCATGTTTATTAGTCGACCAATAGACTTACCAGTCGACTAATCCTTTCGCGCCATATTTTCTAAAAAGTCATTTTTGTCAAATTAGTCGACAGAAGGTTTTATCAGTCGACTGAACAGAACATGTGTTTTCTGAAAATTTAGCAGTAGTTGACTAATGTTTTTTATCAGTCGACCGAACAGAATGTTTGTTTTTCAGAAGATTTTAGCAGCAGTCGACTAAAAGGTTTTTCAGTCTACTGATGATATTATCAGTCGACTAACTTTTCACAAGTCGACTAAGTTTCAAAAGTTCAGATTTTCAAACGGCTCGATTAACAGATCAGTCGACCGACGATAACTGTCAGTATACTAATAACTAACTATTAGTCGACTAACTGATGTTTCAGTCGACTAATTTTGCCGTTTTTCTGAAACTTCAAAAAAGACGTATCTTTTCATTTTTCAAACGTTTTGATCGTTCGAAATGAACAGTTTTGATACCCTTTCATACCCTTAACGTATGGAAAACTTTAACTATAAATATGAGTGCATTTTACACTTAAAACAACAAGAATTCAATCGATTTGAATCATTTACTTATTGTTTTTCACTCCTATTCATTCAAGTATTTGTTTTCTCACTCACGTGATATTTTCACTTCAGTTTTTCACTCAAATCACTTTGAGAGATAGTGAATTCGTGAGTAGAGTATTTCAACAACCTCAAAAGCCAATTGCATCGCATTTGCATTCAAAAGAAAGGCTCATAGGTTGTTTTGTAAGTTGTTACTTATTTTCTGTAAAAAGGACTCCTTGGTGTAAAGGAGTTGTTTGCTTTCAGTAGGGTTGTTACTGAAAGTGAGACCGGTTATGGTCTGTGTGATCTTGTAGTTTACAAGGTTGATAGTGGAAATCTCAAGCGAGTTTTGCTTGGGGACTAGATGTAGGTCAGGTTAGACCGAACCAGGATAAAATCTTGTGTTCTTTGTGTGTTTGCTTTGAGATTTGCAAAATCATTAAATATTCCGCAGACAATTTTTAAAAGCACTATTCACCCCCCCTCTAGTGCTCGTTGCCTAGATCTTAGTGCACTTTCATTTGGTATCAGAGCATCTAGAAAAACTTCTTGGTTCTCAAAGATGCTCGGTTAATAAAACCGATTTGGGATATAGCTTCTTTGATACTTAAAATAGACCAAACTATGTGGTGAAAAATCAAAGACATTATTCTCAACCTTTTGTTCATAGAACTAGACTTTCTAGTTCTAATAGAAATGCATCTAGATATGTTTATTCTAAATCCGTTTATAAAAAAAATATTTATTATCAAAGAAAACCAAAATCTAAATGGATATGGGTTCATAAGACTAACTCTCATGGACCCGAAAATAGAAAGGGGTCAAATGCTCTGTTTTCTGATTTTGTTGTAGGTACACAACATAAGGAGCAAATGGATATTGGACAGTGGTTGTTCCAAACATATGACTGGAAGGCCAGAGTTATTTTCCACCCTCCAAAATAAGGATGGGGGAACCGTCACCTTTGGTGACAATAACAAGGAAAAAGTGATAGGTATTGGTAATATTGGTAATCCAAAATTTCCCTTGATAGAAAATGTTCTTTTAGTAGATGGTTTAATGCATAATTTAATATCTATCAGTCAATTATGTGATAAAGGTTTTCATGTTTCTTTTGAAAATGATTTATGCTTAATTTCTGATTTTAAATTTAAAAAGATCTTTTTTAAAGGTAAAAGAAGAAACAATGTGTATGAACTATATCTAGATGAATTACCCTCTTTTAATGAAAAATGTCTTATTGTTTCAAATGAAATTCAATGGTTATGGCACAAGAGACTTGAACATGTTAACTTTAAAATTATTTCAAAGTTATCCAAGAATGATGTTGTAAGAGGCCTACCTAGAATACCATATAAAAAGGATCACTTATGTGATGCTTGTCAAAGGGGTAAACAAATCAAGAGTTCTTTTAAAGCAAAAGATATAGTTTCAACAAAACATCCTCTTGAACTTTTACATTTAGATCTATTTGGACCATCTAGAATTCAAAGTTTGAATGGTAGCAAGTATGCTTTTGTTATAGTAGATGATTATTCTCGGTTTACATGGGTGATTTTTCTAAAAAGCAAAAATGATGCTTTTTTCAGAATTTTCTAAACTTTGTAGAAGAATTACAAATGAAAAATCTACATCTATTATTAAAATTCGTAGTGATCATGGTGGTGAATTTTAAAATGAATCTTTTCTAAAGTTTTATGATTTACATGGTATATCTCACAACTTTGCTTTTTCTAGAGCGGCTCCACAAAATGGAGTTGTTGAAAGAAAGAATAGAACTTTGCAAGAATGTGCTAGAACCATGCTTCAAGATAAAAATTTACCAAAATACTTTTGGGCTGAAGCAATTAATACAACATGTTATGTCTTAAATCGTGTTCTTATTCGACCAATTTTACATAAAACATGTTTTGAATTGTATTATGATCGTATACCAAAGATCTCATATTTCAAAATTTTTGGTAGTAAATGTTTCTTGTTAAATACCAAAGATAATCTTGATAAGTTTGATTCAAAATCAGATGAATCAATATTTCTTGGATATTCTTCTAGAAGTAAAGCATATCGTATTTTCAATAAAAGAACATCTTGTATTGAAGAATCTTTACATGTTGCATTTGATGAGAATTGTGAGCAGGTTAAACCTCTAAGCGAAGGAGAAGAAGTAATACTTCAAGAAGAACCCTTGATAGAGAGTACTTCTCAAGAAAATATTCCTCTTCAACCAGTTTGCAAAGTAGTTCCTAATCATTCACATGAACAAGTTATTGGTGAAATAAAGAGTGGTGTCCAAACTAGAAGGCAGTTAGAAAAATATATTGCAAATGTTGCTTTCATATCTAAATTAGAACCAAAGAATATCAATGAGGCTTGTGTTGATGAATTTTGGCTTTTGGCCATGTCTGAAGAACTTAACCAATTTACTAGGAATGATGTTTGGGATCTAGTTGATAGACCAAAGGATCATCCGGTAATTGGAACAAGATGGGTCTTCCGAAATAAGCTCGATGAAAATGGTGAAGTCATTCGTAACAAAGCAAGGCTAGTGGCACAAGGTTATAATCAAGAAGAAGGCATAGATTTTGATAAAACCTATGCACCAGTGGCTCGATTAGAGTCAATTCGAATGATGTTTGCTTTTGCTAGTTACATGAACTTCAAGTTATATCAAATTGATGTTAAGAGTGCATTCTTAAATGGACACATCAATGAAGAAGTTTATGTAGAGCAACTTCCAGGCTTTGAAAATGAGAAATATCCAGAAAAAGTCTACAAATTGAAAAGAGCTTTGTATGGACTCAAACAAGCACCAAGAGCGTGGTATGAAAGACTACGAAATTTTCTAGAACAATCTGGTTTTTCCATTGGTCGGGTAGACTCCACTTTATTTATTAAAAATCTTAATTCAGATATTCTTATTGTGCAAATTTATGTTGATGACATAATATTTGGTTCTACTAATGATTCTCTCTGTAAAGAATTTGCTAAAGCTATGCAGGAAGAGTTTGAAATGAGCTTGATGGGCGAATTAAACTACTTCCTTAGACTTCAAATAAAGCAAACTGAAGAAGGAATCTTCATCAATCAGGCTAAGTATATAAAAGAACTTCTTAAGAGATTTGGGATGGACTCATCGAAATCAAGGAATCCTATGAGTACAACTACTTCTCTTGATAAAGATGAAAATGGTAAAAGTGTAGATACTAAACTCTACAGAGGTATGATCGGATCTCTATTATACTTAACTGCTAGTCGACCTGATATTATGTTTAGTGTTTGTATGTGTGCAAGATTTCAAGCTAATCCAAAGGAATCTCATTTAACTGCAGTAAAACAAATTCTTCGTTATTTGAAAGATACTTCAGGTTTCAGATTGTTTTACCCAAAATCATCTTCCTTTGATTTGGTTTCATATAGTGATGCAGATTTTGCAGGAAGTAAATCTGATCGCAAGAGTACTAGTGGAACTTGTCATTTCTTAGGAAATTCCTTAGTCTCTTGGTTTAGTAAAAAGCAAAATTCAATATCACTCTCAACAACTGAAGCAGAATATATAGCGGCTAGTTTAGCATGTTCACAAGTACTTTGGATGAAACAGACCTTAAAAGATTTTGGTTTGAATTACTCCACAACAACTATTTATTGTGATAAAACTAGTGCTATAAATCTTTTGAAAAATCCTATTCAGCACTCAAGAACTAAGCATATTGAAGTTAGACATCATTTTTTAAGAGATCATGTGTTAAAAGGAGATATTTCGTTAAATTTTATTTCCACTAAAGAACAACATGCCGATATCTTCACTAAACCTCTTAAAAATGAAGATTTTAAGAGAATTAGGAGAGAACTAGGTATTTGCTCATTTTTGGATTTATAAAAATGTTGATTTTTGAACAAAATCTCAAAATCGCACTATATTAGTCGACCGATAAAATTCTAGTCGACTGGTGTTTTAAATTTTGGAATGTATCGCACCATATTAGTCGACCGATATATTTCTAGTCGACTGATGATATTTTTAGAATGAGTCGCACATTCTTAGTCGACCGATAAAGATTTAGTCGACTAAAATTTTTTAAATTTTTAAATGAAGGGACCCGATACCCCTTGGATTTTTAAAACACCCGTTCTTTTTAAAATAAGCATCGTTTCACTTCGTTTTCGTATATTTTCATTTTTCTTAAAAATGAAACCCTTAAAAACGAAAACCCCTTTTGGTCTCTTTCCTCTCTCTCTTCTGAAAAACCCTCGAAGTGCCGTTCGATCACATTTTCGCTGGGATTTTTCTTGCCGTGACAAGGAGACGCCGGAGTCTTCTGGTTGTGATCTTGAAACGCCGGAATCCTCCTGCAGTAACTGGCGCATCTTCAAAATACGCCGGAACCCTCTTGTGTGACAGTGCATTGCCGGAATCCCCTTGTGGCCGACCTCTAGTACTTCGCAATCCTCTGGTTCTGTTTCACATAGCAGGACAGCGTTCTACTTCTGCCGGAAATCATTTGGAAGCAGTTATTGTTTTTGGTAACTCTATTTTTTTTAACCATGCCTCGTACGAAGTCTGCATCTGCAAAAGGTTTAGGTTCTCATCCTCCTACACCTTCTTCAAGACATGGTTATAATATTTTAAACTTGTATCTCTATTTTGCTTATGCTATTTCTGTCCTTACTCTTTTTTATTCTGACAAAGGGGGAGAAAAAGATGATAACAATTACATTGCAGGAGATCTTGCATGAGAAATGCAAAATTAAGAGAAAAAGAAAGCTTTGAATGAATGTATTTCTAAATGCATGAAGAAATGATGAATGGAAATGCAAACCAATCAATATGTGATATATGTGCTTTAAATGTGCTAACTTTTAATGTTTTGCAGCATATTGATAGGGGGAGTAAAATCTCCATCTATGCATCCAAATGCTTCATCTTTGATTAAGTTTGTCATCATAAAAAAGGGTGAGATTGTTACGACAATGAAGCCATACATGATACTTTAAGTACAAGGTTTTGATGATGAGCAAGTGGAATCAACTGCATTTCAGCTAAGGCTATGAAGAAATTGAAGAATTCAGTGAAGAATCTTTGAAGACTAGTGTGCAAATGTTTAATTCATTAAAAGTCTTAGATTCTTGTAAGAGCCTTACTTAGAGTGCATATTTAGGTTGCATTTCACCTTAAAAGTCTTTAGAAAAACTTTTCTCAAAAGAACCCTCATGAAAATATTTTTAGAAAACTTTTTCTTAAATTTTCATGTTTATTAGTCGACCAATAGACTTACCAGTCGACTAATCCTTTCGCGCCATATTTTCTAAAAAGTCATTTTTGTCAAATTAGTCGACCGAAGGTTTTATCAGTCGACTGAACAGAACATGTGTTTTCTGAAAATTTAGCAGCAGTCGACTAATGCTTTTTATCAGTCGACCGAACAGAATGTTTGTTTTTTAGAAGATTTTAGCAGCAGTCGACTAAAAGGTTTTTCAGTCTACTGATGATATTATCAGTCGACTAACTTTTCTCAAGCCGACTAAGTTTCAAAAGTTCAGATTTTCAAACGGCTCGATTAACAGATCAATCGACCGACGATAACTGTCAGTATACTAATAACTAACTATTAGTCGACTAACTGATGTTTCAGTCGACTAATTTTGCCGTTTTTCTGAAACTTCAAAAAAGGCGTATCTTTTAATTTTTCAAACATTTTGATCGTTCGAAATGAACAGTTTTGATACCCTTTCATACCCTCAACGTATGGAAAACTTTAACTATAAATACGAGTGCATTTTACACTCAAAACAACAAGAATTCAATCGATTTGAATCATTTACTTATTGCTTTTCACTCCTATTCATTCAAGTATTTGTTTTCTCACTCACGTGATATTTTCACTTCAGTTTTTCACTCAAATCACTTTGAGAGATAGTGAATTCGTGAGTAGAGTATTTCAACAACCTCAAAAGCCAATTGCATCTCATTTGCATTCAAAAGGAAGGCTCATAGGTTGTTTTGTAAGTTGTTACTTATTTTCTGTAAAAAGAAGGACTCCTTGGTGTAAAGGAGTTGTTTGCTTTCAGTAGGGTTGTTACTGAAAGTGAGACCGGTTATGGTCTGTGTGATCTTGTAGTTTACAAGGTTGATAGTGGAAATCTCAAGCGGGTTTTGCTTGGGGACTGGATGTAGGTCGGGTTAGACCGAACTAGGTTAAAATCTTGTGTTCTTTGTGTGTTTGCTTTGAGATTTGCAAAATCATTAAATATTCCGCAGACGATTTTTAAAAGCACTATTCACCCCCCCTCTAGTGCACTTTCAGTAGACACATGAACTTTTCATGTATTAACATCCACACACATGAATATCACTCAGATATAGAAATTAAATGTTCAGGTCTGCCCACATTCATATCATGTATGCACCTGTACCAAAACAAACTTTGCAATAACTTATTAACAGACATGCATTCATATCCATCAGGCTAAATCCAAACTAAAACATAAGGAGAACTCCATCCCTCAGATTAAGTCCACCATCATGTGTTTGGAACCAATATAACAACCTCATTCCTCAAATACAATTAACATGTTGCATACAAGCAAGTCAAATCATACATTTTCTAACAAACAACAGTTAAGCACACATCCCTTTAGTTTAAGTTTTCTTGACATACCTAATTTCCATTGTCCCCAAATCATCGGACTCAAGTACCCCTATTGGTACTTATGTGTTAGGTAAAAACCCAAATAGTTCACTTGGAATCATACCATATAATCCCAATGGTTTTATAACTGGTTTATGTCCGTATCAGTTTTATGCACAACATACAAAATAAATTCAATGAAAACTTAATCTATCTTTAAACCAACTGTTGCTGATCAGTAAGTAATATATTGCAGCCCAATCAATGATAACAGTAACAGTAAATGTTGTCGAGCAAATTGCAGCCTAATCGAAGATACATAATCATGTGTTTATATTTTTGCTTTTACCATATAACATAATCACAGTTCCAAACCCTGTTTAATGAAATTATATACATGCTGAATCATAATTAAAGATTGTCAAGTTGTCCTTACTAAAACTCATTTTACTTTAATTCATCAAATTGCACATTCGCAGACCAGAACTCAATTCATTATTAACTTTCAGAACACAGACTGATACAGTCTGTTTATATGCAACAAGTTGTTACCCGATTACACATGGGTGCAGAATAACTCACTTGAGAGTAGACATCTGTTGATTCATCTGAACACTGATAATGACAACATTGTGCCACTCCATGTCATATATTTTGGGCAAAAGACCATGTTGTATCTTTCTAATGTTATCATTTGTCTCTAAAGAGCCAAGTTTTCAGTTTTTAAATGAGATATTTAATTAGCTCGTCTGAGTTTGCATAGCAACAAGAAATCACATCTTAACGGTAATGAAATACAAAAAAAATTAAAGTTAGATTAAGAAAAGGATAAGTTGCCACTAGTCCACTTTCTTGTTCCATAAAATTAATCACATATTGTACACCAAAATGTTTTTCATATAGAACTGTACATGACCTGTGTACTTACCGATAAATTAGAAACATATAAAAAAAACTATACGTTAAATAATAATCTTTATTAAAATACTGGTTTATATAAGGCAAATCATTAATTGGCCTGTCCATGACATGGAAAAAGATACCATCTCCTATGCGTTGAATCAAATTAATTGCGTCATAAAATAGATCGTATTAACAGGAGCAAAAATTTTATTGAAAAGTGATCTAGGATTGGATTGGAGGATGAAGAGATGAACAAAGATCATGATGACAATGATATCGTGACATTCTTATTTCTACACCAAGAACCAAATATCTATAACAATACTTCCTGCATCGTGGAATTCAATCAGAAAATCATAGAAACACCGACAAAAACATCAAAATCCCATAGAGAACTTTTTCCACTGCAATATCATGCATACATAACATCCATATATGCAAAACACTGAAACCCATTACCTATATCCCAAGGGTTTGATTTGGGGTTTTCCCCTAACCGTGATCTTTTAGGGAGCCGAAACCCCCAATCAGTCGATATGGGGTTTTTGAAAGCCATAACCCCCACCCCACCTCCAAGTTAGGGTTATACACGAAAACCCCCAAATCTGGGTCGCAGCCATCGAAAAACCCGATATCTTACCATCTATGGTTTTCTGACAGCCAAAAACCCCATCCAGAACGCCCGATCATGCGATAGCAGGGTTCTTAGCTTGACTAACCCACAACACACTCGGATGCAATCAACATCGACAAGAAAAGTGTAGAAACCCTACCTTTTCTGGTGACTGGAGGAGGAGGTGGTTGTTGTTGCAAGAGGAAGGTCGTCGACAACTCTGGTCGCAAGCGATGGCGGCAGCAGATGGTCGAAGCTCCCGTCAGCGTGCATGAAACCGAAAGAGAGGGATACGAGCAACAGAGAGAGTGAAACCGAGAGGAGGAAGAGAGGTGAGAGAGCGAGACCCCCCTCCATTCCCCCTTTAACGAGCCGAAGTCCCCCCCTCCCTTTCGAGAAAATCGAAGGGAGTTGGTTACGACCTCCGTAACCTCCTCCCCCTTCTTGTTTTGCAAGAATCGTGCCCTAGGCACGATTCTTGTAATCGTGCTTTATTAATAGAGGGTCGGGTTCGGGTCCGAGCCCCGTGACCCACGATGCCGGATCCACTCTAACCTGGATCTGGGTCAACCAAGAATGAGGGATCCACATGGATCCGGGTCATAAGGGAATGGTGGATCCACATATTGGATCCATTTGGGTCCAACCCCAATTACCCAATATTATTACATATATATTTTTAATACCCATTTATATATTTCCTTTTGGATCCGGGTAACGGATCTCAGGTCCGATATGTATAAAATCACTCAAATTCTTACGAGTATTACAATAGAACTACATGTGAACAACTGAAGCTTAGCATACACGCTTACTTGAATTTGGGATTTAACTTAAGAATCAAGATCAAGCTACATTGTTGCTTAAACAAGAAATTTTGGGTTCTGCTTTGTTTTCATTGTTATTATTATTCTTTATTACTGATTATAAATTTTTTTTAAGGCATGGTCAGCACCCAGATGGGTGTTGGCCATATCTGGCTAGCTAGCACAGTCCAGCCGAGTGGCTGGACCTGGCCTTACGAGACCCGACAAACTCAGCTAAGCAACTTAGTTGGTTGTCGGTTGTCCAACCAACCAGTCTGGGTCATGTGCTGGATTCTCTGTCCAACCCAGTCCTGAGAGCTCGAGCACAAGTCCTGTTAGGGCCTATGTAGGCTGCTGCCAAGGCATGGCAGGCAGGCCAACTGACCCCCCCCCCCCCCCCCCCGCCACCTTTTTTTTTAACAAGAACAAAAATGAGCTATACACATGGAATTACCCCTCTACAGTGAGACACCATGTCCATAGTAGAGATTTTAATAAACCTACCAACCTAGCAGTGATTTTGCATGTCATTACTCTTCAAAAACCTGAATCAATACAAACAACATTGAAAATTTTCTACAACCTTTACTACTATTACAACAAGAAAATAAGCATTGTATCACTACAACAAAAGACATAGATATGGACAAACCAAATTTTGTAGATGTAGAAAACACCTATACAGAATTTTATTTCTTTAGAGTGTGTAAAGAACCAAAACACGCTTATGAAAGAGGCTCCATGGATCCTCATCCATAGATTGTAGAGTGAACGTATAGATTCACTCTTTAACCCTGGATGTACACTAAATATTGCATGAAAATCGAATCGGCATTCGATTTCTTACTCTATTCAAAAGAAAGAACCTGTACCTTTGCATGGATCAAAGAAACGAGAAAAGTAATGGTGGAACAAGGGGTTGGATGGCTGGAGAAGAAGAGCCTTCTTCTTCTTCTTCTCTTTCCTCTCCTTCCCTTTCTCTCTCTTTCCCTTTTCCTCTTTCATTCTCTTTCCCTTCTTTCTTTCTTCTCTCTTTTTTTTCTTTATATAATGAGTGGAAGAGGGGGTGACGTCTCCCCCTTCTCCAGCCTTTTGTCAAAGAGTTCCTAAAAAGGGATTCTTTCTCTACCTAGTTTCCAAACTTTTTGAAACTCTTTAAAAAGTTGACTTTTTTATTTTTTTAAAACTTTCAATTTTCATAAAACTCTTCCTTAAGTAAGAATAAGGACTCTTTTAAGGAGTCCTGCATAGCCCTAAAATAAAATTCAGAATTAACATTAATTAATTAATTATTAAATATTAATTAATTATTAAATATTAATTAATTAAAAAATATCTAAATCTTTCCAAAAATAGTCAAATTAACCCCGAAGGCTTCTTAACCTTATTAAACCCTAAATTAAGGCTTTATATTGAATTTAAAGCAGGAAAAATGTTAAGCTTGGATTTGGATCTTGATCCAAGATCCAAACCCATACACAAAACGAAAATGGATCAAGACCTGGATCAAATCCAGATTTGAATAGGACTTAAATAGGATCTAAATCCATTTGAATTTGGATCATAGGCCTTGGATCCAATCTGATCCAACTCCAGATCCATTTTTACAAACTGCTCCTTTTTTTTAAAAACATGATTTTCAGGCCAATCGTAGTCCGAATCGAGGAAAATAAGATACTGTTTCACTCAAAATTCTGAGATGCATTCAACGACATATTATACGAATATCAAATTCTGAGTTTCGCTAAAAAATAACTCAATTTTTGCTCGAATTTTGCTTGAATTTGGGTAAAGGAATAATCAACTCTGGCCTTCTAAGAGAAACCCAATTCTTCCATATCCAGTAAAGATGGTAGGGGATTCCAGGGTAGACCACTATCTAGTAGTTGTCTCCCTCCTTCTAATATGTGAGGTTTGTTGGGGGAACAACTATAAGATAAGATTTCATCCCGATGAGTTGAAAACGATAAGAGAATAGGTTTTTTCCTACCCCTTTAAATAGTATGGGGGGGAGAGAGAGAGAGAAGGCTCCTCACCGTTAGGTCAACATTTCATTCCCCTTAGTCGTAGGTGCTCGTTCTATTTTGATTGGAATGGGTTGGGTCTATCGAAAACGGTACATATGGTCGGCCCTTCGGTTTAAAAGTTGAAAATAAAACTCTTCGTCGTGTTTTGATTGGCTCGTCTCGACCTTGTCGATGGGACAATGGCCAAGCCTGACTCAAAGACTTCAGTCTAAAAATCGAGCCTCAAACGATTTTTCTTCAAATCTTAGCCAAATTTTTGAAAATCTCATTAAATGACTAAGTACGAGAATACACAATATTATATTTAGGGTGGTAAATGAGTTTAAATGACCATAAATCCAATGTTTTAAACTTTAAACAAAAATTATTCATTGATCAATGGTCATGGCATAAAAAAAATGTCAAACAGTCACAAAGACCTTTAAAACTTTTTAAATGGTCTCAAATTGTCACAATGTAGCTTTAAAATTGAAAGTCAAAGCAGTCAAAATTGGCTCAATCAAAATAGACAAGGTAATTCACCAAGATCTTTTATAGAAAAATCACAACTAAAATTGTCTATGAGAGTTTCAACTTCTCTTTGAGATCTCCGAGTAACAATAATATAATTCACATACACTAAAACATATATGACCAACTCTTTAGATTGTTTAATAAACAAAGATGAATCTGCTTGAGATTCAACAAAACCAAGACCAACCAGATAGATGTGAAGACGTTCAAACCAAGCCCTAGGAGCCTGCTTTAGGCCATAAAGAGTTTCTGTGAGTTTGCATATGTGATTTAGAGACTTCTTATTTACAAATCCAAGTAATTGAGCCATATAAACTTCTTTCAAAAAACTGTGTAAAAAGGCATTATTAACATCCATTTATCTAACTTTTTACCCTTGACATGAAACAATATAGATAAAACAATCATAATAGTAGTAGGCTTAATTACTGCACTAAATGCGATGCAAAGCATCTAGAGGTTTTGAGTTCAGAAGCGGAGTTGGATCCCAATCCAACTCTCCAGACCCAATTCGGGCATTGCTACCCAAGGCGATTCACCCACTTGTAAGACATCCCTTGTCTTAGTGGATCCACAATTTAGTCGGTTAGGTCAAAACGGATCTTGGCACTTTTGAATGCACCTTGTGCATGTGTGAAGTGCAAAGTGCACCATCAAAGCACCTCAAATGCCCTTACACATGTGCACAGTCAATGTGTTTGTTCATGTGTGTTATGCAGCAACGTCCACAAACCACACTAAAGCGTATGAGTTATCAAAGTATTTAAAAATAAAGAAGATTAACTCTATTTAAACCTCCAAAATTTTCTCTCTCTTAGATATTGACCAAACAATTTCAAAGACATTTGAAAGAAAACAAAATGAATCATTTACATTATAAAGATCATGTGATATTGAACTTTCTCATTATAATAATAGGAGTAAATTTGAAACTTTTCCAACAATTATGAAATATTGGCTTGCAATGTCAGGAGGGACCTAAATCTGTTTTGACTAAACCAAGTCTACCTTGTCTATTTTGACCGCTTGATTTTTCAGTTTTAAAGTTGCTTTCAGATTGTTGGAGGCCATTTAAGGAGTTTTAGGGGGCGTTTGATTTGTGGACGTGTGTTGGCATGACAATGCTTCCTATCAGTAACGCCCCAATTTTTTAAACAAAAAATTTAGAGAATATTTTTTTTAAATCCCTTTACATGCTTTTCAAAAAAATAGCGATTATGCAAAATATGGTTAGTGATTATGAAAGTGCATGAAAAATGAACAAGAAATAAATATGAAACACAGGCAGAAGCAAATAAGAAATCTCATAAACACAATCATAAAATGATATAAAATCAACATGCAAGTTGTAAAAAATTTATAATTTTTAACATGAAAGACGTAAGAAGTAAGGTGAAATTGACAAGAAACGAGAGAAACTTTAATGAAACGACAGAAAATTGATTTGAGAAACGAAAAGTAAGCGGCCTTCACAGTAAAGAAAATAGAGTTTTTCATAACTTTTGAAGCAGGTTTTCCAAAGCTTTCCCTCCTTTTGAGGAAGCAAAAAGTTCTTATCTTTTGAAATGAGCTTCCAAGGAAGCAAGTTTTGTAAGAAGCTTCAGGTAACTATGGTTTGATCTTTAGTGTCTGTTTCACCTCGATTCATACCAAAAGACCTCTTTTATGGTAAACGGGGGGTGAAATGTAGTGGGAAAGCAGGTATTGGGCCCACAAATTAATTGGGCATCTGCTGTTTCACACAAAAAAAAAAACAATGTAGAACCACCGCCCCCACGACTTCCTTTCGTGGGGGTGCCTTTCGTGCGAAAGGTGATTCCCATGCACCATTATGTGAAGAACTTCCTATGGGAAGCCACTTCATGCAAATTGTAAAAGGTTTGAACCATGCCTCACAGTGGCTCACGGTAGACCTAGCCAGCCTTGTCACACGCTTTTTGCTTGGGTTTGACCCAAACTCTAAATATTGACCTCACTATCGGGTCTGATCCGATGCAAGAAGGTAAAGAGGTTGGATTTGATTAAAATGTAGAGATTATTGAATCTGACCTAATTGGATCTTTCTTAATCATATTTGGATTTGATTTGAAAAAAGATCCAATTAGGTCATTCAAACCTAACTAGCTTAAATAACTGCACCTAAGCTTTTCACATGCAAGCGGATTCAGATATGGTTCGAATTCTGATATCGCCATTTGGATGGAAAAATTGATATAAACCCCATTATTCACCAGATGTCTTATTATGTCACAAAGACACGTGGACACAAGGACCCTCCTGTGTCAACTCGCAAGTTCCAAAATTTGATGGAAAATAAATCATGAAGACACGGAGTTTTTTTTTTTATATTTTGTAATCAATAAACAACTATTTTTATGATATTATAACGTTAAAAATGTTTTTTATTGAAATAATACTTTAAAACATTAAAAAATATTAAATATTGGCCGTCATGTCATGTCATGTCGTGCCAGTATCCATGTCCACGTGTCTGAGTGTGTCTGAGCGTGTCGCAGGGGACACACCACCAAAACGTCCTGCTCTCCTTAAAAGAAGACGGTGTATAACCTACTGAATTTGACTTTAACATATTTGGATTTGGTCACAAACCCAAATCCTAACAATAGAAATCCGTAACCAGCAACCAAGTAGAGGCGGTTTATCCATTTACCATGCTTTCACTAAACTGACACCTGATAACCAGCCCCCTAATGCTCCAACTGGTTTAACTCCTTTTCTTCCTAAGCTTCCTCTTTGTTTTCTTTGACTGTATGTTCTCTTTGTAGGTGTCTCTCAATTGCTCGGACGTTTCTCGGCGATAAGATAGTCTTTGCCGGACTTTGCAGATCCGGTGGATCCCCTGGCTGAACAGCGTTTCTCCTCTGGCGAGAGGCCAATGAAAGTTCGTGTTTGAATGGGGGGCGATATATGCAGACAACTCCCGCATTTTCTTTCCTAATCGCATTCAGACCGCTAAGGTCTTTACATAACTTGGATCGGGTCCGCACCTTTATTGCCAGACCCGATCCGCACTTTTCTTCAACCACACGGTTAACCGAGATGGGCTTGAGAGCAACAGAATGACTTTTAATTCCTTCTGTGCTCGGCTTTGATTCCTCTTGGTTAGGTGCACCTAAGTCCAGCCTTGATTTGGTTCATTTTCTGGCACCTCCATCGAGTTCTGACGTTGAGGGCATTTCTCGACACCGTGGGCTATGGAACCGCACGTCGAGCAAAATCTTATACTATGCTCATACACAACTTCTTGTCATCAGTAGGAGCATGTTAAGTTGTGAACTTTTAGTTCCATTCACATAAAAAACTCTCCTGTTTTTTACAAAGGATGAGTACAAAATATATATAGTTACAAGCAAGAATAAAAAAAAATCATTAAAATCAAGGGACTAAAAACAGTATCTTCTCAAATGGTTATGTACTACAGGAAAGGGAAATCTAAATCCTAAATTTTAGGATTTGATCTGTTAGGCTGGATCAGATTTGATTTCACACGGCTATTATCTAGGCTCCTTCTTTGTTTGGCGTGATTTGATAAAGGCAACTCTTTTGGATCAGCCCAACCATTTGGATGAACTGTTGGGATTAACCACCACGTTGGTGGTGGTTACCCACGATGTGGGTAACACTCCCCATGAGTGTGCTCCCTTCCGTTAAACCTACATTGAAATCAGAGGGAACGGTTACTCAACCGTTCCCATTTTGTGCCTTATAAAAGGGTTTCATGAGCGACTCATTTAAGTGTGCAAAAATACAGAGATTAGGAGGAAGATGTCGACTTACCGTCTGCATACAGAGGCATGCGCTTGTGGTGGCTGCAGACAGGCTGAGTTGAAGATCGACCCTCTCCGGCAAGCACAACAGCTCCTTTAATGGCGGCATCAGGTACGCGCGCTCTGCTTTTCTGTTTTTACGCAGGGCCACTGCCACACAGGGGATGCCGATTGTGGCTTCGCCGGAAAACCCCCAGTCGACCCGACATTGGGTTATGGGCCCACACCCCGCTTTCGCTGCGGGGTGTGCCCTTGGCAGTCCAGCAAAGCAGGTCACCGTGGGGTGACGCTGCTGCTGGTCGCCGGAATCCGGTGATTGTCGTCATTGGGCGACAGATATGCGTATAAAAAAAAACTTTCTTACCTCTGTTTTTGGGGGTTTTCTGTCGGCGAGGACACCGCCGGCATTTTCCTTCTCCATCCGCCATTAAAAGACTGTTGGAAACGTTACCGGCGACTTTTGAGTCGCCAGATTTCTGAAAAGGGTTCTGTGGTTTCAAATTTTCGTCGGCAGATGGATGGCTGTTTTTGCCGGAGTAGAATCGGCGGCGTTGGTCGTCGGCAGGGGGCATCGCCGGCAAGCGGCGTGGGTCGCCGGCAAGGCGGCGGCCATCGCCCTCTGCAAATGCCGTGAGTGAAACTGCGAAATAGGGTTTTGAAAACCCTATTTCGTATTTCACGTTTTTATCGGGATCCATTTATCGGATCCGGTATATACCGGGTCCGACCCGGACCCGGTATGTACCAGGTCCGACCTGGATCTGATAGCAACCAGGTCAGACTCGGATCCGGTTATTACCGGGTCTGGCCCGAATCCAGTAATACTGGGTCCGACCCGGATCCGGTATGTACCGGGTCCGACCCGGATCCGGTATATACCGGGTCCGACCCGTATCTAATAGCAACCGGGTCCGACCCAGATCTAGATAACCCTGGGTCCGACATAGATCCAATTTTGTACCGAGTCTGACCCGGATCCAGTAAAACTGGGTCTGACCTGAATCCAGTAAAATCAGGTCTGACCCGGATCCAGTAAAACCGGGTCTGACTTGGATCCAGTAAAACCGGATCTGACCCGGATCCAGTCATTACCGGGTTCAACCCGGATCCGGTTAATACCGGGCCCAACCCGGATCCGGTTTGTACCGGGTCTGACCCGGATCCAGGTATTAACCGGGTCTGACCCGGATCCAGATCTTACCGGGTCCGACCCGGATCTGGATAACCCCGGGTCTGACCCGGATTCGGTTACAGTTGGGTCTGATTCGGATCCAGAAGGGTCCAGGCACTATTTGGCCTGAACCGGATCAGGCACTGATTCGGCCCACTTCTAGGACTGGTTCGGAACCGTTTTTGGCCGGTTCCTTCTAGTTTCTCACCGGTTCCGAGATGCTAAGACACTGTTTTCTTAAATATAAGAAAATAGAGGGATTTTGACATACGGTTATAGGGTTTTATGAACTTTTGTTCATATTTGACCCGGTTCATAAGGTTCAGAACCGGTTCGGACCCTTGGATGACCGGTTTGAGGCCGGTTCAGAGTGTTTTAAGTCCGGTTCGTGGAACATATGATAGGTTCATTCAGTTTTAGAACCATTTCGAGGGTCATATGTCTGGTCCATTCGGTTTACGGACCATTTTAAGGTATAATTTTGCATATTAGCATTAAGGATAGTTAGATGACTCAGTGTTTGCATGTCATCAAAGTGACTGAATACACGTAAGTCATCAATGAATTTTATACTATTATACAGTTTAAGAAACAATAGACGACCCAAAGGTAGTTTTATCGTGTTTGGAATTTAAGTAGGGTAGAATAAGGTAAATGTGTCGAGATACATCACACATGTGTATCCAAAGATATCTTGTGTTGATGGTCTATCTTCATAAGAACTTTAATTTTACCGAATATGGTCGGTAGGCAAAGTGGTTTCGCGTGTCGGAGCTCTTACCAAAGTAGGACTCTGATGACCCCCTTCACTCGCCTGGAAAGAAGCATATCAAGGGCCTTTATTATTTTGCTTTTTTCACTAAAGTTTTAGTCTCATATGAATGTTTCCTGATACGTGTCTTCTGTCATGCAGTTTCAAGTTCTGTGATTTTAGATGGCTCTAGCTCTATACCTTTTCTAGATGGATCTAATTTTAGTGATTGGAAAGAAACTGTTCTTTTTGCATTAGGGTATATGGATCTAGATCTGGCTCTAAGGATAAATGAACCCGATGCCCTCACTGATCAGAGCACTGTTGATCAAAAGATTGCTTTTAAGAAGTGAGAGCGCTCGAATAGGCTTAGCATATTGCTTTTGCAATCTAAAGTGGCTAAGAACATTCGTAGTGCCATCCCACAATGCAGAACAGTGAGGGAATTCATGAATGCCATTGAGGCACAGTTTGTGAGTTCAAACAAGGCCAGAGCCAGTACTCTGATGTCAAAACTCATATCTATGAAATATACTGGAGGGGGAAACATTCGTCAGCATATTTTGGAGATGAGAAACATAGCGTCTCAGCTGAATGACATAAAACTCACCATCTCTGATTCTTTCCTAGTGCATTTAGTCTTAACATCCTTAAACTTGGAATACGGACCTTTCAAAATCTCGTACAACACGCATAATGATGAATGGACATTTAATGAACTTATGTCCAAGTGTGTTGAAGAAGAAGAGAGGATGAAAGGTGAGAAGGTGCAGAGTGCACATATGCCTTCTCATACGTCCAAGGTAGGACCAAGGAATAATGCATTTAAGAGAAATGCTAGGAAGAAGCCAACTGGGGATAAGTCATCCCAAGATAAGCAATCCAACTCTGATCCCATAAAGTGCTTCTTTTGCAAGAAGAAGGGACACATAAAGGCAGATTGCATAAAGTACAATAAGTGGTTGGAAAAGAGAGGTAATTTGTCATTAGTTTCTCATGAATGTAATTTATTACATATTCCTGAAAATAGCTGGTGGATTGATTCTGGTGCTACTGTTCATATTTTCAACTGTCTACAGCTGTTCCTGAGCATAAGGGAACCAACAATGCATGAGAAAAACATCTATTCGGGAAACAAGATGCGTTCACATGTGAAGGGTGTTGGAACCTGCAAGATTACTCTGGATACGGGCGTAGTTTTAGATTTTCATGATGTCTTTTATATTCCATCATATAGTAGAAACTTAATTTCAATTTCAAAGTTGGATAAATTTGGATATTGTTTTAAGTTTGAAAATTCCAAATTGTTCATATTCAGAATATCAATTGAAATTGGTTCTACATCAGTTTATGATGGTTTATATAGATTGAATGTGAAGATCCAAACTCAGGAGTCTTTGACTTCTGAATATGCATTGGTTGAAAATAAACGTAGCATGACAGATGATAAATCTTACATGCTTTGGCATCGAAGGTTGAGTCATATCTCTGAAAAGAGAATAAAGAGACTGGTAAATGAAGGGATCTTGCAATCTCTAGAATTTACTGATAATGACCCATGTGTTGATTGCATAAAGGCTAAGCATACAAACACATATAAAGAAGGTGCCAAACGCAATAGTGAGATATTAGAAATAGTCCATACGGATGTATGTGGACCGTTTTCTCCCTGTTACACAGGCGAAAAATATTCCGTCACCTTTATTGATGACTATTCTCGGTATATGTATCTCTACTTGATTTTCGAAAAATCTGATGTTTTTCAGATGTTTAAAGAATTTAAGAAAGAAGTAGAGAAACAAACCGATAAAGTTATTAAGATAGTCAGGTCTGATAGAGGTGGCGAATATTATGGTAGGTTTACTGAGATGGGGTAAATGGAAGGACCATTAGCGCGATTTCTTAAAGAGGAAGGCATTGTGCCTCAATATACCATGCCTGGTAGTGCCTATCAGAATGGTGTAACTGAAAGAAGAAATCGTACGCTTAAAGAAATGATCAGGGCCATGTTGAATTATTCAACACTTCTCATAAAGTTGTGGGGTGAAGCCTTAAGGACTGCTGTGCATATTTTGAATAAGGTTCTTACGAAATCTGTGCCTAAAACTCCTTACGAGCTGTGGACTGGTAGGAAACCATCACTGTCTTATATGCACATATGAGGATGTCCTGCAGAGGCTAAACTGTATAACCCTCATATTAAAGCCTTTGATCCAAGAACAACCAGTGGATATTTCATTGGTTATCCAGAAAGATCAAAAGGGTACAAGTTTTATTGCCCATCTCACTCACCACAGATTGTTGAAACAGATAAGGCTAAATTCCTAGAAGATGGTTCAGTAGGATTAAGTGCACTTCAAAGCATTGGTTTTGAGGAAATATAGGATCCAGTTTCATCACCTGTTAAAGAAAACATCGAAAGATACCACATTGTTATTCCTAATGATGGTGTGGTTGATCATTCGATTGTTAATACACAAATCCAAAGTGAACCTATTGTGGACAATACGGAAGAGCACGAACATGATGATCAGGTTCAATCTGAGCCTGAGGAATGACCTGTTTGGAGATCCACAAGGATTAGGAGATCTGCCATACATCCTGATTATGTGGTGTACCTACAGGAGCCTGGTGATTTCATAGATATGGATGATGACCCGTTGACTTTTATGAAAGCTGTTGAAATCAAACAATCTTCGCACTGGATTGAAGCCATGAAAGAAGAGTTAGACTCTATGGCTAAAAACCAAGTGTGGGATCTTATCACGTTACCTAAAGGAGTAAAGCTCGTAGGGTGTAAATGGGTCTTTAAGACCAAGAAGGACTCCAAAGGTAACATAGAGAGACATAAAGCAAGATTGGTTGCTAAAGGATTCACCCAGATGGAGGGCATTGACTATAATGAGACATTCTCTCCTATCTCAACTAAAGAGTCAATGAGGATTATTTTGGCCCTCGTAGATCAGTATGACTTAGAGTTACATCAGATGGATGTGAAAACAACGTTCCTCAACGGGGATCTGAATGAAGAGGTATACATGAAACAACCTCTTGGTTTCTCTGAAAATGATCGTTTGGTTTGCAAGCTTAACAAATCAATATATGGACTTAAACAGGCCTCCCGACAGTGGTATATTAAATTTTCCCAAGTCATTGTGACTTTCGGGTTTACAGAAAACATTATTGATCAATGTATATACCTTAAGGAAAGTGGGAGTAAGTTCATTATATTGATGTTGTATGTGGATGACATCTTACTTACAACCAACAATATAAAGTTACTTTCAGAGACAAAACAATTTCTTGCATCACATTTTGATATGAAAGATATGGGTGAGGCTGCTTACGTTCTTGGCATTGAGATTTGTTGAGACCGAGCAAAAGGTTTTCTAGGCCTCTCCCAAAGATCCTATATAGAAAATGTGTTAAAGCGATATGGGATGGAGAATTATTCTCCAAGTTCTACACCCATATCAAAAGGTGACAAGCTGAGCCTAAAGGATTGTCCACAGAACGATATTGACAAAGCACAGATGAGTGCTTATCCATATGCATCAGTTATTGGCAGCTTGCAGTACGCACAGACATGTTCTCGACCAGATATTTCTTTTGTAGTAGGGGTACTTGGCAGATTTCAGTCTAATCCAGGTTTACCCCATTGGAAGGCTGCCAAGAAAGTCTTGCGGTATTTGCAAGAGACAAAAGACTATATGTTAACGTATCATAAAGTTGATCACCTCGAGGTCATTGGCTACTCAGATGCGGATTTAGGAGGATGCCTTGATAATAGAAAGTCTACTACTGGGTACGTCTTCTTACTTGTTGCGGGAGCGATCTCTTGGAGGAGTGGAAAGCAGACGACCACTGCTGCCCACACCATGGAGGCAGAATCCATTGCATTGTACGAGACTACTTCGCAGGCTATATGGTTAAAGAACTTCATATCACAGTTAAAGGTGATCGATTCCATTGGGAAGCCACTGAAGGTCTACTGTGATAATGAAGTTGCGGTGTCCTTTTCGAACAACAACAAAAGTACTACGTCATGCAAGCATATGGAATTGAAGTATTTTGTTGTTAAAGAAAGGACGGAAAATCATTTAGTGCATATTGTCAATATTGGTACAAAAGAGATTATCACTGATCCTCTTACTAAAGGGCTAGCACCGGGATTATATTCCGAACATGTAATGAGGATGAGATTGTTAAACTCTTTTTGACATATGAATATAAATAAAGTGATCACTTTCAGTCTTTTGATTCTCATTATGGTTGTTGTTAATCTCATAAGGATTAGAGATTCAATTAAGGACCTATAGAATAGAATATAAAGGCCATTCTATTCATCAAGTTATTCCCATAAGGTTTTATGGTTAAAGGGTTTATCGTCGGAGCAAGTGGGAGAATGTTGGGATTAACCACCACGTTGGTGGTGGTTACCCACGATGTGGGTAACGCTCCCCATGAGTGTGCTCCCTTCCGTTAAACCTGCATTGAAATCAGAGGGAACGGTTACTCAACCGTTCCCATTTTGTGCCTTATAAAAGGGTTTCATGAGCGACTTTTTTAAGTGTGCAAAAATACAAAGATTAGGAGGGAAGAGGTTGACTTACCGTCTGCATACAGAGGCATGCGCTTGTGGTGGCTGCAGACAGGCTGAGTTGAAGATCGACCATCTCCGGCAAGCACAACAACTCCTTCAATGGCGGCATCAGGTACGCGCGCTTTGCTTTTCTGTTTTTACGCAGAGCCACTGCCACACAGGGGATGCCGATTGTGGCTTCGCCGGAAAACCCCCAGCCGACCCGACATGAACTTCAACACTCCCCCTCAAGATGGGTTTGTGAGGATTATTGATCATGACCCTGTGCCTTTGTATAGATATCTTCCCTTTGATCTCACACAATAGCAATCTAACTCTATTTGCTTTGTCCATTCATGAAAAACAGGATTAGCCGCAATATCCATGGTTGATTGGTTATCACAAAATATTTGAGCTGGTTTTCTTTTGTGATATTCCAAGACCTTAACCAATTAACTTCATAAGTGCCAAATGCCAGAGCCCGATATTCTACTTCTGCGAAAGAGCATGATAGTGTGCTTTGCTTCTTGGATTTTCAGAAAATAGGAGATTTACCAAGAAAAGTGCAATATCCCGTGGTTGATTTTCTAGTGAACAGATAACTTGCCCAGTTTGAATCCACATAACAAGATAAATTGAAATTGTTACCGGATTCAAGTAAAATTCCTTAGTGTTCTTCAAATATCTCACAAGTTTCATGACAACCTCCCAATGATGAGGTTTTCTTGGTTCTTGCATGAATTGATTGAAAATATGAACCGAATATGTAATATTTAGCTGAGTTATGGTGAGATATATGAGTCGACCCATGAGCCTTCTATAGGTTGTAGGGTCTTTGATTGGTTGACTACTATGGTCTAGCTTGTGATTTGGCTCCATAGGGATTTCACTATGCTTTGATCCCATCATGCCAACGTCATGTAATAACTCAAGAGTATATTTTCTTTGATTTAAGAAGATTCTTTTCTTGGACCGGGCTACTTCTATTCCAAGGAAATATTTTGATTTGCGAAGATCTTTGATATGAAAACAATAATTTCACGTTTTGTATCATGGCATCATCATTATCAATGATGATAACATCATCAACATAGACGAGGACAAACGCTCATCGATCACCTGATATGAGAGAGAATAGAGAATAGTCGGCCACAAATTGTTTGAAGCTAGCTTTTTTTAGGGCAGCCAAAAATTTGGCAAACCATTGTCATGATGCTTGTTTCAATCCATATATGGTTTTATATAGGCAACAAACATGAGTTTTCCCTTCATGTGAGAAATCGGGCGACAACTTCATATATATTTCTTCATCAAAGTTGTCATTAAGAAAAGCGTTGTTCATATCATGTTGATGGAGTGACTAGTGAGATTTGGCTACTATGGATAAGAGACATCGCATAGTGACCAACTTAGCGACTGGGGCAAACGTATCATGGTAGTCAATGCCTTCTTGTTGAGTATATCTTTTGGCAATAAGACAGACCTTGTATCGCTCAATGGACCCATTTGAATGAAATTTATTCTTAAATACCCATTTGAATCCAATGGGTTTCTTCCTAGGAAGTAGATCCACAAGACTCCATGTTCCATTTTGCTCAAGAGCTTGGATTTCAGAAGACATAGCAGCTCACCGCTTCTCATCTCGCAAGGCCGTTAGGTAGTCTCTAGGCTCTTGATGAGAGGTAATGGAAACAAGGAATGCTTTGTGTTTTGGAGAAAATTAAGAAAAGGAAAGAAAATGACATAAAGGAAATGACGTCCTGGATTGAGCATTGGTGTGGGCATGTAATAATACCATATCACACTAATAGTCATTCAAGTACATTGGACAAGATCTAGGCCTACTAGATCGTCTAGATTGAGCTTGATTTTGGACCACTTCGAATGAAGATTCATGAGTATTGAGATCTGGGCAGTCAACATCAATGATAGGAACCAATTTTGGTTCTTTAGAATCGATGAGGTTTTGCGGATTTTCAATATCATGAATGATCTCCCCCCCTCTATCATAATGATTGTAGATTTGAAAGGGATGAGAATCACCGGTGATTGGCATTGGTAAAACAAGATTTTCTTTAGAAGATTTGAGCTCAGTTTTGTAATGAAAGTTGTCTTCATCCAAAATGACATATATACTAACAAAGATTTCTTTTTTTTCAAGATCATAAACCTTATATCCTTTTTGGCCTAAGGGTTAACCAACAAATACACATTTGTGAGCATGAGGATCAAACTTGTGCTTGTGATGTATATTATGGTCAAAGCATAAACAACAAAAGACTTTTAAATGGCTATATTTTAGTCTGACCTTGTGCAATACTTCATAAGGTGTTAGATTGCCTTCTAAGGAGGTTGTTGGGATCTAATTTATGAGATATGTAGCCGTGAGAACCCACTCCTCAAAAATCATGAGGTAAATTATCTTGAAATAGCAAAGCTCTTGCTATCTCAAGTAAATCACTATGCTTGTGTTTCACAACTCCATTTTGTTGAGGTGTGGCAATGCAACTATATTGATGAAAAAATCCGTTTTCTTTCAAAAAAAAATTGAAGTCATGTGAAAAAAATTGGATCTATTATCTGATTTAATATTTTGAACTTGCACTTGAAAGTGATTTTTCACCGTCATGATAAAGTATTGCAATAGTTCTTTGGTTTGAGATTTGAATCTCATTAGAAAAACCCATGTTGCTCTACTATAATCATCAACGATCATGATAAAATAGTAAGCTCCAGAATGAGATGGTATGA
The DNA here is from genome assembly GCF_984573655.1 of Nuphar pumila. Classification (NCBI taxonomy): domain Eukaryota; kingdom Viridiplantae; phylum Streptophyta; class Magnoliopsida; order Nymphaeales; family Nymphaeaceae; genus Nuphar; species Nuphar pumila. The sequence goes on from NC_143262.1 coordinate 75,000,665, forward strand.
AATATCCACCCCAAATATCAAAATGTATTAGTTTAAATGGGTACGTAGAATGAATATAACTAGAAGAAAACAGTAATCTTATATGTTTGGCCAAAGGAAAAATCTCATATAAACATTTATTGAAAGAAATGAAATCATTTAGTTTAGACAAAATATTCAAATGTTCAAAAGAAATATGACCTAGATGCCAATGCTATAAATCAAATCTATCATTAGATCTATTAGAGGATACCATTGTCACCTTATTGTCATCAAAATCAAGATAGTATAGCACTACATGCACTTTATCCACTCCAATCATCCCCATCAAAAGAGACTCCTGAATATAACAATAAGATGAAAAGGAAGTTACCACACAATTCAAGGATTGGATGAGTTTATAAATAGATATCAAATTAAACTTAAATGATAAAACACAAAACACATTATCAAGATGTATTTTTGAGGTCACATAAACTTCTTTGATGTTGGTAATCAGATTATATGATCCATCAGGGAGTTTAACGGGTTTTGGGATTTTATGAGAATCAAAATGAGAAAACATGGATGGATCACAACACATATGATCAGTTGCACCCGTATCGAGAATCCAAATTTGTGAAGAAGAAATTATAGAATTATAGAGGGGTTTACCTCCCATATTTGCCATTGGAGATGTTTTACCTCTTGGAACAAGAGAGATGAGATGTGTATATAGATCCATAATCAAGTGAGGTATTGTATTGCTCATTGAACTTTCTCCTCTTTGTGTGGCATTAGATTTAGGAGGATAACCATGCAATTCATAACACTTATCCTGTGTGTAACTCAGTTTCTTACAATGGTCATATTTTGGTCGTCCTTCCACGACTATCTCTCATAAAGCGAATTGATCGACTATCAATTGTTGCCTCTATACTTACTTTTTTTGTGATATGAGTTGGGTGACTATTAACAGTAGCACCCATATTGACCTCAAAGATTAGAGAGATTTGAAGATCCCTTTGACATTCCTCTTGAAGCAACAAGTTATAAGCTTTGTTTACTGTGGGGAGTGGGTCCATTATCAATAATTGACTTTGAATGGTGTTATAAGATTCATTTAAGCCCATTAGAAATTATATCAACTTTTTTTGTTGATACACTTTCATGAGAGCTTTCGATGCGCCACATGTGAAGGTAGGCAAAACAATGTGGGTGCCAAGTTCATCCCAAAGAACTTTCATTTTTGTGTAGTAGGCGGCTATTGAAAAATTTTCTTGGTGTAACATCACAATGGCCGTGGTCCATCAAATTGCGAAAAATGCTCTTTCAGGTCATTTCACACATCCATAACACACACATACATATATATAGTAATGCACTTCTGCCCACCTTCTTGTTCTGCCATGTTCGCCCCCCTCAAAAATCATCGTTTTTGGCATTTTTTCTCGCATCTAACACTATAGATGTGACCTATAGGTTTTGTTTAGTAGGAACCAACTTTTAGATCACCGGAATCTAACTTGTATATAGGTTTTTTCAGTGATCCAAAATCAATGGTTATGAAGGTAGCGTTTTTTTCTAGCGCATAAAAGCATTTTTTTGTCAAAAAACATGATCCAAGGGTCGATTCCCACTAAATCAAGCATGCTAAACACATCTAACGGTTCAAAACTATCATAAAACACTTCAAAACTATGGAGTAGAGCAAGGCAAATCAAGAAATGAGACTTAATATGTTAAGTTCTCATATACACACACATATATATAGCATTTTAAACATTAAATCAAACTAGAAGATGAATATATAATTGATACCTGTCTTGGAGCACTAGAACTTATTCAGAGCATACTCTTTCTCCGTCAAGATCTGATGCTCTGACTCGTGAGGTTGATCTCCCTTATGATCGTTTAGTGCACTTTTCATCTCAGCATGAACATCACCCTCAGCATCTGAAATATCCATAGGACCCTGAGATACATCTACTTCTTGAAACTCAGTCTTGGGTTTCTCATCATCCACTTGGTGAAGTACTTTCATCATCATCTCACCACTGTCATAGCAGTTGGCCACATCTCCAACCTTATCTATCTGGGCATTCAAGTCCGCAACAACATCAATGGGCTAATGAGCTACTTTTCTTTACCACTAAGTGACCCTTCCGCTCTTTAGATACTTCCAAGATGGGAGACAAGATTGTGGCTACACCCTTTAACTTTTTCTATACATTCTTTCTTAGATATGAGCTACTATGAAACAACTATTTGTTATTTTGCTAACTTGCTTTTTATTTCATGTTGGGTGTTTGAGTGCAATTTTTTGAGTTTATGAAGGGTGTTTTTTTCATGAAAAATATCGGACACCCAAACTCTTACCATTAGATATGGCTCCCTCTCTATCCACGAGTCAAGTAAGCTTCTTATTTCATAATACCATTCGTGAGCCAGTTTGTATTTTTTATGTTGTACACTAATAGTAGAAGATGATCTGGAAGTGGACCCCTCTGACATAGTCCTTTCAGTTTGCATATTGTATTAAATAAATTAAGAATTTTAAGATGTGCAATATTTATATGCGGACAAAAAACCCAAAGCGTTAAGGAAACAACAAAAAACAAACCACCGTGCCAACATATCATATTTATTGTATAATATCTGCAAAATATAAACAACAAAACTGGATGATAGAATAGAAGCATATGAATTGTCAAAACAAATAGAGAAAAATAATGTTAAAAAAAAACTGGTTCAACAGTTAAATATGTGCTTACCAAAAAAAATGATGTCAAAGATTCTATAATACTTGAGGATGAAGTCATGCCGAAATAATTGTCGGAAAAGTCATCGTCAGGAAGCAGGTTGGAGAGCACTGGTTGGGGACCGTAGATAACCCTAAAAATTTTTGCAAAAAGATTTTGGGTTGCGTTGTTTCAATTTTTATACTCACGACGTTCGCACATAAATTATTTGTGAATTTCGTGAAATATGTGCAAACTTTGTGAGTTTTTTGTGATATTCCGAAGTTTGAGTGAAGTTCGCACATAAATTATTTGTGAACTTCGTGAAATATGTGCGAACTTTGTGAGTTTTTTGTAATGTTCTGAAGATTGAGAGTAAAACGAGGTTTGCATAAAATTATTTGTGAATTTCATGACATATGTGCGACCAAAGTTTGAGATTAACAAAAAATTCGCACATAAATTTTATGCGACCTTAGTGATGTTTGCAAGAAAAAACATGCGGATCTCATTTTAAGTGGTTGTTTGCGTTACCCGAGGAGCAGAGTGATATATCGCTCAAACTTCGCCAGTTTCGCACATGCGAGGGTTAAAAGGGTTATAGTGAATTTGGGTATTTGCGATTTTGGACATTAGGGGAATAGCAAAAATTGTAAGGCATTTCTGAAAATAGGTCATTTTTCATAGAAAAATTATAAAATTTTCCTTTCTACTTTCACTTTTCTTACTATTTTTTTGCTTCCAAACATGCCTTTAGCAGCACCATTGAGGTGGTATCCCATGTGGTAAGCAGGGTCCTGTGTCAAGCTGAAGGCCGAGGATTGAATCCCTCTGCCACATGGGGTGGCTGTTGTTCTGGTAGGAGTCCGCCTAACCCCAGCTAGACTTTCAAAAAAAACGTGCCTTTAGTAAGCACATTGCTGGAAGTTTTCAAAAAGTTAGAATTCTTCAGTTCGGTTTTGACGATTATCTCATCTCTGTGAAGGAATTTATGATAAGCACTCAGAAGTAATCAACTAAGGTGGATTTCCTTCCTATTTTCATTATTTAACCATTTCTTTTATCCCAAACAACAGAATGTTCGAATTGAAAGCCTTGATTCTCCGAATTGAACACTCAGCCAAGTAGATCAAATTTATGATATTCAAGGTCATCTGCAATCGTAATCAGGATTTTGAAAATTTCTGCATATGGAACAGGCAATTTCAAAAATATAAAGATTCAAGATAGAGTCCGACTCAACATCGACTCTATCTAGACTCGGTTCAACTCCCTTTGCTCATCCCAGTTATGGTTAACAGAAAGCCTTTGAAGATATCATAAAAAATTAGTTAGGGGGTTCTACAAGTTCTAAACATTGAAAACATTGCATCCGTAATTTTGGGTCATCAACCACTTTGTTATCTGTCCAATGTCCGTATTGAAACGATCGGGCCCAAATCTTTCTTTTTTCCGAATGCAATGCCATATAACTGCTAAAGTTCCTCAAGACTCTTGACACTCGCCTGTCTAGTTATGTAAGATTTAATCTAGTGAAATTTTTAATTTAGTACAAGTCTCAACCTTGCACAAACAGTACTATTTGCTGCGCAATCTACAGACCATAGTTACCAGAGTAAGAAGTGGGATGATAAGCAATGGGCGAAGTGTAAAGCAAGGATGGGATGTGAATGGGATAAAAAAACATAAGTGAGGCGACAATGGAAGTGAGCAGGGAGTTTAATATAAGAATGTTAATCCCAGTTTTCAAAAGAAAGTGCGAACTTTCTAACATGAGATGCATATTTCCAACTCAAGCAAATTCAACATCACTGATGAAAAAGGCTTTTTCATTGTGGACGTGAGCTCTTATAAAGCATCGGAACTTCCTAAGAAATGAGTTTCCAAGGTTTTCAGAAGCTTCTGGTAACTATGTTGAAGACCATGCCATGACGAATACGAGCCAGCCATACCTTGAGGCGACCAATGTTTCTCAAGACAGACCTTACTTTCCATACGTGCAGTATACAATATCAGCAAGACAATCGACAAAAGGGAGACCAGATATTGAGCTTGCAATTCAAATAAAAGAATTGAAAAATAACATGAACATAGGAACACCTTTTTCTGATCGGGCGCTGCGCTGAGCAAACAAGGCCGAGCTGAATAAAACAAGGAAAACTAAGAAACTCAACACTCTGGATCCTGCTATTCATTCAAGCAGGACGCCCAGAACTCCCCTCATTCATGCCCTTTAGGCTCTTTGCCAACCATATTGCTGTCTCCCTTGGGGACACCTTGTCCTTCCCAAATGGTCTCAGCACCACTGAAAGCTCATCTAAACGATTCTGCTGTAGCAGGTCTGCAGAAAGCTCCAGCAGCCCTTCCAGTGCATCTGCTCTCTGTCTGTATGACTTGACATCCAATGCCTTCCTTGATGGACTCTCATCCTCATCGCCCATGTTCTTAACCGAACTTGGCTTCACAGCATTAGTTTGTGAATCCTCCCTCACCACATTAAGTAGTTTCCCCACATCCATATTTTGTACACCCATTTCCACTGTTTCCAGTACTGGTTGCTCGCTGCCTACTCGAAAACTGCTATGCCTTATTACATGTATGATGTCATCAAATGCTGGAGGAAGATTTGCTAATGGCTTCTCGGATACTTTGCATTCATTCTCAGAATGCAGGTTCTTCGAGGTAGCTGCGAAGGAGCAAGAAGCTGTGTCAGGGATACAAGAACGAAGTTCTGTGATGGTGAATTTGTCATCCTCAGCTGGCGCAGAAGCAGAACTAGGCGCAGGCTCAGTTTTCATGTCTGTCTCACTATGCCTGCTTGAAGATGGTTCATTTTCATGAGAAGCATGATGTTCAAAAGTCAGGGGAAAAGGGGGCGGACTTGACTCCACCTCCTCGTCAATGCTAACACTATTTTGAAGATCTCCATTTGCTTGTGGTTCTCTGGCCTTGGATAACAAAGCACTATCCATGTGTGCTGTGCTCTTTATGGATTGATTTTCAGACCTGGCAACTGCTATACATGAAGTAGAACATGCAGAGGGATCAAGTTCAAGAATTTTGGTGATCTGGATGTGATCTTGACAATCAGGAATAGAAGGCATACAACATGGATTACTCCATTCCCTCTCAGTGCCAAGTTCAAAATCCTGCATCACTGTCTCAGAAGATAATTTTAGACGAGTATTAGGTGTTTGAATTTCAAGATATGGTTGTAACCCTGGACTTTCTGTAAATGAAAGACAATCCCTGTGACTTCGCATACACTGCACACATTCTTGCTCATTCCCTCTTATGGTGATAGAAACCTCAGCAGAAAGTTCAAAATCCTGCATTGTGTTAGATGATGATTTTGAACTTGAAACATCTGTTTGTGTTTCTCTGCATGCCTCCAATGGAGCTCTTTTAACCTCTTCATTGAGCTCACTTGTTGGTTGCTTCATTCCACCTTCAGCATGTTCAGATTGTTTCATCTTCATAGGAGATGATGTTCTTCTTGCCAGACTGGGTACTGCAGGTTGTTGTCTTGGCTTACCAGAAAGTCCATCTTCTGCAACTACTTCAGCTTTTGCTTTACTCTTAGGTGAAGCCTCAAATGCAGGTAACTGTAGAAAGTAAACAAAAAGGATGGGGGAAGATGAGGGTTGTCCCTTAAAAGTTGGTTTGCTGACTAATATGAACTATCAAGGCCACCTGAACAAATTATGTGAAAGAAAAAGAAAAGAAAAAACTTGTTGACATCTCACCACACGCTTTAACGGGTGTGTCGTTGGTGCCCTCTTTGATGGATCAGCATTGGTTTTGGGTGCAGCAACACCATTATCATTAATAGGCTTCGGAGAGAATGTAGCAACAGAAGGCTTGAAAGCAGCGGGCTGTGCCTCAATGTTAGTCTTTTGGCTAGATACACCATTGCTCTTGGAACGAGAGCTTCTTACAGGTGAGCTGTTTTCCCTAGCTTTGGCCTCCTCTTTCAAAGCCATCAATATAGTCTTCACCTTTTTTGGTGGTTTTACTTCAACTTTAGGTTTGTGATGATCATTGGTTGTATGTTGCTTTTCTTCTCCACTTCTCTTAATGCTTGAAGCAGACTCATTTGATAAACAAGATGTCTCTGCTGATGAATGAGTGCAGCTATTAGCACAGTCCACCGAATCATCAGTTGAACCTATTGCTGTCTCACTAGCCTTGTGGTCATCAAGCCCAAGACAGTGGCTGTTTTTCCCACTTGACTGCATGCGCTCCCTCTCACTGTTAGACATGCTGCTGTTTTGGCTTTCGGCGATGCTGTTATTATGGTGTGCACTGCAGATGGGCTTCTCAGGTGGAGCGGATGCCACAGAATGTGTTAGTACACGGTATTGATCAACATATGGTTGCAAGTAAGGATGTCTTAAGATCTCAGATGCCTGGAAAATTTGGTAACCCATTATTAAAAGTCAAGGAGAAATGGAGGTATGACTTTGGCAAAGCAGTTGAAGCAAGATCTTACACTAGGGCGATGCTCTGGATTCTTTCTCAGCATACTTTTGATAAGCATTTTCCTGCAATTTATGTCACTGTGATTCCTCTTACAAAATCAAATATGATCTACAATATCAAAATTATATGATAAAAAATTTTCAGGCAACACATTGTTGTATTTAGAGAGTAAAAGTACAGACATAAATAAGTGCTGATGATTGAATCAATTGACAAGAAGGATATTTAGCCAAACTTGATGAGCACAATGCTCAAGAAGAAAAGGTAGTTTGTAAAATTAATTGCACAAAAGCTACACTTTTGTTGATTTAGGCCCATGCAGCAATAAGAAAGGTTGTTTCCAGGAAGCAATTCTCCATCAATCTTTCAATGTTTGGAACCACCTTTTGATATTATTTTTCAAAAATAATAATAAAATAATTCTAGAGCATAGGAAAAATCAGAGTTACCGGAAGCGCCTAGCTAAAAGGGGAAGCGCGCTTCCCCGAAGCGCGCTTCGGAAGCGCGGAACGTCGCGCTTCCGAAGCGTGGGGGGAAGCGTCCCCCTTTTTTGGGAAGCGCGTCCCCCTTTTTTGGGAAGCGCGCTTCCCTTTAATGGGGGACGCGTTTCCCTTTAATGGGGGACGCGCTTCCCTTTAATGGGAAGCGCGCTTCCCCCACGCTTCCCCCTCGCTTCCCCCTCGCTTCCCCCACGCTTCCCCTGTTTTTTTCAATTTTTTTGTATTTTTTTTTTTTTATTTTTATTTTTTTCGCTTCCGAGACGCTTCCTATGTCGCTTCCGAGACGCTTCCTAGGTCGCTTCCGAGACACTTCCCGAATCGCTCCTAAGTGGTCCCCCGCTTCCCCGCTTCCTAAAATTTTGAAAGTGCCTCGCTTCCCGCTCCCGCTTCCCGTATCGCTTCCCGCTCCCGCTTCCTCAACTGGCAACCATGGGAAAAATACAAATTGATTAAGCAAATAATTTTGGCAATCACGGGAACGTGCAAAAAACAAAGGTTTTTATGGTGACTCATGAACGTAGAAAAGGATTCCAGATAATAAATTGACAGGGTTAGATCGCCGTGGCCCGTAAGGCATGTGTTCCCTAAAATCTTCAAAATTTATTGCACCAAAATTAGAGTTCTGTAAGTGCAACGACAACCAAGATATGACTTTCTCAAGGATAAATAATAGTACAATTAGAGCCTAAGGATTCATCATAAAATGGAGTGTAAATATTCTAACTTGAAGCCCTAAATGTAATATTGCCTTTTAGTATGGTTAGACTCTAAATTGAACTATGTATTAGTTGGAGGCCTTGATAGAGTCTTCTATTCAAGTTTTTCTAAACTGAACATCCGTGTGTGAAATCCATGATACAAATTGTGTGTCAATATTTTTCTACTTGGTTTTCTAATATTACTTTAGAAGTGATGCTAAACATGTAATAAACAAAAAAAAATTGTTTTGATTCGGGCCGGATCCGGACCCGAGCCGGATCCGACCTGAACCACCGCCTCTCGTTGTCATTAAAGATAGCGAGGCAGGCGGTAGGGGGGTTACGAAACCCCCCCTCACCGCCTCTCGCCCTCTCGTCTCTTCCCAACTCTCCCTCGCTCGTCTGCTGCCGCCACCTGCGCCCCCCCACCGACGCCGACGCTGCTGCCGCCGGCGACCTTCAGGTACGCTCCCCCTTTTCTTCTCTTCTTCGTTTCCCCTCTTTGCTCTCTCGTCTCTTCCTCGATCCCCTCTCTTTCTCCCTCATCTTTCCGTTGCGCAGGGAGGGGTTCGAGCCACCTCCCTGCTGCCCTAAATCACAGGGGAGGGGCAAAGCCCCCTCCCTGCGACTCTTTTCAGCGAGGGAGGGGCCGAGCCCCCCTCCCTGTGCCACTATTAGGAGGGGAGGGGTCGAGCCCCCCTCCCTACTCCTTACTCCCTGTGGGGTCACGGGAGGGGTCGAACCCCCTCCCTGTGCCCACTCTTAGCAGGGGAGGGGCCGAGCCCCTCCCTGATCCCTATATCGGCAGGGGAGGGGCCGAGCCCTCCTCCTTGCCTCCGGTTCGGCAGAGGAGGGGCTCGCCCCCCTCCTCTCTGTTCTCTTTGTTACGGCACGGCAGAGGAGGGGCTCACCCCCCTCCTCTATGTTCCCTCTGTTCGACAGGGGAGGGGCACGACCCCTCCCTGCTTCTGTTACGGCAGGGGAGGGGTCGAACCCCTCCTCCCTGCTCCCAGCTTCGTGTTATGACAGGGGAGGGGCTGAGCCCCCTCCCTGCTCTTTGTGTTGGCAGGGGAGGGCTGAGCCCCCTCCCTGCTCCTTGTTGCGGCAGGGGAGGGGGGCCGAGCCCTCCCTGTGCCACTTTTCTCGTTAGGCAGGGGCATCGCCCCTGCCTTCGCTGTTTTTCGGCAGGCCGGGGCAAGCCCCCTCGCCTCGCTTTTCCCTGGCATCAAGCGGGCCTCCGTTCGTTGTTGACAGGCAGGGGCTTTGACCTTGCCTCTCTTCTACCTTGTCAGGCAAGGGCGCAACCCTGCCTGCCCTCACTTTATGAGGGCAGGGGTGCAACCCCCTGCCTCCTCGGAGTCCGCTGACGGCAAGTCAGCAGGGGCTCGCAACCCCTGCCCCTGCCTCTTGCGCTTATAGCAGGTGCGCATGTGCACGATGCCCCTGCCTCTGCTTCCTTTACGTCAAGACGGCGACAGTGCCCCGACCTTCTATTTTTGGTGGTAGTTTGCTAAGATTGTTATTTTTGCAGCTCGTGCGACGGATCCTGCTCGCGCTCTGCGACCCGAGCCACCAATCGCGGACGACAACAAGCTTGCAACTCTCAAAGGTAGGGGAAGATTGCACAGAAGACTTGGACAATTGAATTGAGTTCAATTAACTAAAAAGGGCAATTAAATAAATATATATGCATATACATATCATATATATTTATACGAGTACGCATTTAACTCAAGGACGCGGTTTCTCGATCTTTGTCCTTTACTTTGTCATCGCGCATCGCGCAAAGGTTCTTACGATCTTTACTTTGCCGTCGCGCATCGCGCAAAGGTTCTGCGTTGCACTCCTGCTTACGGTCTTTACTTTGCCATCGCGCATCGCGCAAAGGTTCTGCGTTGCACTCCTGCTTACAGTCTTTACTTTGCCGTCGCGCATCGCGCAAAGGTTTTGCGTTGCACTCCTGCTTACGGTCTTTACTTTGTCGTCGCGCTTTGCGCTAGGCTCTTGCTTTTGCATATGTGTTGTTACTGTCTTGCTATTGCAGATGACGCTCAGGTTCTCGCTCATTGCATACGTGTTTGAGGCATCCTTGTGGAGGATGCAAGAGACATCTATCACTCCCTCTTGCGACAAGAGTTCAGTCGGGAGCTGGTGGTACACCTTCGTCTAAGGAGAGGGATACCTCGCAAGGATCCTGGCTCTTCGTGTGCGCAGTCCTGCAGAGTCGACTTGAGATTTTAGGGAGCTGCGCAAAAGCATCAAAGACTGCTCCAAATCGAAGCATTTGGAAGGATGTGACTGGCTGGTTCTGCTCGCCTTTTTGGCATATCTCAGGTGATCCCGAATTGAGGGTTCGAGCGAACTTAGCGAGTGTTCTGTTGAGAAACTCGTATCCCGTCTATCGAGGCCGGTATCGAGTCATGCTAGACATGTAGATACCCCGATAGCGGATGTGATTCGAGATAATCACATGCATAATGTTGGCACAAGGTACTACTGTTTCAAAAGATAAAGTAAAGTTGATAAACTTTACATCTTTATGAAACACTCCTGTTGAGGCTTCTATTGAGGAGCTATACCCCCTTCATCCTAGAGTACTTGTAGTCGTGCACGACATGTCTAGTATGCGATGATCGGATAAGACAGTCGTGCGACCTCGAACAGTGCTAAATGCAAAATGCTGTAATCACATAAATGGCCTCACATTCGCCTTCACAGGCAAGATGCTCGAGTGGTTTAAAGACCACAACATAGAATGAGTCGTTAATTAAGCAACCCCTAACGTACCTATTCGCTTCTATGTGTTTGTCAAGGGAGAGGACAGAGCGGTACAAACTCCAATGGACAGGTTGTTAACAACCACCCCACGGACATTTGATCCAGCCTCCTCAGTCATTGGAGTTAGAGGAAAGGGGCTACATTAGTTAGCTCAACACTTCGGCAGAATTTGGATGCATCCGTGGCACTGTCTCCTTTGGGGAATCCTCTCTCGGCTAAAGCCGTCCCTTTGGAGCGAACTCAACTAGCTATTCGGGTTATTGAAAATACATAGAATAACAGACGCCCGAACTAGTCTCAGTTGTTTCTACGTTTTGCCTGCGCGTACCCGCAGACCAGTAATTATCGAAACATAAGGTCTGTTCACACTGGTCGTTGGGTCGTGAGATTCGCTTGCACTATTGACTCGCTTGCACTATTAATTCACTTGCACTACTGAATCGCTTGCTTGCTCGGTAGTTCAGTATGCTACTCGTTGAGTTGTGCACGCCTGTCAAGGTGTTACTCTACTTGGTTAAACCGCTTACGCAGTTATTTGTAGAGTAATAAGGAGCTTCTCATACTAGTTAAATGCTTATAATAATAGCATTATGCCAGTTGCTATATATTAGCATGTGACTTTCTTTATCCCTTGGTCGAACTGTTTGGTGCTTATTGTAGCGTAGCATTTGTTGGCTTGCATCTCTTATGATTGATGTGATTGCATACAGCTCGTAATCTACGAACTGGTGGCAACTAGGATTGATGTGACCGCTTGTCTTATAAGCTGCTTATATATTGTGATATAACTGCTGCCGTATGATTGCTTATGAATAGCTTGTGATACAATGGTTTATACCTTACGATTAATTTAATTACTTGCTGATGAACTGAGTCATTTTATGGTAATTATATGTTTTACGAGCATTGTTATGAGTGTTTGTCTTATTCAGTTGTTTTGTTTGGCTGACGGGTAGAGTTAGTTACTCTTCGCCCATAGAATCAACTGGATTGCCATATCTGCGTATTCTCATATGTCGTTTACGCATGCTTTGAGGGCCTATTTGAGGATTGCAATATTCCTTGTGGCAACAATACGATGCGTAGGATTATATGCTTCTATGTGAAGTGATATGATGCGTATGCTAATATACATGCTTGTGCCCATATTGTGGCTACTGACCCCAAGAGTGGTCAATTGTTCAGAGCAGTCGATTGTATAGATGCGTGTATCACCGAGTAGGGTGTCTGTCGAGGACCTGATCTCCAAAGGATTATATGCGGGGGCGTGTATGATCAAGACCAGGTACCCGGCTAGAGTGGTAGATTCTTTAAAGATGTACACTGTCCACGAACGGGTAGCCGCAAAGGCGGTGAACTCCTGTGAGGAAGTGTATGGTCCAAGACCAGGTATACCATCTAGGGCGGAATTCCTTGTGAGGTTATACATTTCCCACACCAGGTGATCCGGCGTTGATCTTGCTGTTTGTATTAGTGGCTATCGACCCTGAGAGCGGTCATTTGTGTTGATGCGTGTATCGCAATGATTTTCATTGGATATGGCATTTGTTAGGGACCGGTCTCCCAAAGGTTTCACTGTGAGGTTATACATTTCTCAGATCAGGTGACCCGGCTAGAGTGGGAGATCTCTATGAGGATGTACACTGTCCACGAACGGGTAGCCGCAAAGACGGTGAACTCCTGTGAGGAAGTGTAGGGTCCAAGATCAGGTATACCCTCTAGGGCGGTAATTCCTTATCCGGTCGTATATCTCTCGGACCGAACGATCCGACGTGGATCTTGTGTTTTTGCTTACCATAAAAAGTTATGGTGAGCTGTGACGATCTTCTGAGATTGTTTGTGATAGCCAACTATGAATTCATAGTTTCGGCTTTCTGTTTTAGCATGATTACATGCATGACTCAGGTGTGAGAATCAGATCGTTAGCGATTTGAGTTAGTGATCATGTTTTGAACCTTCTACGGAAGGGTGGGCTTTTCTGAGAAAGTATGACGCCTTAGTGAGTCATAACCGATGACAGTGAGTCGCGTAAGACTTTGAGAGATGAGAATAGATTAAGGTTGTTCAGGACAAAGCGTTTGTTAGAAGTAGTGAGCGACAAACGATGTCCTGATGGTGATTAGATACAGAGACCTCGTTCTAGGAACGAGAACAAGCTAGTTGCATGGTGGTTCACAGCCTACGATCAATTGAATCGTATGTTGCGTTTGTCAGTTGCACTGCTTACTTGCTTTGAACTGCTTACTGTTTGCACTACTTACGCATTTGCACTGCTTACGCGCTTGCACTGCTGACTCGCTTGCATTACTTACTCGCTCGCACTACTTATTCGCTTGTACTACTTACGCGTTTGCACTATTGACCTGCTTGAATTGCTTACCTGTTTAATTGCATATCTGCTTTAAACTGCGTAACCTACTGAATTAAATGTACTTAATTCAGTTTCTTGTAATCTCTCTTGTGCACCTACTAGTTTTTCGCGAAACTAACCCATTCTATGAGTACAGGTGATGATTAGGTACACTACGGGCGATGATGCGATTGCAAGATGGCTTCAAGACTTCTTTTTCCTGCTCTTAACTCGCGTCCTGGACGCTATGGGTTTGTATCGGATTTTCCTTGGGATATCCGAATCTTGTGATTTTTTGTTCTTTTAGCTAACGTGCCCAAAGTTGTCAGCTTGCCTTATGATTTATCAAAAGAAAAATCTTCCGCTGATTTCATAAACAAACTCTGAAAGAAAGAGATATTTCTAGTCTCTTGCCTGTTTTTCTGAAAAGGTTCGCAAGTTTAAAATTTGAGGCGTTACAAAACACCATGAAACTTCAAAATCATTTGGTGGAAATTGTGCACAAGCACACACACATACACACAAGCATGTGTGCATGTGAGGCCGTGTGTCACAGAGTTTGTGTAAAGCCCTCCATTCTGGCAATAGCATGGACAAATTCTTAGATGAAGGTACAACCCATGCAAAAATTGGGGATGGAGAAGTGTAGCAAAACCCTAAGCTGCCTCTATTTTCAATCACATCACAACGAGGTTCCTAGCCATGCAAGAATTGGAACCAGTGAGGGATTGACCCTGCAAAGTGGTGTGATCCTGGTTGATTTTTGGGATCACAGAGACCAAAATCATGCTAGAAAGAGATCTTAAAAATTATTACAAGTTTATAACATAAAGCCTTAGTCATTCAACCATCAGTTACTTTGAAAATCAAAGAGGTGATACTTTGAGCTCTCTTCATTGTTGTCACACCAAAGGAAGTTGTAAACTGAATTCATATCAATGGCTCTCATTGAAAAAGGACTCTTTCCAATAAGTATTTCTAGGTTCCATTTTGGAGTTAGATGAGCTAAGCCAGGCACTCTAAAAACCAGGAGCAAAAAGCATAGTGCCACACATACTTACAAAGAAGAAGAATAACAGGTAGGCAGCGGACCAATTGAAGAACGATTTATTTTGCCTATAAGCCCAGCCATATCCTAAAGCAGAAGCATACGACCCAGAATCAGGAAAACTAGTATGATTGCTCTAAAGAGGCAAATCTTAGCAAAAAGACAATAACATTCAGCCAAAAAAGAAGCCAACAGAAAGGACAAAAAACATCATGTATCTGGTATCTGCTCTACCTTTCTGTCTTTTTGCAGTTAACAATGCATACATTTACTAGAAATACACAGGTGATTTGCAACAAATTGTATAAAACAAGGACAATTTCTTGCAAACAGATACTGGATGGCAGCACGGCCTTGAAGTTTAAAAACATGCCATGGGATGTATCAAGGAGAATAAAGCCTTACAAAAGCTTTAAATGCTGGACGATGTGCAGCAATCTCATAGATACAGCAGCCTGTGAAAGCACAAGAAATAAAAATTTTAGTCCAAAATAGGATAACAAACATACAAAATGTTGACAAGAAAAAAGAAAGAGAGAGAGAGAGAGAGCACCTAGAGACCAAATATCGGACTTGAAACCATAAGGAATATCAGCCAAAAGCTCCGGACACATGTAATTAGGAGTGCCCACTACCTGCAGAAATCATGAAAAGAGACAAAAAGCTACATAAGTATTAGCTTTTCCTTCCATCTCTTTCCTGTTCCAATTTGAAATAAAATAAAATAATTGTAGGTTATCATTGTGACAAATATTACTTAAGAGTAGTTAATTGCACAGATTCTTGTAAAATTTCAGAAAGTATGGTCTAAGGTTAAATATGCTTTTTTTTAGATAAGCCAAGGTTAAACAGGCTCATCACAACCTTGTGTTCACATTATCAAGGATGAAAATCACAGATCATATCTTCAATAGATAGCAAAGTAGTATGGTAATACATAATGACAAGAAAATTAATGAAGAATGTGTTAGAAATTCAGCTAGTAAAACAGTTACTATGTTTGCAGACTAGGTTATGACTTGTGATACACTCCCTAGAAAAGGTGATCCATGAACTCATCTTTGTATCCTATACAGGCAAGTAAGAATGGTAGTTACCAAGAGCATGATTTTCAAAGTCTATGTAAGGTATAAACAGATAAATGAATAAATATTATATATATGTCACCGCAAATGAGATTTTTAATATAGTTTTCAAAATACCAAAAGATAACAAAATTTATTGAAATTGTGTCACAGTTTTTTTATGTTTTATTGAATCTTTTCCACTTTTTAAACATTTTTGCACAAGACACTAAAAAATATAGATTTTTCTATTTCATTTTCCAAAATACCATGCTTTGCCAAAATTGCCAAGACCTTCAAGATAATGATTAGTTTTAAGAATAGTTACTAGAAGCTCACTAGTACCTCCAAAGCATGCTTCCCAAGAAGTGTGCTTTGAAAACATGTAGTGTGAAACAATCTGAAGCTTTAAAGGATATATGAATCCCAAAACGTGAAGCTCACTTCCCACAACATGAAAACTTCCTTGATATTGGGAACCTGCTTTCCTTGCAAAAGAATCACGCTTCCCTTTTAGAGTGTGTTGTTTCCCAGTAAAAAAAGTCAAAGAGGGTTTCTTTATCATGGAGAAAAAGTTGTTGGGATACCCAGTGGATTTTTCTCTTCAAAAAAGGGGGAGAAAACCCCCTCCCAATGCAAAAAGGAAAGGAATTTTTCTCCCCTGTTTGAATGCATTTGTACGGCCCACCAAAAAGTGATGTTTTTTATCCCCAGTGACTTTTTTACTTGGCATTCAAACATGCCCTTAAAATTTATTTTTATTCTATAAAAGCTGAGATAGGAGGCGTATTTTTTCATTAAAAAAGAAAATTGAAAAGATAGAGTTACTAAAAACACACTTCAATGGCAGCCTATGCAACATGGACACTTTTAAAAGGGAAATGCACCTGTCTCGCACCCGAGTCAGTGCGGGTGTGACATTTGGACATGGCTTATGTAGTGTCAGGTGTTGTCAACCATACTTGAGTCCATTTCTGTCCAAAACTGGACTCTATTAACCCTAACCAAGTCCAGTTCCATACATACATACATACATACATACATTACATACATACATACATATGCAAGTAAATAAAAAAATATATTTATATATCCACACCCCCACACCCAAGTTTTTTTAAGTTGCAGTGTCACACACTTTGCACCCACACCTGCACCCGCATCTGCACCTGCACCTATGTGACATAGATGGCAACTTGTTCCTTCCCGGTTGCTTCCTCTACTGCATCCTGCTGGCTTCTACTATCGCTTTTATAACATTTCCTGCTCACTTTCCTCAATGCTTTCCAAATGCCTGATGCTTCACCAATGAGGGCATCTCTTAAAGATCACTTTTCGACTCCTGCATCATGCATCATTTGTTGCACCTATTTATTGCCTTAATAACTGCATTTAAGATCTTGTACCAGGTCTCCAAGATAGGATATTGCTGAGAAGATTATTATTGAGTACATTTAGGTGCTGCTAGCATCCACAGCCATTAACAGAAGCTAACAGTTCATTACAGCCTTTTGGCCCCTTGTGTATTTCAAAACATGATGGTGGTCTCCACTCATCAATTGTCACTAGCAAAGGTAAATAAGTAATTTTTAAAAGTAAAAAGACATTTATTAGTTATGCGATACAAATATCTGGAGTCTTCTAATGTGCATATAATGTACTGAAATGCCCTTTTGATGACAATTAACCCAAGGAACCATCACAGTTTCCCAGAATTCAGTAGGGGCAAAGAGAAGTGAATTAGTTAAGATATCTACACACACACACAAATACATGCATAGATAAATACATATATCCATACTTCACCACTTCTTTTTCCTCCTATCATATTCTGAAAAGTTGTGGCGGATCGTTACATGCATAAAAAGCAGCACCTATGTTGTCTTCTCTAAATTCATAATTCTTTTGTGTCATTATTCATTAAGCATATGATATATCCCATGTGCCAATAATATTAACATACGATGCTAATTCTCTTGTGATTATTGCGCTCTGAATGAACCATAGCAAGGTGGCCAAGAGATGTTCTATCTTATAAAAAAAGGTAAGGAGGATTGTATCTGTTGAAGTCCATGTAAAAAAAGGTAACTTTAGGACAATATCAGAATCAGCATATTTTTAGACATTTTATGGTGCAAACAACAACTGAATCACTCATATTCTGGAACCAAAATTTAGAAATCAATCTGAGCGAGCTACACATTCTGGCACTTGACGAGAAAAACAAAAAAAAGTGTGGCAACAGCTGTAGTCCATGGATGATTGAATTTTAAACATGCATCAAATAGGTCAAATCACCAAAGGAATTGCAGAAATAGAAAAGACCAACTGAAAGGTTTGTTAAACATAAGAAAATTTGATCAGTTTTCATATAAAGAAAAATTGATCAGTACTTTAGTGTTCTGAAGAGACTGACCAGAATATTCTATCATGTCAGAAGCTAAAAGAATACAGATAGAAACAAAGCATTACAATCTGAAATCGCCCATAATTTGAAGATTGTGTTGCAACTTAGGTCCTCATCAAGGGCTTTCCTACTTATCGAACAAGATACTATTCTGTATGTTTCTAACAGAGAATAATATATCAATCCCAACACTAAGGGACCAATCTCCAAATATCTAATGAATAAAATGTTCAACATGATATCTATATCTGTTACATCTTTCATCCTTTTCAATAATGAAAATGATAAGTCAGGTGATGTCAATTTGTAAGTCTAATTGACTAAGGAGCATATGTATTTTCATCCAACAAAAAGAAACAGCAGCAACTTGTGTAAAGAGTCATATATAAAGTATAAAAGAAACACTGTTGAATTGATATTGATATAAGAAATCATGATTAAGAGGAAGTGTAACATACAGAAGAAGCTAAATCATCTGCCTTTAAAGTTTTAGCAAGACCAAAATCACCTGCACACAGATAGAAGGTAGGATAAAGGATATCCGCTATTGACAACAGAAACTTGCCTTTGTCATTCTTATAGAGGCACTTACCAAGACGAACATCGTGGTCCTTGGTGAGGAATATATTTGAGCACTGAAACCAGGGATACATAGAATCAGCCTAATGCATATATGTGATCGATACATTGTCCAACATATGATTTTAAATGTAATGTATAAATTCCTGGTGCAGCCTTCAAACCATGCTCGTGCAAGTAATATCATAGAAACAAATGTCAACAAGATGTTAAACTTATGATCCATGTGACAGGAACATGTCATTTTGACTTATTTATCCTAGGTCTAGGTGAGATAGCACAACTGGCATTTCACAAAATGAGCTGTACATAGTTGAAGTTGCATCTGATTATCACCTGAGACTATTTAAATTTCAAATCATGAATAAAACATAAAATTTTAAAATGTGAAGCTCATATTTTCGACCTCATCAATTTACATGTTATTCACATGGACAATAAAGAGGTCTCCCACAACCTTCATAAAGATGATTAGGAAGAAGCACTTCTCTCCCCATGATATAGGACTAATATTTGAGGTCCACATAATGCTTATAGATTGTATAAGCAACATTTGGATACATTAATGTTGCTGATGATGATGATAACTTTGGAAACTCCGATTCACTAAGGTAGATATATTGCATTTAAGGCACCATATATCACTTGAGAAAAATGTTCCAGAGTGGACGTAATTGACTCAAGAGGCCATGGCTTCAACTCCTTTTCTCCAAATTTATTTTTACATCTCTTTCTACCTCTTGCTTTTAAATCAATTTTGAAACCATTTTCTTTTTTAAAGGGAACCAACCAACCATTATACTATGTCACATGGGTGCGGGTGCGACACGGGTGCGACGCAATTTCAAAAATTTTGGACACAGGGACACAGCTATATATATATATATATATATATATATATATATATATATATATATATATATATCCAGTGTGTGCATATATGTGGATATTGTCCTCTAAAGTTTGGCACCACATGAGTGTTTTTACTAACTTTGCAAATTGTACTTTTTGCAAATCTAAGTCATTGTTGGTGCTTGGGCACTGCCATGGTATCCTTTGAATTGTTAAGAACTTAATTTTGCTGAACTTGTTGATGTTCACTCATAACATAGGCTGGTAATGGTTTCCATTTGCTGTGGTTATTCTAATGGTAAAGTGATGACACTGTCAATATACAACCACCATTGAGGAGAATTGTCTTGGTGGGTATAACCTTTTTTACTGGAACTAGTTGTGTTTTTCATGGTTTCCTGCTGGTTCAAAGAATATTCAAGTTTTGTGGTCAAGGTCTGGGCTCATCGATAGGGAGGTCTGATGAGTTGTGGAGCCTGATTCAGAGTTTTTGCCCTTGCAGAAAGGGGGGTCCGGGGGCTCCCCCCGGCGCGGGTCTCGCTGAAATTTTTTCTGGGGCTTATGTTTGAGACCCGATTTCTTATAGATCAAACCTGACTTGTTTAGGTTTAGGGTTGTCGCCCTTGCCTTGTATAAATTCTTTCTTTTCTTTTCTTTTCTTTTCTTTTTCTTTTTTTTTTTTCTTTTCTTTTCTTTTTTTTTTCCTTTTTTTTTCTTTCTTTTCTCTCTTGTTTATTGCTTCCTTCGGTTGTTTCTTGCTCGTGGTTTGCGTAACAAGGTCCCCCCTACCCTGAGTTTGAGTTCCCATGTGAGTGCCCCCTTTCTGCAAAAAAAGCAAGAGGCCCCTTAGGGTTGAATAGGGGCCATGGAGTTTCAAGCCATATATGTGAATATATAACAATATAAAAACACTCATGCTATATATATATTTTTTAAAAAATATATAAAAAAGATCATTTTTTTTGTTTTTTGCCCTAAAAATGGACAAAAATAAACTCGATCAAAGTTGACCGAGTCTATAAAGTGGACGGACTTGGCCCCGGTGTGTTGACCGAGACCGACACTTAATGACCAAGTCTGCCCCCATGTCCGAAGCCGCACCCGTGTCAGGGCGTGTCGATGCGGGTGCGTCGACCCCCTAGCCAAGTCAGTGTGACATAGCCATTATACATTAAAAAAAACACAAACAAATAATAGTTAGTTTATTTAAGATGCATAGGAAGTTAAAGTTGTGTGTATCTGTGCATGCCTCATGTCCTGATCTTCACAAAATTCATTTCCATGCCCTGCCCGTGTATGTGCAAATGTCCATGTCCAGGACATAGCTAATGGCAGCTCCTCCAACTTCTGTAAGCAAGAAATTCAAAAGCAAAATTTTCTAGAGATGCATAGAGTTTGAAATTATGTCAACGTTTAAAAGTTTGTGTTAAATCCAAATAGTTTTGTGGTATTCTCATGAAATTTCACCAAGAAATTCCCAATGTCTAGAATGAAAATAAGAACCTTCCCATATTCTTTTTCCTAATATTTTTTTGTTTATTACTGACTGTGCTTTTTTCTAGAGAAGTGCATGTCTGTAGAAACATATCCATATAAGGCCCCCCATTGGCATTCCAAAAATGAGATGATATTATGTAATAAAAAAGTAGTTAATGATTCAACAGATTCAGCAGTCTGTAAGTTGGTAAACAAGATGAAGCACACTAAAGGTTATTGAATTTTTGGAGTCTCCATTACCAGCAACCAACCTTGAGATCCCGGTGCATCACAAAATTTGAATGCAAGTACGCCACAGCCAGTAACAATTGTGTGAACCATTTGCACAATTTCTGACCAGTATTGTCACACACTTATCAGCATGACAAAATTGAAATTGGATGGATATTAGCAAGAAATAAATGCAAGTATCAAGTGTAAGCAACTCAACGACAATCTTATTAAACATTAACCTCATTGGATAAATCAAGATGAGTATACCTCCTCTGAGAACAATTCACCATTTGATCTTTTCATCAATTCAGCCCTAAAGACATAAGAAGACATTGCCACTAAGAATGCTTTATGATGAATTAGCAGGTAATTTTCTTCAGTATTAGTAAATATTGCTGGTTGGGATTGGCACTCACATGTCTCCACCTTCACAATATCCTGTAATAATGCACACATAGCAACCCTGTATTCATGTAAAAGCTCACATAAGTTTTTGATAGAAAGCTTAATAGATACACAAAACAAAGCAAACGGAAAATTGAAATGGCAAAAAGAACAAATACCACATTTATTAAGATAATCAAGTCCACATCCTTAACACAACTTACATAACGGATGTTCCCAGTGTTTATTTCAATTCTCTTGGAAACTACTAAGGCTTAACATATTCAAAAGATTCTCTTTATCTAGCCATGCGACCTTCTTTCCTAGCCTTATAAGTTATAACTAGTGTCTGAAGTATTATAAAATTATAAAACTTGTTACAAAGATGACCTTGCTGTTATATCAGTTTCTTACATGCTACCCATCTGTTAAATTGTACATATACATATACATATTTGTGTATATATGTATGTATATATATATATATGTATATATATTTATATATGTATATATATTTATATATGTATATATATTTATATTATAAATATATTACATGTATATATATTCTTTATATATATATATTCTTTATATATATATATATAATATGTGGGACCAAGTCAAACTTGTTGACAGCTAGAATTCTAGCTGTTGGGAGGTCTCTCTCTCTCACTACCTATTGTGTAAAAATAAGGGTGTTCTCCCCTTTGTAAAGAATGCTTTTGCACACTTGATTTATGAAATAAAATATATTTTTTTATATTGTGTTCATTCTTGTGAGTGTCCCCTTAGTAGGATTTGTGAGTGTGTTCCTTAGAGAACACTTTTGTGATTATCCACTCAAGTTAGTGGAGTTTTGGTTCATGATTAAAGACTCCTCGCATCTTTACATGGTATCTGAGCATGACTCTTTTTTATTCTCATTCAAGTATTCTTGGTTGATATCTATGTCACACGGACTAGGCTAGGAGGTCGATGCACCCATGTCGACATGCCCCGACATGGGTGCGGACACGGGTGCGGCTTCGGACACGGGGTGGACTCGGTCAACAAGTGTTGGACTCGGTCGACGCATCGGGGCCGAGTCCGTCCACTTTATAGACTCGGTCAACTTTGACCGAGCCTATTGTTGTCCATATTTAAAATTTAAAATTTACAATCTTATTATTAATTTATTGTTATATATATATATATATAGCAGAGTCCTCGTGTCCAAAATTTTTGAAATTGTGTCACACCCGCACTTGTACCGGCACCCGTACCTACACCCATGTGACATAGGTTGAGATATTGTTGGAGTGTTCGTAAGATCATGATCGTGCAAATGCTTGTAGATTGTGATCGTGCATCATTGGAGAATTCAAGTGTTTGTGTGGTATCGGTGGAGTGCTCGTGTTTTCTATTTTGTTTTCCCTCTCCTCTTTTATCTTCTTCTCTTTATCCCTCTCTCTACCTATCTCTTGTAAAATAGATGACAATGAAAATGTCAACATTAAACCCATGAAACTCAATAATTTTAACTATGTAACATGGACTTCTATTATGAAGCATCTCATTTGAGAAAAAGGGTTGTAGAGAATAGTAGATGGATCTGATCCAGAACCCAAGATAGAAGGTAAGGAAGAAGTACCTCTAATGAAGAATGAGAAGACCAAAGCTATAGTCACTTATGAGAAGAAATGGAAGGAATGGAAGAAAGGACATGTCAAAATTGTAATGAAATACGCAGAAATAAACACAATGTCCTATAATGGACATTCACAAGCAAAATGCAAAGAACAAGTCCACAATGGACAAACACAAAGCCAATAATGGCTTGCTAAAGGAAAAAATCTTATAAAGCAAGAAATGGTCTTGCAAAAGCCTTACTTTACAAAGGGGTTTACCCCTCTATTTATAAGCAAAAGAGTGAGAGAGAGTGGGAAAAGAGTGTGAGAGAGTGGGCATTGGGAGGCCCAACAAGGAGTCGTTGGGCCCCCAACAGTCACATTTGTGACCGTTGGGGGTCCAACGACTGCTAGTTGGGACCCCAATGCTTTATGCATTTACAAAAGAAAAACAAGAAGAAAAAGGACGAAAAGAAAAAGAAAAAGACTAAAATTCCCCTATTGGGTAGAATTACAGAAATACCCTTTATCAGGTATGATGGGATATCATCAATTAGTATGTATATATATATATATATATACATACATACATACATACATATATTTTAACACCCTCCCTCAGGCTTTACGGGGACATGACCGAAAGCTTGTTGAGAAAAAACATAAAACGAGGAGCAGCAAGAGCTTTGGTGAAGAAATCCGCCAACTGGTACTCGAATGTAACGTACGACAATGTTATGGTCCCTCTTAGATATTCATCAAGAACATAGTGGCAGTCCATCTCAATGTGTTTAGTACGCTCATGGAAGGTATGGTTGCTTGCGATATAAATTGTGCTTTTATTGTCACAACATATCTTCGAAGGTGTAGAGATGATTATGCCCATAACACTGAGGAGACTTCTAAGCCACACAAGCTCCATGGTTGTAGTGGCCATTGCACGATATTCAGCTTTCGTTGAGGACAATGACAATTTGTGTTGCTTCTTGCATCTCCAGGAAATCATAGTCACCTAAGAATACACAAAAACCAATAATTGAGACTATCATTAATATTTCCTCCCCAATTAGCATCATTATAAAAAAATAAGTCAAGGGATGAAGAAGAGAAAAGAAAAACTTCCTTAATTATAGTATTTTTAATGTATCTGATGATTCTTAAGACTGCACTCATATGCACTGTTATAGGTGCATGTTGAAACTGACAGACTGAGTGAACTGCATGAGCTATGTCTGGCTGAGTGATGGATAAGTATGTCAGAGACCCAACAAGTTGGCGGTAGAGAGTGGGATCTTCAAGAAGAGTTTCATCTTCCAACTTCAACTTTGCATTGATAACTTCAGGGGTTTTCGTCTTCTTGTCATCTGTGATGCCAGACTTCAAACAAATGTCAGCTGCAAGTTTCATCTGAGAGAGAATGTACCTCCGTGGAGAGTATGCTACTTCAATACCTAAAAAATATCTTAAGAAACTAAGATCAGACATGTCAAAAATTTTTTTCAGAACTTTCTTGATATCATTAATTCTCTGCTCATCACTTTCAGTGATGATCATATCATCAACAATAAGCAAGAGAATAACAACTGCAGACCTTGCACTTTTCACAAACAAAGCAGTGTCAGTATAGCAAGAGCGAAAATTCAAACTTGTCATTACGTTACTAAATTTATCATGTCAAGCCTTTTGAGCTTGTTTTAATCCATATAAGGCTTTGTTAAGTTTAAGAATTTTATTATTACCAATACACACTCCTGGCAGAGGGTCCATGTAAACCTCTTCATTTAGTTCTTCATTCAAGAATGCATTCTTAACATCCAATTGATAGATAGGTCATTTTTTAACAGAAGCAACAACAATAAGAGTCCTAACACTGATCATCCTAGCTACGGGAGTAAAAGTTTCTTCATAGTCAATACCGTATTCTTGAGCATATCTTTTTGCTACTAGTCGAGCTTTGTAGCGTTCTAATGACACATCGCTCTTAGTTTTGACTTTATAGGCTCATCTACATCCAAGCGACTTCTTTTCAGTGAGCAATGAGGTTATTTCCCAAGTTTCTGCCTTTTTAAGAGCACTATGTTTCAAGTTCATGGCTTCGATCCATTGGAGAATATTTTTGGCTTCATTATAATGAGATGGTTCATGGAATGAATGTAAAGCAATTAGGCATGACCTATATTTTGGTGTTAGAAACTCATAGGAGACAAACCTATTAGGAGGATTGGAGACTTGACCGGATCTTCTCAAAGAGGTTTCTTCTATGTTGGACCCTTGGGAGTATTTTTCTAAAGCATTTATGAGAACTTGTTGACCACGCCGAACATAGGTTTGAATTGGTCTACTATCAATGACATCATTTTCCTTTTCAACATTGTTGAGAGGAATGTCCTCTTGGTCACTCAACAAATTATCATTAGAAATCACCTCTTCTTGAACAGTCACTTCTTCTTAAGAAAGAAGATCAAACAAGAAAGCATATTCGCTTTCATCAATATCTTTAGTTTTCTCAAATCCATTTTCATTTTCTAAAAAGATTACATCTTTAGAAACATACAATTTGTTGCTTTTGGGGTCAAAGCATCTAAATTCTTTTTTATTTTCTCCATATCCTAAGAATACGTACTCAATAGCTTTTGAAAATAATTTATCTCTTTTATGTGAAAGAACAAAGCATTTGCACCCAAAAATTCTTAATCTATTAAAATCGAGAATTCTTTCAAATAGTTTTTCATATGGAGATGTATTTTCTAAGGATGAAGATATCATTCTATTTATCAAGTAGGTTGATGTTAAAGCGATTTCGGCCCAATAGCTTTTTGAAATTTCTTTAGAAATAAGAAGTGTCCTAGTGGTTTCCATAATGTGTCTATGTTTTCTTTCAGCTAAACCATTTTGTTGGGGAATTCTAGGACAAGATTTTTTATGGCAAATTCCATTGGTTTTATAAATAATTTTGAAATTCATTTGATAGGTACTTTTCACTCTAATCGGATCTAAGAATAGAGATATTACTTAAAAATTGATTTTTGACCATCATATGAAATTTCTTAAAAAAGGGAGACATCATATTTTAAGTTAAGAAAATAAATCCATACATATCTAGTAAAGTCATCAATAAAAGTAACATAATAGGAGTATTCACCTTTCGATATGACCAGAGAAGGGCCTCAAACATCTGAATGAACTAACTCAAATGGTCTTTTAGTAAAAAACGTTCTATTTGGAAAAGAAATAGATTTCATCTTTCCAAAAATACAATTCTTGCAAACAAAATTTTTTCATTACAAAATTTCTTTCCAAAAAGAAAAGAATACATTTTTGAGAAGCTTGGATGTCCAAGTCTTTGATGTCAAGTTTCAATATTTTTATCTTGGACATAACTACAAAAAGAGTTGGTAGGAAGTTTCGAGATTTCACATCTATGATCACATATTTGAGAAACGAAAAGAAGGTTTAAATTTAGTTGAGGTACCACCCTCACATTTGGCACAAGGAAATTTTGGAAAAACTTTTGATTTGTAAATGCGTGTCATCGACGGTTGAAACATGAGATTTTTGAATTTGGACATAAGTCGGATAACCCATTCTCATGAGGTGTCATATGAAAGGATGCTCCGGAGTCAAGGATCCAAGGAGGCAATGTAGATGGAGATGAAGATTTGAGTAGCAATTGGAGTGTGTCGGATAGTTGAGCAAGAGAAAAGGAAACCTTTCCTTTTGTTGAATCTTCCTTCCTTGGTGTGCTTTCTTCAATGGAAGCAACTCTTGGCTTCAGAGCTTTATTTATTTTTTGACAATTTGGCCTTATGTGCCCCGGTTCTTGACAATGATGACATATGACTTTCTTATAGTTGCCATTATAGTTATTTTGTCTTCCAAAACGAGGATGTTTATAAGTCCTAACATGATTTTCGGGTTTGGAAACAACTAAGACTTCATCTCCCCCTTTTACCATGCCAAGACGGGTTTCTTCTTGCATATTTCGACAACGGCATCTTTTAGGGGAAGAGGCTTAGATTTATGGAGGAGAGTGTTAAAATATGTAATATCATATAAAATCTCATATGTAATCTCATAGGCATTTAATCTCATGTAATAACTTTTTCTTTTTTAGTTACTTTTTGGTTTAGTTATTTCTAGTTGAAACATAACTAGAAATAACTAAAACACTCATCTTAGGACCCTTTTAGACTTCACCTTTTTGACTAGTCAAAAAGTGCTTTTTGACCAAGTCAAAAAGGTGAAGCTTTAATAGAGCCGTTGGGAGTCCAACGACTCCCTTGAGGCTCATCTCTTCCTCTCTATAAATATGGGGACTATTCCCCTTTGTATTTTATGCTTGTAGTGTGGGATTTATTCCCAAACTTATGAATCCATTTTGAGTATTTTGAATACCCCCTTTTTGGGTATTATGTTTGTTCTTGAGTTGAAGCCCTCTTTGTGAACCTTTATGGTTTTTGTGATTTCTTTGTGAGAGCTTGTTGAGAGACACTCTTGTTGCGGATTACGCTTTTTTACATGGTATCAGAGCCATCAGTGGATTTGCATTGGGAAGAGTGTCATTCAAGTTTTTTTTTAGAAAGTGAAGATTGTTTTTGAAGAATTGGTAGTGAAGGTTTCGAAGGCTACTTGCTCTTGTGCTTTGTGGTAGAATATTCTCCTCTTTCTCTTTCTTTTTTTTTCATTCCCAAGTGTGTAAAATGGATGACAACGATAATGTCACCATTAAGCCCATAAAACTCAATGACTCAAACTATATAACATGGGCTTCTATCATGAAGCACCTTATTTGGGGAAAAAGTCTATGGAGATTAGTAGATGGAACCGATGAGGAACCTAAACTAATCCTCACCAAAGGAGGAAAGGAAGTACCTCTTTCGGAGGTAGAAAAAGTGGAAGCCATCTCCATATATGAAAAAAAGTAGAAAGAGTGGAGAATGGGTCATGCCAAGATTATGTCTTGGCTTATTTCTAGTGTTGATATAAAGAAGTGTTCAAGCTTGGCAAAATTTGAACATGCAAATGATGCATGGGATTATCTTAAGAGAATGTACTCTCTTAAAGATATTGCCCACTATGAAAATGTCTACGAAGAGACAATACGCATACAAGCACGAATACTTTATAGAAGATGTACACGAAGGCACTCACACAACACTTGAACAAAATACACAAAAAGCGTAAAAGTGCAAACTTGCACTAAGGCAAGTATTTCATAGAAAAGAGCAAATGCTTGAGGCCCTCAAGCTTGGGAAATAACAAGGGGGAACACCCCTATTTATACAAAAGCAAAGGGGTGCAAGGGGGGGGGGGGGCAAAGGAGTCGTTGGGGGCTCCCCAACGACTCCTTTGGGGACCCCCAATGCACCTTTATGAAGAAAAAGAAAAAAAAAAGAAATACAAAAATAAATAAAGAAATTACAACATATTCCAAATGGAATATGCGCAAGATAGGAAATTACAAGAATACCCTTTTTGGGTAATAAAATATGTATATAAATATATATACTTATATATATAGAGATACGTATACATATAATATATATATATATATGTATCTCTATGTATATAAGTATATAGATTTATACTTACAACAATGGTTTTGGAGATACATTTTAACACCCACATATGTAATTTCCAAGAAAAGGTTCGTAATATGGTTCAAGGGGATAAAAGTATTAGGAAATACTACAATAGCCTATCCGAGCTATGGAAAGAATTGACTCTCCTTGAACCAAAGTGGCATTGTCCACAAGACATTGAGCTTCGCCAAAATCAAGTAAATGCGGAGCACTTTTTTCAATTTATTAATAGGTTGAGGTCCAAATTTGAATGAACCAAATCCGCTCTTCTTCATCGAGGAAAGGTTCCCTCTATTGAGGACACCATTGAAGAGCTAAGTATGGAAAAAAATAGGCTCAAGAAAAGAGTCGTCAAAAGTGATGATGATTCAGTTCTAACTGTATCTAGACCGGGTAACCATATTCGCACATACAAACCTCCACAAATTGGGAGGACAAATGATGAAAGGCAAGGAAGCAACTTTGAAAGAAGAAAAATTATTTGCTATTATTGTCGCGAACCAGGACATGTCAAGACTCATTGTCCAAAGTTGAAAAAACTTTATGAAAAGAAGGCAACTTTTGTCGAATCTTCAAAAAAATCCAATGAGGCATCTATTGGAAATATGTCACTAACTCAGTTGGTGGAGGCGCTCCAACCACTTCTCAAAGGAACTTCTTCCTCTGCTGGAGTCGTCGTCTCTTCTCCTAGCATCTCTGATCCTGGTAATCCTCTATGGCTTGTTGACTCTAGTGCTTCTTTTCATATGACACCAAACATAAAATTACTTTCTCAATTTGATAACTCAAGTGGATCTAATGTTTTTACTGCGGATGAAACAACACTTGAGATAAAAGGAATAGGAAATTTCAAAAACCGTTTTCAAAACTCAAAAGGATTTTATATTCCAAAAATTAGATATATTCCTAAACTTAATTTAAATCTCTTGTATGTATCTCAGTTAACTGACCATGGGTATAATATTTCTTTCTCCTCTCATGATTGTCAAGTACAAGATCACCAGTCAGGGAAGCTGATTGGGGAAGGCCATAGAGAAGGAGGCTTGTATTACATGAATTTTTTGGAAATACCCAAGAATACATTATGCTGTAATGTTCAAAAATTAGGCTTGGATCTTTTGCACCAAAGATTTGGTCATCCTTGTATGTCCAAGCTTCAGTTTTTTTCAAACATGTTTTTTGTAATCTTGAGACTTTTAAATGTGAAAAATGTATTCTTAAAAAAATGAAAAGACTACCCTTTCATGAAAGAACCTTTGTTTCTACTCGACTACTTGAATTAATACATTTTGATGTTTGGGGTCCTGCATCAGTTATGTCAAAAGGTGGTTTTCTGTATTATGTTATTTTTGTAGATGACTTTACACGATATACTTGGATTTACTTTCTTAAACATAAGTATGAAGTATTTTCATTCTTTCAAATGTTTCACAATATGGTGAAAAATCAATTTAAAAATGATATTTCAATATTTCGTACCGATTCAGGGAGAGAATTCTTATCAACTAAGTTTAAAGAATATTTGAACTCATATGGGATTTCACATCAAAGATCTTGTCCCTATAATCCACAACAAAACGGGTTAGCAGAAAGAAAGCACGGGCACATTATAGAAACATCTAGATCACTACTCTTCACACATTAAGTTCCTAAAGTTTTTTTGGCCGAAGCTATTTTAACTGTTGTGTATCTTATTAATAGAATGCCCTCGTCCTCAATAAATAATATCTCTCTCACTGAAAAACTTTACAAGAAAATTCCAGATTATTCTAGATTGAGGGTATTTGGGTGCAAATTGTAAGAAAGTGAAAAATACACTACAACAAATGTCTCTCAACAAGTTCTCACAAATACACCATAAGAACCACAAAGGTTCACAAAGAGAACTTAAGAATACACACAACCCGAAACGGGTATAAAAATGAAAAATAAACAATTTTATTGATTTGAGATAAAAACCCAAAACAAGAGTAAGCCTTTATAAGGGGAATAGCCCCATATTTACAAAGAGGTAGAGAGAAGCCTTAAGAGAGCTGTTGGACTCTCAACGGCTCTAATAAAGCTGTTGGGGAGTCCAACTGCTCTTTTTGGATTTACCTTTTTGACTTGGTCAAAAAGGTACCTTTTTGACTAGTCAAAAAGGTAAAGGCCAAATCAGTCCAATGATGGACTGGTTTGGCTAATTCTAGTTGTATTTTAACTAGAATTTAATTAAACGAAAAATCCTAACTAGAAATGAGATAAAACATTACATGTCTATGAGATTACATATGAGATATTATATGAGATTACATATTTTAACACTCCCCCTCAAACTTACGGTTGGATAACCGAAAGTTTGCCTAAGAGAAAGTGAAACCTAGGAGCAGCGAGAGGCTTGGTGAAGAAATCGGCCAGCTGATATTCTGAAGCAACATAGGGAAGATTGATGGTGCCACGCAAAAATTCCTCTCGAACATAATGGCAATCCATTTCTATATGCTTGGTGCGTTCATGAAATGTCTGATTGCTTGCAATATAGATAGAGCTCTTGTTGTCACAACACAGATTTGATGCTTTTGGACTTTCAACTCCCATATCGGAAAGTAGACGTTGAAGCCAAACTAATTCCATAGTAGTTGTAGTCATTGCCCTATATTCTACTTCAGTTGATGAGAGAGAGACTTTTTGTTGCTTCTTACATCGCCAAGACACCAAGGATTCTCCCAAAAAGACACAAAAACCTGTAGTTGAGTGGCGGTCATTTGGATCACCACCCTAATCTGCATCAGTATAAGCAAGCAATTCTAAGTTAGAGGAAGCGGATAAAAATAATCCTCGAGAAATAGAATTTTTGATACATCTAATAATACGCAAAACTGCTCCCATATGAACAGAAGTTGGAGCATGTTGAAATTGACTGGTTGTATGGACCGCATGTGTAATGTCAGGTCTTGTGATAGATAGATACGATAGAGCCCCAACAAGTTGCCTATACGGAGTCGGATTCTCGAGTGGCTCTCCATCATCAATCTTCATTTTGACATTCACAATCTCACGAGTATCAACATGTCTTTCATCTGAAATACCTGACCTGACAACAATATCTAATGCAAACTTAGATTGAGTTAGCAAGTAACCTCTAGGTGAGTAGGCAACTTCTATACCAAGAAAATATTTCAAAAAACCCAAATCACTCATTTCAAAATGAGTTTTGAGAAATTTTTTAATATCATAAACTCCCTGTTTATCACTTCCAGTGATGATCATGTCGTCAACATAGAGTAGAAGGATGATAATACCTGCATCAGAATTCTTAACAAACAAAGGTGTGTCAGTAAGACAATCGAAAACCAAAATCAAGCATAACCTTACTAAACTTATCATACCAAGCTTTTGGAGCTTGCTTGAGACCATATAAAGCCTTGTTTAGGCAAAGTGGTTTCCCTTTAGATATATTCATTCCTGGTGGTGGGTCCATGTATACTTCTTCAGCTAAAGTTCCATTTAGAAAAGCATTTTAACATCCATTTGAAAGATATGTCATCCCTTTATTGATGCAAGAGCTATTAGGATTCTAACAGTGGTCATTCTAGCTACTGGGGCAAAGGTCTCTTCATAGTCTATTCCATATTCTTGGGAATAGCCTTTTGCCACCAACCGGGCCTTGAATCTTTCAAGAGTGCCATCACTCTTGGTTTTCACCTTGTACACCCAGCGACAACCAATAGGTTTCTTGTTGTTTGAAGGATGGTCTTGAATGGTTCAAGTATTTGCTTTTTCTAAGGCTTCTAATTCGACTTTCATAGCCTTGACCCATTCTGGTTGATCCTTGGCTATATCATAACTGGGAGGTTCTTCGTAGGAATGAATTAGAGCAATAAAGGCTTGATGTTTTGGTGAAAAAGACTCATATGACACAAACTTTGAAGGAACCCTCGAGATCCTAGTGGATTTTCTAGATGAAGAGGCAGATTCATGTTCCCTTGTGTATTTATCCAGGGCACACTGTCTTTCTAAATTTCCTCGTCTAGAGTATTGAATACAATCTTGACTATTTCTATAAGGATCAGAATCAATCACATCCATCTGATCATCTAGATCAATTTCTCTTTCACTATCCTTTGGAACTAGATCCAACAAGAAGGAATACTCATCTATTTCAGTAGAATTTTTGTTTTCAAAAAAACTTTCATTTTCTAGAAAGGATACATTCCTTGAAACGTATAACTTGTTGTTTTTAGGGTCAAAACATCTGTATCCTTTTTTATTATTTGCATATCCTAAAAAAGTACAGGGTATAGCACGGGGAGAGAATTTATCATTCTTATCTGTAAAAACAAAGCACTTGCACTCAAACACCCTCAATCTAGAATAATCAGGCTTTTGTTTATAAAGCTTTTCAGTAGGAGAAATATTCTTTATTGAGGATGAGGGCATCCTATTAATAAGATACACAGCAGTTAAAATAGCTTCGGCCCAAAAAACTTTAGGAACTTGATGTGTGATAAGTAGTGTTCTAGTTGTTTCTATAACGTGTCTGTGTTTTCTCTCAGCTAACCCATTTTGTTGAGGGGTATAGGGACAAGATTTTTGGTGTGAAATTCCATGTGAGTTCAAATATTCTTTAAATTCAGTTGATAAAAATTCTCCCCCTGAATCAGTGCGAAATATTGAAATATCATTCTTAAATTGATTTTTGACCATATTATGAAATATTTGAAAAAAAGAGAACACTTCAAATTTGTGTTTGAGAAAGTAAATCCAGGTATATCGTGTAAAGTCATCCACGAAAATTACATAGTATAAAAACCCACCTTTTGACGTAACTGGTGCAGGACCCCAAACATCAGAGTGAATTAATTCAAGTGGTCGAGTGGAGACAAAAGTTCTTTCTTGAAATGCTAGTCGTTTCATTTTTCCAAGAATACATTTTTGACAAGTGAAAGTTTCAAAATTACAAATTTTTTTCATGTTTGGAAAGTACTGAAGCTTGGATATACAAGGGTGACCAAATCTTTGGTGTAAAAAATCCAAGCCTACTTTTTGAACATTGCAGCATAATGTTTTCTTGGGTAATTCCAAAAAATCCATGTAATATAAGCCTCCTTCTCTATGGCCTTCCCCAATCAGCTTCCCTGACTGGTGATCCTGTACTTGACAATCATGAGAAGAGAAGAAAACATTACACCCATGATCAGTTAATTGAGAAACAGATAAGAGATTTAGATTAAGTTTGGGGATATATCTAATCTTTGGAACACAAAATCCTTTTGAGTTTTGAGAGTTATTTTCGAAATTTCCTATTCCTTTTATCTCAAGGGATGTTCCATCCGCAGTAAAAACACTCGATCCACTTGAGTCATAACAATGCGACAGTAATTTTAAATTTTGTGTCATGTGAAAAGAAACACCAGAGTCAAGAAGCCATAGGGGTTTACCTGGATCGGAGGTGCCAACAGAAGAGATCGCAACTCCAGCTGAGGGAGAAGTTCCTTTAAGAAGAGGTTGTAGAGCCTCCACCAGCTGAGACAGGGACATGTTTCCAATGGATGTCTCATTTGATTCTTTTGATTCAACAACAGCTACCTTCTTCTCATAAGATTTTTTCAACTTTGGACAGTAAGTTTTAACATGTCCGGGTTCATGACAGTAATAACAAATAACTTTTCGCCTTTCAAAATCACCTCATTGCCTTTCATTGTTTATTCTCCCAATATGTGGAGGTTTGTATGTGAGAATGTGATTACCTGGTCTAGATACAGCTAAAACTGTATCATCATCGCTTTTGTCGACTCGTTTCTTGAGTCTATTTTCTTCCATACTTAGCTCTTCAATGGTATCTTCAATAGAGGGAACATTTCCCCGATGTAGAAGAGCGGACTTGGTTGATTCAAATTCGGGTCTCAACCCATTTATAAATTGAAAAAATGCCCCGCATTTACTTGATTTTGGCGAAGCTCAATGTCTTGTGGACAATGCCACTTTGGTTCAAGAAGAGCCAACTCTTCCCATAGTTCGGATAAGCTATTGTAGTATTCTCTAATACTTCTCTCTCCTTGAACCATATTCCGAACATTTTCTTGTAAGTTACATGTATGAGCAATATCTTTAAGAGAATACATTCTCTTAAGATATTCCCACGCATCATTAGCATGTTCAAATTTTGCGAGACTTGAACACTTCTTTATGTCTACACTAGAAATTAGCCAAGACATGATCTTGGCGTGACCCATTCTCCATTCTTTCCATTCCTTTTCATATGTGAAGATGGCCTTAGTTTTTTTCACCTCCGAAAGAGGTACTTCTCTTCCACCTTCTTCTTTAGTGAGCGTTAGTTTAGGTTCCTTATCGGTTCCATCAACTAAGCCCCATAGACCCTTTCCCCAAATAAGATGCTTCATGATTGAAGCCCATGTTACATAGTTTGAATCGTTGAGTTTTATGGACTTAATGGTGACATTATCATTGTCATCTATTTTACAAGCTTGGGAATGAGAGGGGAAGAAGAAAAGCAAGTGGAAAGAGGAATATTTTAACCACAAAGATAAAAAAAATAAGTAGCCTTCCACGCCCTTCAAGGCTACACACGAGCACTCCTTCAAAGAGACTTCACTTTCTTGGAGAGTAGTTGCATGACACGCTTCCCAATACACGTCCACCGACCTTGCTCTGATACCATGTAAGAAAGTGAAAAATACACTACAACAAATGTATCTCAACAAGTTCTCACAAATACACCATAAGAATCACAAAGGTTCACAAAGAGAACTTAAGAATACACACAACCCGAAACGGGTATAAAAATGAAAAATAAACAATTTTATTGATTTGAGATAAAAACCCAAAACAAGAGTAAGTCTTTACAAGGGGAATAGCCCCATATTTATAGAGAGGTAGAGAGAAGCCTTAAGAGAGCTGTTGGACTCTCCAACTGCTCTAATAGAGCTGTTGGGGAGTCCAACAACTCTTTTTGGATTTACCTTTTTGACTTGGTCAAAAAGGTAAAGGCCAAATCAGTCCAATGATGGACTGGTTTGGCTAATTCTAGTTGTATTTTAACTAGAATTAATTAAACGAAAAATCCTAACTAGAAAGGAGATAAAACATTACATGTCTATGAGATTACATATGAGATATTATATGAGATTACATATTTTAACACAAATGTTTTGTTTTTACAGATAAGAATGATAAATTTTCTCCCCGTGCTATTCCTTGCGACTTTTTAGGATATGCAAGTCATCAAAAGGGCTATAGGTGTTTTGATCCTAAAAACAATAAATTATTTGTTTCAAGAAATGTATCCTTTCTAGAAAAAGAAAGTTTCTTTGAAAACAAGAATTCCACTGAAATAGATGAGTATTCCTTCTTGTTAGATCTAGTTTCAAGGGATAGTGAAAGATAAATTGATCTGTCTGATCCTGTTAATGACAATCAGGATTGCATTCAATACTCTAGAAGAGGAAACTTGGAAAGACAGCGTGCCCTGGATAAATACACAAGAGAACAAGAACTTGCGTCCTCATCTAGAAAATCCACTAGGATCTTGAAAGTTCCTGAAAATTTTGTGTCATACGAGTCTTTTTCACCAAAACATCAAGCCTTCATTTCCTTAATTCATTCCTATGAAGAACCCTCCAGTTATGATATAGCAAAGAATCAATCGGAATGGGTCAAAGCTATGAAAGTCGAATTAGAAGCCTTAGAAAAGGCAAACACTTGGACTATTCAAGATCGTTCTCCTAACAACAAGAAACCTATTGGTTGTTGTTGGGTGTACAAGGTAAAAACTAAGAGTGATGGCACTCTTGAAAGATTCAAGGCTTGGTTGGTGGCCAAAAGCTATTCTCAAAAATATGGAATAGACTATGAAGAAACCTTTGCCCCAGTAGCAAAGAATATTAATAACTCTTGCATCGATAAAAGGATGGCATATTTTTCAAATTGATGTTAAAAATGCTTTTCTAAATAGAAATTTAGCTGAAGAAATATACATGGATCCACCACCGGGAATGAATGTCCCTAATGGAAAAACTCTTCGCCTAAATAAGGCTTTATATGGTCTCAAATAAGCCCTAAAAGCTTAGTATGACAAATTTAGTAAGGTTATGCTTGATTTTGGTTTTCAATTTTGTCTTACTAACACAACTTTATTTGTTAAGAATTCTAATGCAGGTATTATCATCCTTCTACTTTATGTTGAAGACATGATCATCACTAGAAGTGATAAACAGGGAGTATATGATATTAAAAAATTTCTTAAAACACAATTTCAAATGAGTGATTTGGGCTTTTTGAAATACTTTCTTGGTATAGAAGTTGCATATTCATCTAGGGGATACTTGCTAACTCAATCTAAGTTTGCATTGGATATTGTTGCCAGATCAGGTATTTCAGATGAAAGGCATGTTGATACTCCTGAAATTGTGAATGTCAAAATTGTAGAAGGAAGCAGCCACCTGTGTAGAGAGAGAGAGAGAGTCGGCTGCACAGAAACTAATTTCGTTACACTTGGATTAGGGCTTCTCTCTATATTAAATAGAGAGAGGCTAAAAGAAAAAATTACAACTAAGTCCTTATGAAAACAAAAATTCAAAACACCTCTAATATAAAAAGAACTTAAACTAAAAACCACCTATTCTCAACACTCCCCCTCAAGCTGGAGCATAGATATCAATCATGCTCAGCTTGTCACAACATTTTGAGAAATTTGGCCTAGCAAGAGGCTTTGTAAACATATCTGCAACTTGGTCTTCCGACTTTAGGTATTTGGTAGTGATATGACCATCTTGAATCATATCTCTTACATAGTGGCAATCAACCTCAATGTGCTTTGTCTCTCATGAAAGACAGGATTGTTTGCTATATATGTCGCCGCTTTGTTATCGCACATCATGGACATTGGAGAGGAAACCTTCACCTGGAGATCATGAAGAACAGTGCGAACCCACATCAATTCAGCAGTTGTTTGGGCCATAGCCCGATATTCTGATTCTGCACTCGACCTGGAAACCACATTTTGTTTCTTACTTCTCCACGAAATCAAGTTGTCTCCCAAAAACACAGAATCCTGTGGTAGATTTTCTATCTACTACAGATCCAACATAGTCAGCATCAGAATAGGCTACTATCTCCAGAGTTCCACCTTTCCTGAACAATAACCCCTTTCCAGGAGAGGATTTTAGATATCTAAGAATCATTATGGCTGCATTCCAGTGTACTTCAGTTGGTTTGTCCATAAACTGGCTAACTTTGCTTACTGCTAAATCAATATCTAGTCTGGTCACAGTTACATATAATAGCTTCCCTACTAGTGAGCGATAGCTTTTGCTATCAACTGGTTTTGACCCTTCTTCAAACAACTGAACTTTATGGTCCATGGGAATATTTGCTGGTTTAGCTTCCAACATGCCTGTTTCCTTTAATAAGTCAAGAACATACTTCCGTTGAGACAAAACCATCCCTTCACGGCTCCTAGCAACTTCTATACCCAGAAAATACCAGAGTGAACCAAGGTCTTTTGTAACAAAGTGTTTTTGAAGATGAGCCTTTATGGCTTCAATAGCTTTCACATCATCTCCTGTAAGAATGATGTCATCCACATATACCACCATAACAACTATGCCAGAGTTAGTTTTCTTTATAAATAGTGTATGATATGTTGTTGATCTATTAAAGCCAAAGCTTGACATCACTTCAAACAACTTTTGAAACTATGCACGAGGACTTTGTTTCAAGCTATAAAACGCCTTTCTCAATCTACACACCTTATGACACTCCCCCTCAACCTCGAATCCTGGAGGTTGTTGCATGTAAACGGTCTCAGATAGATCACCATATAGAAATGCATTTTTCACATCTAATTGGGACAGGCTCCAACCATGCTGAACAGCAACTGAGAGAACAAGACGGATGGTACCCATCCGTGCAACCGGAGAAAAAGTTTCAAAGAAGTCAATACCATATGTCTGAGTATATTCTTTCGCTACTAATCTGGCCTTGTACCTTTCAATAGAACCATCAGATTTGTACTTTATTGTATACACTCATTTACATCCAACAATGTCAGCATCTGTTGGGGAATCAACTAGATCCCATATATGCTGAGATACTAAAGCATTCATTTCTTCTTGCATAACCAGCTTTCAGCGATTATCAAGTTCTGCCTGTTGATAGTTCAGAGGAATGGTTTTAGCAGATAAGGCTGAAATAAAAGACTTCATCTGATTTCCAATTCTGGCATCGGAGACAAAATGAGATATGGGATATACGGTACATTGTCGTGTCCCCTTTCGTAGAGCAATAGGCCTGTTATCATCATCCTGAAGATCACTATTGTCAGTAGAACTTACCTCAGGAGAAGAAGAAGATGAAAGCTCTTGCGGAGGTGGAGCTCTACGCACATATACCAATGGAGGATTATTAAATTTGGAAGAGGATGAAGTTTGGTTCGGTAAGGAGGGCACAGATTCCAAAGGAAAAGGAGGTATAGGTAATGGAAAAGACTCAGCTGGATCAACCTGCAGCGGGGAACCGGAAATAGAGTAATATGGAGAGGATTCCAAGAAAGATACATCCGCACTGACATACTCTCGGCGAGAAATAGGATCATAACATCGATAGCCCTTTTGATTTTTTGGGTAACCTATAAATATGCATTTTGTAGCTTGAGCGGCTAATTTATCACGGTCAGGGCCAAGTTTGTGTACAAAACAAACACATCCAAATATTTTTGGTGAGAAAGAAAAAAGTGGGGCATTAGGTTTTAGGATATGTAATGGAATTTGATCACCCACAGAAGACGAAGGCATGCGGTTGATCAGATAGCAAGCAGTGGTAATCGCATCACCCCAGTATAACGCAGGAACATTGGATTGAATCATAATGGTCCCGGCAACATCAAGCAGGTGCCTATGTTTTCGCTCAGCCACCCCATTTTGTTGAGATGAATAGGCACAGGAAGTTTGGGGTTGGATGCCATGATCTTGGTAAAATTGTAACAGACCTTTTAATTTAAACTCGAGAGCATTATCAGTGCGGACAATCTTGACAATAGATTCAAACTGAGTTTTTATTTCAAGAATTAGGGATTTGATAATACTTGGAACTTCAGATCGTTCTTTTATTAAAAATACCCATGACAACTTAGAGAAATCATCAACAATAACAAGATAATAACGACACTGAGTCCTAGTAGGAATCTTACTAGGACCCCATACATCTGCATTGTAACGACCCCAATTCATACCATTTAAAAATGCAGAATTTTTTTTTTTTAAGAGTTGCGGAAACCTTCCCAGAGGTCTGGGGTCCTCACAGTTCCACTTTCCATTGGATAGCCCATCCACCACAAACGAAGTTGCAATTATCATCCATATCAACCAACTAAAACTCTTTTATTAATGAGTAAGAAAATTTCAAAGACAAGGTTTTCTTCAACTGAAAGTAAAGTAACAATTACATAAATTTAAAGAACTAAAAGACTAAAGAAAGAGTCATTATGTCCTCTACTGAAGCTGACAAGCCCAAGTATAATTCATCCATCCCCAGATGCATGTTCAACTTCACTGCTCACCATTTCCTGTGAAAAACCAACAAAGTAGGGTGTCAGAACCGAAATTCTGAGCACAGCTACTTATAAAGAAACCAGGTGAGAGAAAGAACATGGATAAGATTTCATGCAGTGATTTGAGTGAGTGCAGATATAAAATTTGCAACATTTAAATATCCATAACTACTAATAATTGCATATACTTACCAGTCAAGAACAGTAAACAGTGTCATATATCAATAACTAAATAATCAAACCTTTCAGCATGATTTTACAAAGTAAGTCATATGCTACCACCAAATGATGTCATGATATCAAGAATGATTCAAACGTGCATGATCTAATACATAACAGAAAAATGCATGATTATGTGCAATGCATGATTTCTTTTGTTATCTTTCATTTAAGTTTCATCTTTCCATGTGCATGCCCTATTATATGCACACATCCTTAAGTTTCTCTTTTTAATTACCGTGGCCCGCGGATACACCAAACGGGTACAAACCCCGAGGTCAAGTAGGTTCCCAGGGTAGCTTAACAAACAATTTGTATTTTATTACTGGGTTCCAACTTAGCCCTCGACCGATATCAGGAAACAGCACCATCCATCGGAACATTAGACCTCCACATCTAATGTCGGGGACACAAGGGACACCCCACGCCCACAAGTGCCACTTCCTTAGTACCATAAACTCACAGCTATGACTAACACACCACTCCCGGGTAAAGTGGCGGACTCTCCCTAAAACCGTGGCCAAGAGAAGAACCTCAATATCGGGTTCAGGGGCAACAACGCACACGGAGTTTTTGTATCCTCACAGTCTCCCCAAGACCTGATAACTAAGATTCTCATACTCCAGATGAGATATCCCAGAAGGTATATTACACTGTTCTTATTCATTATATTTTTAATTAAGTCCATTTCTTTAAGTTTGCCACACATATCAAAAGTGAAAAACCCGCATCCTCCCTTGCGGGGACCCATTCGGGACTCCAGCCCGTATCAACCACTAGAACAGTGTAGTAATGTGCCAAGTGATGCATTTAGAAACATATGTGAAGGAAAACCAAACTCACGGCTCTCCAGGCCGATGATGGTCCAATTAGGCCATCAGTGCATCTCATTACAAAACCCAAAATAGTGTTTCATTTATAACACTAAGCCAAAATACCAAAAGCATATATATTCATGCAAATATAAACCCAAACATATGCATGTCATAATTCATTCATATGCATTTTCAATATGTGTGTGTTACCTACATCACATATGGGTATTAACCAATCCATGGTTTCTTTAAGTGTATGAGTGTACATGTACCATTTCACATATAAATCAAGCATACATGTTCAAGAAGACTTACTAATAATTGAATCATGCTCACACTCATGTAACTATAATTGAATCATGCTCACACTCATGTAACTACTGCTTAATAAAGTCAATCACATATACATATCACTGGCAGAACAATTTCAGAGCGAGTCTAAGTATTTAGGAAGATATAAAGAATACAAGCATGCTGGCATGTGTACCCAAATATTCAGAACACGACTATATAGATAATAACAAATAAAGCTATCAGCATATACTTATTAACATTGTATTAACCTAGGTATTGTAGTTATTATTCACAAGCAGGGAACATAGCAACTTTTAGAACATGTTAGAAATAGTAGGTCATACCTGTGTTGCCCACTTAATATTAACATGCATCGATCATTCATATGCAAGTACTTGAAACAAATATATTTCACACCAAATCCAGCACTATCATAGGCATAACAAGGGTATAGCTATTTATATTTATACACATGATTTTACCTCTCCCCCCTTTTTTTTTCATCTGACACTGCTTACAAAGATAGGTTTTGTTTAAACCATTTAGAATTCACGCTAAACTGTGAAAAACACTAACTAAACAACATGTAATCAATTCAGTTCTTTATACCAAAGGATATTGCTGATTAGCTTTACTCGAAAGCACCTTGTATCTATATGAAAACCCTTCAAAATTTCGAACTACTTACTTTGGGGTGGAACACAGCATAATGCAACTTTGCAACACAATACACCCGAAAATCACATTAAATCCTACCAAGTTGGATTACCTATGCATGCCGAGCAAATTTTCCCCTTTTTTTTTTATCATACGAGTCACAGGCCAGCACCCAGCCGACTGGGTCGGCTGGGCCTGCTATGGCCCGATCCAAAAGATGTAGGGCACCCAGCCGACTGGGTCGGCTGGGCCTGTCGCCTCCTACCAATGCACTGGTGGCCAGCAACATGAAACAACATATTTTTTTTTTCATAAGCATATACGATTACTGTTTTCCAGAGAATGACTTAATTAAGGGAAGGAAAGACCCCCAAACTGTTCTGATTTCAAGATTTAGGGCATATTAAGAAAACCTCCAAATCAATTTGATTTGGGTATTTAGGGTTTATCAAGAAACCCCCAAATCAACGTATGGAATCGAACCCCTGTTCGATTCCTCACCCAGGTTCGAAGAAGAACCGTACCTGTTTTTCCGATGGGTTTCCCGGCGATCGAAGGCTGGAGGTTGACGCTCCTCACTGTTGCCGTGAAGAAAGGTGTTCGCTAAGGGCTTTGGTGGGTGTGGC
The DNA here is from genome assembly GCF_984573655.1 of Nuphar pumila. Lineage (NCBI taxonomy): Eukaryota > Viridiplantae > Streptophyta > Magnoliopsida > Nymphaeales > Nymphaeaceae > Nuphar > Nuphar pumila. The sequence continues at coordinate 75,043,561 of NC_143262.1, forward strand.
TGGCCGCAGCTCGCCGGCGACCTCCTCCCCTCTGATGCACACCCAACTCGACAGAGGAAGGGATAGAGGGAGAGAGAGAGACTGAGTAGAGAGATGGGGGACAGAGTGAAGAAAGAGAGAGGGACTGAGTGGAGAGAGAGACGAGGGAGGGAAAACCCCTAACCCTACTCCTCCTCTTATCGGCCCCCCTCCAGCCGAGATGGGGGGTTTCGGTTACGCCCCTTGCGTAACCCCCCTCCTGCCCCCTTCCTTTTCTGTTACGGTATTTTCGGGCAACCCTTATCGGGTTGCCCTTTTCTCTTAAAAGGGTTGACATGGGGTGGGGCTCGGGTCCGAACCCGGGACCCGTAACCCGGCCCCCAAAATAATATGGATCCACAAGTGGATCCAAATGGATCCACTGTGGATCCTCGGATAAATTTTAAAAACTTAAAAAAATTTCATTTATTTTGAATCTCACATTAAACATAAAATTTTTAACCCCCAAAATATGGATCCGCAAGTTGGATCCAACTGTGGATCCTCGAATTTGCTTAATATATATATATATACATATATATATATATATATATTTCTAATTTATTACTAATATTAATATTATTTTAGTATAATGCAAACATTTAAGTGTAAATACCCCTTTATGGGTCCTAGATCCGAAATATGGATCTAGGCCCAATTTGAATTAATTTATAAAAATTTCGGGTTTTACATGCATGAAGAAGTTCAAAAACTTTATTACTAGACTGACTCTGACTCGATGTAACGCCCCAAAAATCCAGAACTTGTAACTTTTAAAATAGTTTAGAAAGCTTTGAAATCATACAATTATAAGAGTCTAAATAGTACTTCAACGGAAAATGATATTTTTAAAACAACAAGTCAATGGACCTTGAGCGCATTACAGCGTAAACTTTCCTTTACCGAATTCCGCACAACTATTGAAATCAAATGGTTTTAAAATGCAATTTCAATGATTGAGGATTTGTTTGTTGAAACCAAGAAGAAGTTTACTGAAACAGTTTTAGTAACTCAAGGTTTAATAAAAAGAGAAACTTTGAAATACACTTTATACCAAATTTACCAACATGTCCTCCGGAGCGAAACGTCAGGGAAAGAGCTCTATCTTGATCTCATCGTGCCATCGCAGAGTGTATCACCTATACATCACCTGCCTATAAAATGGGTCAGTTTCACTAAAAACTGTAGGTGCACATACAGGACGATATAGAACATAGTTAAGCAAAATAATTTAATATGTCAAGTAGACAGGCAATTATATAGCAATTTAATTCCAACAGATTCATGGAGTAACTATCATGAGCAAAAGGCTAAAACTATTACAAGCATTTCACTGGCACAAGTAGGCTAATTATTATAAGCAAAGAACTGCATAAGAAATTTAACTAACAAAATACAATGCTTCATCAACCACACACACAATTCCATAAGTATTGAACCTGTTGTACACTATAACTTTCATACGCGCATAACTCAACAAATTGTGTGATCGGATTTAAATTATGTTTCGATATTAACTGGCTAAGTGGGTACGCACAATGCACGACTCTAGAAACAGCCTAGACTGATCCGGAAGTTTATTATGCTATGTATTTTATGATAACTCGGATAGCTGACTGAGTCCGCACCTAAGGGGACGGTCAGTGACCAAGAGAGAAATCCCCAAAGCAGCATAAACAATGAATGCATCCCGAACATGAAAAGCTACCACCTAGGATAATTATGGTAGTCCCTTTCCCCTAACTCCGATGACTGGGGAAGCCGAGTCTTTTGCTCGTAACTGCCATTAATGGCTTGTCCATCGAAGTTTTTGTACCTTCCCGTCATCTATCCTGACAGGAGTCAGCGGTTCGAATGAGTACATCAGGGGTAGTTAACTGAAGACCCATTCTACATACTCTGGTCTTTCGACCCAACTTCGAGTATCTTGCCGGTGAAGGCGGAAATCATCACTTATTTAGGTGATCTCAGCATTTTGTTATTTGTACTCATCAAGGTTGCCACAACCTACTCATCCAATCATCGCAACATAAGAAGACGTACTTGTCAAAAAGTACGGACGTACTTGTCAAAAGTACGACTACGATAAAAGGAATATGGTTTCACCAAAGAAACCCTAACAGATATTATCTGCATAAGAGGTAACACAACACAATTTGGCAAGATAAGTCTTGAATTCATTTCAACAATATTTTGCATATTTCATGATACGAGGTCGTCTCAGATCTCTCGTCTGATCAACAAAGTACTTAACACGTCGTGCATGACTAAAAGTACGCTACACCAAAAAAGGGGGGTGCGTAGGCTTCTCAAAAGGAACACCGAACACACAACTTCATAACGATCCAAAGAATATAGGAGTGCTCATTTGGCACGATTCATTTTTAAAAGCCATAATGCCACATTAAGTCATTCACGTAAGGCACAACACTATCAATCTTGCATCCAAAATTTATCTTAGTATCGACATGCGACACTAGATTGATAAATGAAGAATGGGTCCTTCAACAGAACCCCACTCATCACAGGCTCCTGCCCCCAATCGGGGTTATTTAAATTGAGTCGCAACCTGAATCAAGGTTATAAACATTTCTCCCAAGTGTGTGGACTTGGGAGGGCCCAAATGTGACTTCACAATTCACAATCCGACAGGACTTAAAACTTAACTTTGCAAAAGTTGTGCATTTTGAAGAGCACTGGGTTTGCAAAAGGAAATCCTCTTTAAAAGAACTATAACGCATAAGTACAACTTCTAGTGTTTTGAAAACAACTGAAAACAGGTTAGGCACAAGACTACATTTATGTAAGTACATATTTACCATGAGTGTGAGCATATGCAGGTTATAACATGACAACAAGCAACTCTCGACTTGCAATGCCGCACATCGAGCGAAAAGCACATAACACACGAGGTACCAAAACCATACCTTGACCACTTAGATAGGCAAACACATAAGGTCATAAGTAATACACGAGACACGAAGTCGTACCTCACTCAAAAGAAATGTGCAAGCAAAAATGGATGCAAGCAAACAAGGGCATATGTATTTCAAGAAATACGAAACCACACCTCAACTCATAAGCAACTATGCAAAATAATGATCGAAGAATGAAATTGTACATCGACCCATAGGAACGTACAGGCAAGTATATATGCAAGCAATTAAGGGCATAAGTATTGCAAAAAGTACGAAACCACACCTCAAATTCATAAACAACTACACAAAATAATAATCGAAGAATGAAATTGAACCTCAACCCATGAGCATGTGAAACAAGAAAATACGCATTTCAGAAGCAATATAACTCTAAGCATGTCTAGCATGGGCATCTTAATTATTTCAACTTAAATAGGTTCATTTATTGCCCTTTGTGCGACTTTACCCTACCTCGGAATGTTGTGTAGTTGCGTACGCCTACACGTGAGGATAATACGAGGGTCGGGCCGTGGAGCACGAACGGGGCCTGTTGCGTAAGCTGCAAAGGTACGTTATTAGTATGCATTTAAATGAATAGGGAAAACGACAACAAAGGACTGGGGTCTCGGCTTCTCTGCAAAACAAGGCAGGGATCAACGGTCCCTGCTGACCTGAAACGGAATGGGGTAGGGTCCAATGACCCATGCCGCCAAAGGAAACAGGTGCAGGGGCCATCGGCCCCTGCCGGATATTTAAAGAAGGGCAGGGGCCATCGGCCCCTGCCAGACGACTAAGAGAGGGGCAGGGGCCATCGGCCTCTGCTGGGTTTCCGAAAAGGGAGGCAGGAGCCGAAGGCTCCTGCTGGCTTTAAAGGAAGGGCAGGGGCCAAAGGCCCCCTGCAGCTTTCAAAGAGGAGGCAGGGACCAATGGCCCCTGTCGTTCATGGAGAAAAAAGGCAGGGGCCATCGGCCCCTGCTGGTCTTTAAAAGAGGAGGAGGGCAGGGGCCAAAGGCCCCTGTCGGTCTTGGACAAAAAATGGCAGGGGCCATCGGCCCCTGCTGGGTTTTAAAAGAAGAGGGGTAGGGGCCGATGGCCCCTGCCGGAAGGTAAGCAGAGAGAGAGAGAGAGACGCAAGGGCCTTTGGCCCCTGCCTGCGGCTGTCGGGAGGGGAGAAGGGTATGAGCAGGGAGAGAGATCGGCTTACCTGAGGGTCGTCGGGAAGGCAGCGGTAACAGTGATGAACGAGAGGGGATGGTAGTCACCAGTGGCCTGCCAGAGAAGGAACCAGCACGTGATGGGGGGTTGCCGGAAATCGCCACGAGAGAGAGACAAGGGTTGCGAGGTTGGCACGCCGGCGAAAGGGCTCGGGTTGGCTGCGGCGAGCTCTGACAGGAACCCGCCACCTGGAAGAGAATCGACGGCGATGGTGGCAGCGGCGGCGGCGATCGGATCAGAGGGGAGGAGGTGTCGACGATGCTATCCTGCGCAGGGCACGGGGAGGGCTCGAGAAGGAGGTGTGGTCGAGGTTGCAGGCGAGGTTGTCGCCTGTAGGGAACGAGAAGGGGGGGGCGGTGCATCAATCCTCCTCCCGCAACGCTCTTAAAGAGCTCGGGGAGGGGCGAGATCCGGGGAAACCCTCAAGGGGTTTCCTTATCCTGCCGAAAGGGTGGAGCGACACGAGTGGGGTGCGGCGCACAGGGGAGAGGATTTGTTTTTAAACAAATCCTCCCTCTGTGTCGGGTTTTAAAACCCTGCCGATAACGGGCCCGGGTCGGGTCCGATATTTTTTTATTTTACGTGGGTTTTACACTCGAAGGGAACGAACTTTGATGATGCTTTCCCAACTGACATGCTTCACACTAAAATGATGTGGTGGAAGGAATTTAAGGAAAGACCGAACGAAGCTTTGACAAAGAAGGATGACCAAGACGACGATGCCACTGAACAGGACTGAATGAGTGTTCCACTGCAGCATGAACAATACCCATTGGATGATGTAGGTAGTAGACTCCATTTTCTTCATAGCCTCCACCAATCTTCTTCCCCATCAGCAAATCCTGAAAATGATAACCCATCGGATCAAATATTACTCTACAGTTTTGCTCTCTTATAAGGCAACTAACAGAAAGTAAACTTTGAGGAAAGTTTGGAACATGAAGAACATTTTTCAACTGTAATGAGGAGGATATAGAAATATTTCCCTGACCAATGACCGGGGAGGAACTCCCATCGGCTAATGAGACTCCTCGATGAGCATTAATATCCTTTATATCTGAGAAAACAAGTGAATTTCCACACAAATGCCTGGATGCACCAGAGTCAATAATCCACTTATTGTCAGTCGGATGAAGATGATTTTCGGTTGAATAGGCAACACCAGCTACAGGAGGAATGGAACTCAAAGGGCGAAGAGCTATCAACTCATCATATTCAGCACTACTTAGGGTGATACTACGATCACTTGCAGAGATATTCTCCTGTACATTTGTTGCCTCGATAGTAGTAACATTTGCTTTAGGAGTATATGACTTTGATGAAGAAGAGGTTGGCCGACCATGCTTATCCCAGCAACGATCTTCTAAATGTCCAGATTTTCCACAGAATGTGCATTGAAGCTTTCCTCTGCCTCCCATACCACGTCCTCGTCCTCTGATATTCTGAATATTTCCACGCCCATAACCAGATGAGACAACAAGAGCAGATGACTGAGTCACAGGCTGAGATTGTGGCAGAGAGATCGCAAGTCTACTCAGATGATTGTAAGCATCAGCAAGAGTGGGAACATCTGATCCAGTCAACATTTGAACTTTTGCAACAGAAAATTCTGAAGAAAGACCTGTAAGAAAACGAGCAACCATGGTTTGTTCTTGATGATCCTTGTGCTTCGAGCAACAAAGAGGCCTGTGAGCATTAAGTCTTTCAAACGCAGCTTTGACAGAGGCATAGTATTGGGCCAATGTCTGATCTCTCTGCTGCAAATTATATATCTCCCGTTCTACTTGCAAGATACGACTCACATTAGTTTCTTGTGAGTATGTATTACGAAGATTGTCCCACATCAGTTTGGCTGTATTATAGTAGATCAATCCATCTGCAATATGGGGTTCGACACTATTAATGATCCATGACATAACTATGTCATTATCTTCATCCCAAGTAACATATTTTCCCAGTTTTTCAGAGGGTTCGTCTTCCAACAGAATATGTTTTCGACGATGTCCAGATACCGACATCATAAAAGTTCTGGACCACCTGGCATAGTTGGTTAGTCAAAAAGTGCAAAAGTGCTTTTTGACCAAGTCAAAAAGGTGAAGCTCCAAGGGAGCCGTTGGGAGTCCAACGACTCCCTTGAGGCTCATCTCTTCCTCTCTATAAATATGGGGACTATTGCCCTTTGTATTTTATGCTTGTAGTGTGGGATTTATTCCCAAACTTATGAATCTATTTTGAGTATTTTGAATACCCCTTTTTGGGTATTGTGTTTGTTCTTGAGTTGAAGCCCTATTTGTGAACCTTTATGGTTTTTGTGATTTCTTTGTGAAAGCTTGTTGAGAGACACTTGTTGCGGATTACGCTTTTTTACAGAGAGAAGATCTAACTTGCTCATACTCCGGTCTAAGCCCATGCAAAAATTGAAAAAAGTGTTCTTTTTTCATTTATTGCCTTCTAAGTTCAACATCCTCACTATCTACCCATTTGGGTTCTATGAGGAATAGCTCATCCCATAAGGAACTAAGAGAGCTAAAGTAATCTCGGACACTCATGTCCCCTTGTTTAATGGTGCGAATCTTTTCTTGGAGAAAAAATTGCCTAGCGAGGTCTTTTTGAGTGTACATACCTTTCATGAAGAACCATGCCTCGTTAGCTTTGCGAAATTTGACAATGTTTGCACAAATTTTTAGCTTCATGTTATTCATAAACCATTCAAGTATTTTTGCATGCTTACTTTCCCAATCTTCAATCAACAATTGGTGTTCTTCAATGGCTTTAATTCGTGCTCCTCCTTCCATTTTGGTGAGTTATAGTTGAGGTTCCAGAATGGTGTCAATCACATAACTCCAAAGTTTTTTGCCCTTGGGGTTGTAATCCATAACGAACGCCCATACCAAGTAGTTAGTACCATTTAGCTTGAAGGTGAGGTCAATCTTATATTCACCTTCCATGGTGAAAAAGAGATAGGAGAAGAAAGGATATGCTAACCTTTCAAGGAAACTCAAGTGAAAAAGAGATTAGACAACAAGAGCACAACCTTGCTCTGATACCATGTAATGAAATAGGCGGAAATAAACACAATGTCCTATAATGGACATTCACAAGCAAAATGCAAAGAACAAGTCCACAATGGACAAACACAAAGCCAACAATGGCTTGCTAAAGGAAAAAATCTTATAAAGCAAGAAATGGGCTTGCAAAAGCCTTACTTTACAAAGGGGTTTACCCCTTTATTTATAAGCAAAAGAGTGAGAGAGAGTGGGAAAAGAGTGAGAGAGAATGGGCATTGGGAGGCCCAACAAGGAGTCGTTGGGCCCCCAATGGTCACATTTGTGACCGTTGGGGGTCCAACGACTCTTAGTTGGGACCCCCAATGCTTTATGAATTTAATGCATTTACAAAAAAAAAAGAGGAAAAATAGAAAAATAAAAAAAGGAAAAGGAAGAAAAGAAAATAAAAAAAGACTAAGATGCTCCTATTGGGCAAAATTACAAAAATACTCTTTATCAGGTATGATGGGATATCATCAAATATATATATATATATATATATATATATATATATCAACAAAAATTATGTCTTGGCTCATTAGTAGTGTAGATGTTAAAAAATGTTTTAGCCTTACTAAATTTGAACATGCTAACAAGGCTTGGGATTATCTTAAGATAATATATTATCTTAAGGATATTGCACATGTTTGCAATGTACAAGATAGAGTTCGAACCTTAACCCAAGAGGATAGAAGTATTAGAGAATACTATAACGATCTATCCGAACTTTGGAAAGAATTGGCTATTCTTGAGCCAAAATGACATTGTCCCGAAGATATAGATCTTCACCAAAGACAAATAGATGTAGAGTATTTTATCAATTTATCAACGACCTTAGACTGGAATTTGAACCTACCAAATCAATTCTTCTCTATAGAGGAAAAGTTCTCTATTGAAGATACTATACAAGAATTGAGTATGAAGAAAAATATATTTAAAAAGCATGTAACTAAAAGTGAAGATAACTCGGTCTTGACCATCTCTATACGGGGAAATTATATGGATGCACATAAACCACCTCATTATAGAAGACAAGAAAATAATTGATAGAAGGAAAACTATTTTTCATCATTGTCTTGAATCGGAACACATTAGGCCCCACTATCCTAAACTAAGAGGGGCATTAGAGAAGAAGGTGGTTTTTGTCGACTCTTCACAAGAGTCAAGTGATATTTTTGTATCTCAAGATTCATCTATTGGAAGCATGTCTTTGTTTCAATTAATGAAAGCTCTTCAACCAATTCTTAAGGAGGTGTCTTCTTCAGCTGGAGCCATTGTTTTATCTTATTCCAACCCTGGTAAATTTTTTTGGCTTCTTAATTCTGGTGCATTTTTTCACATGACCCCAAACAATGATATTTTATCTTAATATCATAACAACTCAAGTGTGTTAAATGTTTTTACGGTCGATGGTACATCTCTTTAAATTAAAAGAATAGGAAATTTTGAAAAAGATCTTTTAAACTCAAAAAGTTTTTTTATTTCAAAGGTTTATCACATCCTTAAACTAAACTTAAGCCTTTTATCAGTCTCTCAAATATTCGATTATGGTTATAATAGTTTTTTCTCTTCAAATGAATGTTTGGTACAGGATTGTCAATCAGAGAATCTGATTGGGCAAAGCCATAGAGAAAGAGGTCTCTACTATATGGATGTTTTGGAAATACTCATAGATGTTTTTTGTTGTAACGTCCAAAAAAAATAGATTTAAATATATGGCATAGAAGATTAGGACATTCAAATGTATCTAAAATCTAATATTTTTCAAATTTAGAAAAAATTTATAATCTTAGTAACTTTTCTCGTGAAGATTTGTTCTTGAAAAAATGAAGAGATTACCATTTAATAATAGAACTTTTATTTCACCTAGACCACTTGAGTTAGTTCATTTGGATGTTTGGAGAACACTCATATTATCTAAAGGTAGATATTCATATTATGCTATATTTGTGGATGATTTTACTAAACACACTTGGATATACTTCCTTAAGCATAAATCTGAAGTCTTTTTTCACTTTCAAATTTTTCATAAGTTGGATAAAAATATATTTGAAAATGAAATCTCTATATTCTGTACTAATTCAGGAAGAGAATGTGTATCAAATGATTTTAAAGATTATCTTAAACTTCATGGCATCATACATCAAAGATTTTGTTCTCACACACCATAACAAAATGATTTAGTAGAAAGAAAACATAGGCACATCATTGAAACCTCAAGAACCTTGATTATTGTTAGTCATGTGCCTAAGATCTTTTGGGCAAAAGTTGTCTTAACAATTGTTTATCTTATAAACAGAATGCCATCGTCCTCTTTACAAAATATTGCACCCATTGAAAAACTTGTTAAACTCTTTCCTGACTATGTTAGATTATGAATCTTTGGTTGCAAATGTTTTGTATTAACCAACAAAAATGACAGTTTTTTTCCTAAAGTTATTCCTTGTGTCTTTCTTTGTTATGCCGACAACCAAAAAAGGTATCGGTGTTATGAACCTAAGATTGAAAATTTATATATTTCTAGAAATGTAACCTTTTTGAAAAAAAAATTGATAAAGATCAAGATAAGGAAGTAACCGAGTACTCATTTTTATTTGATCTTGGTTCCAACCAAGATATTGATAATTGTGATTATGATTATGATTTTGAGAATGTCATTGAATTAAGAGATATAGAGTCTCTTGATGAAGTACCTCATGATGATCAAACTTGTTTACAATACTCTAGATGGGGATGTCCAAAACCTCCATGTGCACTTGAAAATTTCTCTAATTTAGGTAAAGAACTTCAAACTAGGAAATCATATAGAGTTTCAAAGCCTCCCTAAAAATTTGTTTCATGATGACTCTTTTTCGTTTAAATATCAAGCATGTATAGCCTTACTTCACTCATATGTAGAACCTTCATCTTATGCTCTCAGTCTAAATTTGCTTTTGATATCTCAGGTCTGGTATATCAGATGACAAGAAGGTTGACACTCCTGAAATAACAAATGTCAAAATGAAAATTGATGATGGGGTCTCTATATGATCCAATGCCTTATAGACAGCTTATCGAAGCTCTTTTTTGCTTGACAATTACTAGACCTGATATAGCACACATACCAGAGTTGTCAGTCGGGAAAGCGAGAGCGGGAAGCAAGGCACTTCCAAAATTTTATGAAGCGGGAAGCGCAGGATGACTAAGAAGTGAACCAGGAATCATCTCAGAAGTGACTTAGGAAGCGAACTGAAAGCGACATAGAAAGCGAGGGGGAAGAGAGCTTCCCAGTTTTTTTTTGTGCTTCCCTACCTGTTTCGGAAGCGCCACGTTTCGCGCTTCGGGAAAGCACGCTTACGCATATTGCATGGCACTTCCTGTAACTCTGACACATACACATAACTAGTCAATTTAAGCATGCTCTCACATCTGTCACATGGGAGCTGTTTTGCGTATTATTAGATATCTCAAAAATTCTATTTCTAGAGGCATATTTATGTCTTTCTCGTCTGCATTAGATTTACTGGGATATACAGATGCAGATTTGGGAGGTGATTCTAATAAATAAGCACTCAACCACAAGTTTTTGTATTTTCTTAGGTGAATCGTTAATTTCGTGGAGGTGCAAAAAGCAACAAAGAGTCTCTTTCTCCTCAACTAAAGTAGAGTATCGGGTCATGGCTACTACCACAATGGAGGTGGTGTGGCTGAGAAAATTATTGACTGATATGGGAATAAAGATTTTAGGAGCTTCAAAAATGTGTTGCGACAACGAGAGTGCTATCTACATTGCCAACAACAATACTTTTCACGAAAGAGCGAAGCAGATCGAGATGGATTAACATTATGTTCGAAAAGAATATCTTCAAAGAACCATTGATCTGCCCTATGTCACATCTGAATAGTAGTTGGCGGATTTTTTTACCAAACCTCTATCTGCTCCTAGGTTTCACTTCTTTTTAGGCAAAGTTTTAGTTATCCTACCATAAGTTTGAGAGAGAGTATTAAATTGTATATATACATATACATATTTTTGTATATAGTATATTATATATGTATATATATATATATATATATTTATATATATATATATATATATTATATTTATATTATAAATATTATATTTATATTATAAATATTATATATATATATATATATATATATTACATATATAATATATGTGAGACCAAGTCAAACTTCTTTAATTGCTCCCAACCGCTAGAATTCTAGCCATTGAGAGGTCTCTCTCTCTCTCTCTCTCTCTCTCTCTCTCTCTCTCTCTCTCTCTCTCTCTCTCTCTCTCTCTCTCTTAGAGTATCACCGATTTATAATATATAGGAAAAGTGGTAGCTGCCTACCATGAGTAAACAAGTGTTCTCAGATTCTTTTTCGCAAATCTAACCATGCAGATGTGTTCGACGTCGCCGATTTGTTAGGAAATGACACTTGGATCAAACTGATGATAATCAATGGTGTTCCTTCTCTAACGATCGAGTTTGTCATTGATCAGACTTTATATATTGGATTTTTATCATTCATTTAGTGAGTGACATGTTTTGGATTATGAATTTTCAATGTTTAGATGCATTTTTTAAAGCGCTAAAAATAAACGGCCGACAATACTTTGTATTGTAAAGTTTTAAATGCATTGTGAGCTGTCAATTTTTCACATTTTGAAAAACACTGTCTATATGTCATAAAGTATTTGTGTAAAGCATATTTCTTACTAGATAAATTATAAAGAACAAATATATGAGATCCGACCGATGAGATGCTCAAGCATTGGAGAAGAGGAGCCGTCTGATCGTCGTTGATTGTAGATTTTGGACCTTCCTTTGGTTGGACCTCTCTCTCTCTCTCTCTCTCTCTCTCTCTCTCTCTCTCTCTCTCTCTCTCTCTCTCTCTCTCTCTCTATATATATATATATATATATATATATATATATATATATATATATATATATATATATATATATATATATATATATATATGTGTGTGTGTGTGTGTGTTAGAACCAAACTCAAGCATACCTGTTTAAGCTTTGAGCTTGCCTTTAACGACTGAACTTGAGCTCAGGTCCACTACTAATGAACGAAACTTAAGCATATGTGTGTGTGGATGTTACCATATAGCTTGTTTCAGATGAGTGTTTACAAGGTCCTCAATTCAGCAAACATCCATCCTTTTATGATACTAAGATTCTCTTAGGATGCAGATACAATTCTGATAACAACTTGAGAAATTGAGGAAGCTATGCAAAGCAATGAATCTCGATGATCAATGGAAGCATGGATTTGCTGTTCCATTGCCTACAAAGATGACAACCGTAAACCAGAAGGCTGAAGAACAATGTATAGCATACATAACAACAACAAGACACAGTATTCATCAAAAGTCCTGAGCTACTTAAAGTTCAACAGATTTTTATACCTTCTCCACCCACGCCTCTTTGAATTCCACAATGTAAGGATGCTGAATCCGTGCAATAAGAGCCATCTGCAAACAGACAACAAGCACAAGGACAGAGTCGAAAAAAGTGATCATAATGGTGATGATGATGATGAGCTAAAATAGCCACCATAATCAATAGCATCATGCCTTACCTCCTGGTGTGCTGACCTCCGGCAACGGTCGGTTTGCCGTGCCAGACGTATCTTCTTTAAAACGTACCTGAAATTTGAAATTCAGAAGCAGGCCGTAGACTGACAAAGAGGAAGAAGAATCCCAATGAAAAGAGCAAGAGATCTAAATGGAAACACTTACTTCTTCTTCTCTGTTTTGTGATTCACAAGGATCGCTGCTCCAAATGCTCCCTGGCCGATCCGTTCCATTATCTCATACTGATCCATTCTCGATTCCATAATGCCGACGCCGCAGCAGTTTCATTAATCAAATAAAGGATTATTTCCTAGTGAAAAAAAGATGATACTGCAGGAACTCTCCAATTTCTAAATGAGAAAGCCAGATTTCCTTCCGAAACGCTCGAATCCACTACAACACATAAGAACAGGATCTTTGATCCAATTCCACGCTAAAACACGAAAAGGTATAAAAATTTCATAAAACAAAGATCGATTTCTGACGGGAATCCATTTCCGTGCCAAAACACATATATTTTCAAAAGGAACACCAGTCTCTGCCGAACAGCTGCAATCTACACGGAGGAAACAATGATTTGTTATCGAGAAGTTCAAAATCACAAAATAATCCTCAATGCAACGACAGGTTTCTCTTGTAAACGCTCGAGATCGCTTGATTGCAAGCCCTGAATGAGCCTGCTGCCGAAATTTTCCAGCATTCTTTCCCAAACGCCCTGATCGCCTGAATCCCCGCAGCGGAAACACATTCCGTTGAGCCCCCGAAAAAAAACACAAACTCCGATCGCGAACTCCCCGCCAAAAACCACAATCACCGTCAGAATCTCCTGAACTCTTCAAACTCAACTCAAACAACTCAAAATCAGAAAGCAAACAGCGGGAAACAATCAATTCCTTCCCAAACGCGAACCTGTTACCGCCAAAAGCACAAAACGCGAACCAGAACGCCGCGAATCAACGAATTCCCTCTCGAAACGCGAACTCATTACCGCGGAGACACGACGAAAAAAATGCGATCGATTCCTTCGCACTCCTCCCATCCCTTTCTTCGGAGAGAAACATTAGAGTCTCTCCCTTTTGGCCTTCTTTCCGAGAGACGATTTCTCTCCCTTCCTTGCTAGCGTGAACTACCGAAAGAAAGAGGAGGATCTGAGCTTGCCTTTTCTCTTGGCAGTGGAGAAGTGAGTAATAGCTTGACCAGCGAAGAAAAGGCAGATCGTTAACTCTCGTTGCACGGTAGATAAGCAACGAGAGAGAGAGAGAGATTGACGTCGTTGGCGTGTGCTCTTTAATGGCGTCTTCTCATGGCCTCGCACGCCGACACTCACTTCCAGCTGGTCTCTCTCTCTCTCTCTCTCGACTTACCGTCGTCGTACGATCTCTGTGGTCTTTATGACTTCGTGGGCACACTTCCCCCAAGTCAAAACCACGCCTGCTTTTTCTTCTGCTTTTCACATCCCATTTTGTGAATGACCAAATGAGCCTGGACCGAGATGTAAAATGGTCGGGGCGTACGCAATACTGGATCTTACATCTTTAGTTGTGGTTAGGGACTTGGGCTGGAAACGAGATGAGCTGCTCGTGGCCCGACTCCTGTTTAAATTGTAGAGAGCTGCTCCAACTCGTGAAACAGGCTCAACCAGCTCCCAATATGAAAATTCATTGGTCGGCTTGGCCCAGCTTTCATAAATAAAGATGCAAATCGATCAGATCTAGGATGGGTTTTTTATGAATTTTGGCTGTTAGCTAATCATATTGCTTACAAATTTGAAACAAATATTTACTTTTTAAATAATAATCGAAATAATTATTTATTTTGTAAATAAGTTGAGCATGGGTTAGTAGGTCTAGGATCCAAATTTTCTTGTTTTCAACTTTGAAAAAATATAGATTTGTTTAAAAGAGCTAGCTCTTGCTAGGTTCTATTAGCTCAGGCTTTAGTCCCATTGGACACAATAAATGAGACAAGCTTGAACACCTTCTAATTGGAAGGTTCATTCGACTCCTATACCAATTAGGGGTGTCAACGAACCCAGTTTACCTGGACTCAACCCCAATCAAACCCTATAGGGTCCAGGTATGGTGATAAATAAGAAGACCTGATTAAGACTCCAAACGCCCTCACAAGGCTTGGTGCCAGCTAACTGCTCATCCACTTCTATGTAAAGCTGTTGAATACAGTTATGCATGACTCATTCGGCGGGAACTCGAGTCATACCCAGCTTGCACACCTTCTTCAACATTGAGACCAGTTGCACTTCTAGTTTCAGGTAGGCTGACCTGAATAGTTGAAATCGAGTTTCTCGAATTTGGATATACCACCCGCACACTCAGTTTCACGTGTGGCAGTTAGCTTGGACACACACAATGTTGTCTCCATTTGCGTCTGGTGGGTAGGCTGCTCTGGAAGTGCGAGGTGAACTGAGCTCTTGATTAGCGGTGGAGAGAGGGCAAGACTTTGATATTTATTTAATTTGAAAATACTCTGTTGTTATTAATTCAAAGTTGTACTGGGCATTTAATTATTTGTGGATGTTCAATTTTAAATTTGAAGTATATTTGAAAATGGTACGATAGAATCGTAATATGCCAAAGCTTTTATCTTGTTCAAATTTTCGTTGTAATTTTATAAAACCATTTCAAAAAAAAAAAATACATAATTTTTGAGATAGAAATTTTGAAGTGTTACAACTTGGTTTCAAAGTAGAAGAAAAGGTTTGGTTCAAACTCGTCCAACAAATCGACATCGCCTGGTGAGTGCGTTCCTTTTAAAATTTCTATGCACTAATATGAAAGTCATTTCTGAATTGTTTAGATTTTTATGTTTTGTACAAATTCAGAACTTAGATGTCAAATAGGGGCATTAGTAGAAAAGCTTATTTATGCAAATATAAAAATTCATGTCAAAATAAATTTCTTGTAGATGGACACACGACAGCCCGTAGGATGGATTGCTCAAAGGGTTTTTCTCCTAGAAGCCCTTGCTACGTTAACTGCCACTTGCCACAACCTCACCAATAACGAGAGCAATGGCAATGAGAACGGCCATCACCCTGATGGCAATGAGGCGCCGAATAATGTGAACCATGGAGTACCCTATAAACGCTTCATAAAACTGAGTCACTCAGCCTTTACTGAGAAGGAGGTCCCATACGCAACCGAATAGTGGATCTGCGCCATAGGCGAAATCTTTGATATCTTTGATATCTTCGAGGTTCTCACTCAGAGACAAGTTGTTTTCACCACCTACCGACTTCAGAGCGATGCCAAGAGTTGGTGGGAGACTGTTCAAGAGATGTGCTTTACAACAAAGAAGCGACAAGCGCTTACTTGGGTGCAACTTTTGGAGGTGTTCCTCAACACCTACTTTTCGCAGTTTGCTAGAGATCGCAAGATGCAGGAGTTCTTTAGTCTCGAGCAAAGCAATATGAAGGTGGTTGAGTACACCACTCGATTTTGATACCTGAAGTACTGCCCTAACACCTACATCACAGAGAAGCTCGTGCGAAGAAGTTCATGCATGGGCTGCAAGATGAGTTGAAGTCTCCAATTTTGACGAGTCAATCCCAGAACCTCAACCAGGCCATCGAGATGGCTATAGTACTTTAGGTGGAAAAATAAATTAAATTCTTTTTATAACCCAAAGATACCCCAAAGAAATGGCAATGACTATTCTAGTATCATTGGAGGATTGGAAGTCTTCTAGGAAGACTCAACCCACGAGGTGTAGCAGAGTGGGATCAGTCGACCACAACAGACTACCATGGTGTGCCCTATCTGTAAGAAGACACACGCAGGAGTTTGCCACAGGGCAACAGAAGCGTACTTGATATGTGGAGCGATAGAACATTTCATCAAGAATTGTCCAAAGAGGCTAGCAAAGAAATGAGCAAACACTGCACCTCGTGGGTAGCAACAACAACGACCATAGCAACCCCAACAGCAGTCCCAAGCACAGGAACAAAGGAGGGCGACATGCAGAGTGTACATGACTTCTGCAAAGGAGTTATAAAAGGATGTTGATGTCATCAAAAGTATAATCTCTATCGTTAAATTTGATGCTAAAGTATTGTTTGATACAGGGTGTTATGCATTCCTTTGTATCAACACTGTTTGCAAACATAGTTGATATAATTTCTATCAATTTGGGATACATTTTGGAAATCATCACACCCTCGAGCGGTAGATCCATCACTCGCACTTATTTACCGGACGTGAAGGTGATTATCTCATGGTAGAACCTCTCTGCCAACCTGGTCGCATTGAATATGGTTGGGTTTTATATGATTCTTGGTATGGATTGGATGTATGTGCACTATGCTTGTATGATCTGTCGTAAGCGATGAATAAAATTTAATTGTCTCGATCAACATGTACTTAAGTATAAGGCTAGTAAAGGAAGAATGATCTCAACATTGAAGGCCCAGTGTTGTATGGAGAAGGGTTGTAAGGTTTTTTTGACTAGTGTTTCGTTGGTAGAACCCATCACTATCTTGCTAAAGAATTCAGACATGGTACGCGAGTTCGTCGATGTATTTTTGAATGACTTGCCAGACATACCACCTACAAGGGAGATTGGCATTGCTATAGAGTTGGTGCCTGATATGGCCCCATTCTCTCGAGCTCTTTATCGTATAGCCCCTGCTGAACTGAAAGAATTAAAGAAGCAACTTCAAGAGCTGATGGATAAAGGATTCATTAGGCTGAACATTTCGTTGTGAGATGCTTCAGTGTTGTTCGTCAAGAATAATGATGGGTCAATATGCTTGTACATTGATTACCTCGTGTTGAAGCATATAACGATAAAAAATAAGTATTCTCTTCCATGAATTAACGATTTGTTTGATCAACTTTAGGATGTCAAGGTCTTCTAAAAGATAAATCTTTGATCTAGTTATCAGTAATTGAGAATCAATGAGACAAATGTGCAGAAGACAACATTCAAGATGCGGTATGGTTATTACGAGTTTTTGGTAACGCTTTTTTGGCTAACCAATGTTCTTACGGTATTCATGGACCTGATGAACAAGATTTTTGTTCTTATCTGGATTTGTTTGTGATAGTCTTCATCGACGATATTTTGATTTATTTAGAAAGTGAGAAAGATCACAAAGAGCACTTGATGATCGTTCTTAAGATACTTAGACAACATCTGTTGTATGCAAAATTTTCTAAGTATGAATTCTAGTTAGAGTAGGTGATGTTTTTAAGGCACGTGATCTCAAAAGACGGAGTGTCAGTGGACCCTACTAAGGCAAATTCACCTCGATTATTATGCTTTGAGAAAAAAAATTAGAATTTTTAGCCTAACTTGTTTGAATCTTTTGTTTTTAGAATTGCATAAAGTAGAAGCAATCTTAGGCTGAAAACAACCAAAAAGTGTGTTTGATATACGTAATTTTCTTGGTATTGCAGGATCAACCCGAATCTGATTAAGACTCGTAATTTTTCAATGTAAATTTGATAAAAAAAATATGATTTTACCAACTATAGTCTAGGTTTAGTTTATGTAGTTCTTATTGGGTTTGTGTATGATTTTCCTTATAGTGAACCCGATTAGACTTGAGTATGAACCCAATACCATACCGAAAAATCTTATCCAAGTCTGGTTTCACCTGAGTTAAAACCAAACCGGACCCGTTGACCCCTAATGCCAACCCTAGTTAAGGTTGTGGGTGTCAACTAGTTATGGTTGTATACCGATAGGTATTGTATTGCGAGAAAATTGATATGATACTAGCCTGAATAGGCTATTTTTTAATAAATATAACAAAAATAGCTTAAAATTAAAATTTAAATATATTTTAATAACTTTAATATGTGTCACATTCTGATTGACAGGTAGAATGATTCACTTAAGAATCTGTTTAGGCAGTTTTACCTTAATTGTTTGCCAAACTATACAGGTCCGATTCAGACACTGACAACATTGGTCACCCCTACCAAATGAGCAGTATTAGGACCGTTGAAGGGCAAAGCAGGTTATATGTTCCCCCCCCCCCCCCCGAACAGGGCCGGAGATCTCATGTTCAGGGGTTCCAAATAGCGCCACGTATAAGATCCAGACCGGCATGGATCCCGATGTCTGTCTGCATCATACTGTATCGTAATTTGGTGCCGCAACAAAGACTTAAGTACCCTTTACCACCATTCGCTTCATCTTCCTCGAACGGACATAAATGCCCTCCTTCTAGAAAACTGAACCGTCGGTTCGTGAAAAGGACAAAACTGCCCTCCATCGTTATCGCGCCAAAACGTTCCACAAAGTTTGCGTATGTAGCAAGCCTTATGTTGTAAGATTCAAATAGTTCAAAACAATCCATTCTCGCTCTAAGCACTCTACCGGAGATTCTTTGCTTTCATCTGGAGTCGTTAGAGCATCCTTTCCCTTTGTTCCAGAGCATCTGTTTCCGTCTTACGCGCAACCGCAACATAATAACCACCTTCTGTTGCGTATTAGTTGTTACCACTGCTTACTCTATAGTTGGAATATCCAAATTCCCATCATTTCGGTGAGTTTCGTGTAAGGTTTCTTTCTTCAATCTGAAGATTGCTTCTTATACAACAATTTGTTTCTTATGAACCCAAATATTCTGACGATTTCTAATCATGATGATCGTGTAATGTGTTGTGCAGGTTAGCAATGTCTGCGCCTCATCAGATTAGAGATACCCCATCGTTCTATGGGTTGTCTATTAGAGAAGTGATCCGCCAGTCCCATCTATCTAAGGTTTTTGAAAGATACTAAAATATACTTAAGATTGAGAACAATGAAAACAGGGAAAAAGCCTTGGAATTGTATTATGCGAAGGATTATCCATCAGATATTGAGGCTGCGGATCAAAGGAAGAACTCTGAATTACGAAAGATGCAGAACAAGGATGACGAAGAGAAGGCAAAGGCAAGAAATATTGATGAGAATATAAATAGAAGGCGGAGGATTAACGCACAGGTGATGGAAAAGATGAAGAAGAATGCGGAGGAGTTTCAAAGTTATGTTAGATATTTAGTGGATGAAACTGCGGCACAATGTAAGAGGAGAGACTTGGAGCGCAGTGCAATGTTTAACAAGGCATGGCTACTGAAGAAGGAGGAGGAGAGGCGAAGGCAAATGAATAAGGAGGAGGAAGAGAAGGAACATAATATTTCTCAGTATGAAGAAGAAAAGGAAAGGCAAATGAGGGAGAAGGAGTTTGAGGAAGCTAAGGAAATGCAAAGGCAGGAGAAGGAGAATGAGGAAAAGAAGGAAAGGCAACGGAAGGAGAAGGAGGAAGAAGAAGAAAAGGAAAGAGAAAGGAAGAAGCAGGAGGAAGAATTCCAGAAAAGATGGAAACAAGAACTGGAAGAGAAAGAAAGGCAGCGGAAGGAGAAGGAGGAGGAAGAAAAGGAAAGGGAAAGGAAGAAGCAGGAGGAGGAAGTGCAGGAAAGGTTAAGGAAGAAGCAGGAGGAAGAGGCGAAAAGGCAGAGAGAAAGGAAGCAAAAGGATGAGGAGAAAAAACAGAGAGAAAGGAAAGAGAAGGAGAAGGAGGCGAAAAAGAAGAGAGAAAGGATGCATGAGCAGAAAAGGGAGAGAGAAAGGAAGCAGATGAAGGAAGAGGAGAAAAGGGAGAGAGAAAGGAAGGAGAAGAAGGAGGAGGAGAATAGGGAGAGAGAAAGGAAGCAGAAGAAAAAGGTGGAGAAAAGGGAGAGAGAAATGAAGCAGAGGAAGGAAGAGGAGAAAAGGGAGAGAGAAAGGAAGAAAAAAAAGGAGGAGGAGAATAGGGAGAGAGAAAGGAAACAGAAGAAGGAGGAGGAGAAAAGGGAGAGAGAAAGGAAGGAGAAGGAGGATGAGAAAAGGAAGGATAGAGAAAGGATGGAGAAGGAGGGCGAGAGAAAGGCATGCGATGGTGGAGCCGGTAAAGATGGAGATTGAAAGGCAATTGGAGGCAGTGGACCCACCAGAAAGTCCCAGATTGGATGAAAAACAGGAGAAAATAGCGACCAAGGTAAATATATTTGTTCTGTCTGTGAAGATTTAATAACAGGTTTAGCGATTTTGGTATAGCGATTACTGTGTTAGGTATTAATATGTATATCGATTACTGTGATAGTATGTCTGCAACCAATATTATTTATAGCGGTTAGTAGAATAGTATTTATAAGTACAAATGGAACTAAATTACAATTGGTAGGAATAATATGTTATTTTGTGTTACAGGGAGTTCACAGGAGAAGTAGAACACCAAGTGAAAAGCTCGGAGGTCGGTGTCAATGGCCTGTAGTTCTGTCGTGGTATGGTCAGCTGAGTGCATATCAGAAGGACCGATTACGAAATATGCACTTCGGTGGCCTTTTGGACCAGCAATATTTTGAAACTTGCTGGAATACCATGACCCACCTGGTAAATAAATGGAATGATAAGACGAACACATTCCAGTTTGATTCTTTTGAGATCACCATGACTCTAGAAGATGTGGCGAGGATCACTGGCTTTAAGTGCGATGGCAGTGCTGTCCTGTTACGACATTCAAACTATAACGCAAGGGAGAAATGCACGGCCCTGATAGGAATGTCGATGGACGAATGTAGTCAATGTATTTCTGGTGGAATAAATTCCACATCCAATGAAAGTCTCATTTTTTTGTAATAAATGGGAAGGCCACTCCGCTACTTGTGCATCTGAAATAGCTGACCAAGAGTTGCGCGACTTCCTTCTATATTTTTTTGGTCTTACATTATTTTCGATTGTTCTGGTTCGAGAATAAGTTCCATGTGGCTGCAATAGCTGGCAGACTTAGACGAAGTCGACAACTATGCCTGGGGTGTCGCTATGCTCGCACACTTGTACAGTCAACTCCACCGTGCGAGTAACGGTACGAAAACAGTTGGTGGATTTTGGCCATTTGTTCAGGTATTTGTTGATTACATACTTAGTAATTGTAAAACAATCTCATTGCATGTTGTGGTGTTACTAATAATATTGTTTTTGTTAGGCTTGGGCGTTGGAACATATTATCCCATTGCGTCCATGTTGTGACCCTCCGATTTGTGGTTTTCCAAAGATCAGTCGCTGGGCTAGAATAAACGTCGCAGTTTATAATGCTAAGTCCATTTTAGATGGGCTGCAACTAAACGAGGTAAACGTTCTAAAATTGTTTACAATCGCGTCAGCATTTACCATTGAGTATTATAAATCGTTGTAATGTTCAACATTCTTAAGTATCCATCGCTGTAGGATTGTCTTCCGTAGTACATATCGTTGTTGTCATATAATACGTAAATAAATTTTAATATATTTGTCATTCGTTATTAAAAAGAATTACCAATGTACAGGTTTTGTGGAGACCTTATGGAGATGGGGAGGACGATGATGAAGACGTTGTTGCAGAGGCTGCTAGATTGTCTGACCGCGATTTGTGGCTATTCTACAATTTTGAAGCCGAGTTGCAGCAAGGTAGTCGAGTTCTCCTACAATCTGGCTTGGGGCAGTCTATCCCAAATAAGCCTTTGTAAGTGAGAAGGAAGATGAATAGTGGTGGGGGCAGGAACGTGAATTGACCCGATCGCTACAGGGAGGAATTATTAAATTAGAACTCAGATGGTTTCCCTGCCGTATCGTATGATCATGAAGGACGACAATTTGATCCTTTCTATTTCGAAAGGTATTGGGAACCAATGCGGCGAAATCTGAAGATTGAAAAAATTGTGAACCCATGCCTCCCAACTTCCCCTTCTCATGTTGCAGCCCAGCCTTTACAACCAAAACGTCATCTCTCTCCGGTTACTACTACTAGTCCCTCAGTAACAAAGCGCGAGGAAGAGCGAACACTTGCTCTAAAAGAGAACGTTGTCTCTGCCGCAAGGTTCGAAGTTATGGAGAGGGAGAATAAGAAATTAAGGGCAGAAGTAAGCACTATGGGGATTCAATTGAACTCAGTGGTAGAGATGATGACCAGTTTTCTTAATAAAGGTCTCGCAACGAACATGCCACGCAGGATAGACAGTGCACAAATAAAAAGTGAGAGACAAGTCTATGATATTTCATCTGATTCGTCAAGTGCCTCGAAATAAATCCTAGATTTTCATTTTTATCACGCTAGGTTTTTGTTGTAATTGTATAATGAGTTGTAGTAACGTGACATTCTTTTATTGTTTAATTCTTTATTATTACATCTTTTTGTCTGTGGATCTCGGTAATAAATAAACTTTAATCGAAAATAAATGTTTGTTCAAAAATCGTGGCATTGCCTAACCTCTCTGGCATCGCTAAGATATATCATTTTTGTTTAGCAATCGCTGTATTTGTCTCCGCCTCGAAAGAATATCGCAAAAAGGATTGGCGATGTAAGCCGTGAACAATAATTTAACGAGTTCTGACGACGTAAATGATAACAGTCAATAGCGATAAGAAAATGGTTTGTTGTTAAAAAACCGCTGAGAAAAGTATGTTGCATGAATATATCGATGTATCCATATACGATAATCAATAGAATAATCGTGAAAGATTATTCATACCTGAAAGCTTGTTATAATGCGACCGACAAACGACGGGTTTTTAATTATTTAAAAGTGAATAATTTAATTTTCGGGGTGTTTTCGAAAAAGTCCGGCATGTGAGATGATGTATTTTTAATTATTTCTATCGAAAAAGGGCGGTTTGTGGAAAGACGTATTTTTAAATACTTCGAACGCAATCATTTAATTTGGCGGCGGCTATCGAAAAAAGGGTGGCATGCGAAAAGACGTATTTTTATTTATTTAAAACACAATCATTTAATTAGCGGGCTGTTTTCGAAAAAGGGCGGGACGTTAAAGGACTTTACCTTTGTATTTGACTGAGGACGACGTTTCCGTATCTGTGTTGCAAAGGTGCCATCGATATCTCCGTCCAGGCATGGCTCCGAAGAAGGGGACAATCAGAGCAGTACGACCAGCCATGGCGTCCAAGAAGAGGACTACGGGGGCAATACGACCCGGCACAGCGCCAAAGACGATGAGAGCACTACGACCGGGCACGGGGGCAATAGAGAGGACGATGGGAGCAAAACGACCAGGCACGGCGGCAATGGAGAGGACGATGAGAGCAAAACGACCAGACACGGTGGCAACAGAGAGGACAATGAGAGCAAAACGGTCAGGCACGACGCGAAAGAAGAAGACAACAACATCCACAGTACCAACATTAGCGCTTAAGACGTATATTTTTTGAAACGCCTGAGCGGTTTAGTCAACATTTGCCTTTTCATGTCGTATTTGGACTATTATTGTTTACTGTAGACAATAATTTCAATGTCGAATCCTGAATACCACGCTCATGGTGCACTCAGTTCAACATCCACAGGCAAGGTTGGGCGGCAACGCCCTGACGAGTGCGTAGATGACATCGAGCAGATGCAAGATGAATTTGCAGTTGGGAACACTATCAGTAATTTTGTAAGTATTTAACCACTATCAATTTCTAGGTCGTTCCGGTTTGTATGTTTTGAAGTTCGTAAATTTGTGCAACCAGACAATGTGTGATTTTGTCAATTACATCCAGAGCAACCCAAAGAGCAATACAGTACTCATCATCAGCCCTTATTTCATGGTATGTCTGGTTCGTTGTTGTTTTGTTTGCTTTTATGACGTACTTGCGTTTCTTGGTGGTTAAATCTTACTATTTCGTGCAACAGATGTACGTCCGACGAAAGCCATACAACATTGGATTCAGAGATGCACTACCTTGTTGGAACAACGATGATGAGTGCCTAGACATTTCAAAATTTGGAAAGGTAAGTGAACAAACCTTTTCTCCAAGGTTTAGTCGTAACATCCTCATCATGATATGTCTGCGAAACATGAAAATTTATTTTATCGATTCGCAGATTTTACTTCCCACACTCTGGCAAAATCCCGACTATTGGGTCCTATACGAGATGAATTTTCTGGAAAAACAACTATGGTGTTACAACTCATTGAACTGCCACATTGGCGTAGAACGCGACGCTATGCATTTGGTATGCTTGTGCCCATAGGTGAATCTTAGCTTTTCGAGGTGGACTAGACTGTAATATATTATCTCTTTATCACAGGCGGGATTCCTTAATGGGTTTGGTGTCGACATTGCCGAGTGGATGTTGCTCTGTGCTGACGATGCACCTTTACAAAGTAATGGGGTCGATTGTGACATATTCGTAATGAAGCATATTGAAGCAATATACAATGGAGAAGAACCTTGTTTCCATGCTGTATGAGCTTTGTATCCGATGTTATTGTTTATTCCTATTATATATTGGTTTCACATTACATGTTTTGTTGTAGGATCATATGCCAGAAATACGCTACGAAATATGCCAACAATTGATTGAGTTTAAAAAGAACGACAGACAAAATATGTAAAGTGAAACCTGTCGATTGCTCTTTCTGTACAACCTAACGAGCTCCGCCATCACCGTTCTCGCCCTCCTCCTCGACAACAACCCAGTCGGTGCAATCGCGCTGAGGATGGCCAGCAGGAGCTCCACCATTGTTGTATACGCATAACCAATGCTGGTAAAAGTTGTTCTTCAGTAATGAAAAATACTGTATGATGAAAGATCTTTCTAAAAATCGCATTCCGTGAACTTATCAATAAGAAAGGTTTGTTCTCAGAAATCGCTGTATTGCTGAACCTACGATAATGTACACTGATGTACACCTAAGGTAATTTCTTGGGACGCGTGTGGACGTACTTGTGGATTTATTTGAGATCAAAAAATTCGGTCCAATCGCATTGATTACTATTGAGAATAGCCCTCTGGCATGACATTGTTCAATTTTTGTCATTAATGCGGAGTGCATTAATTTGCTTTTGGTTCAATGAAACTGACGTATATACTTGAAAACTGTCGAAGGGTGATAGGACGTTTCATTAATATTTGAATGACACAACACACACTTTCACTTTGCTTCGCGAATAAGGAACCGACAAATCGATAATTTCTGCATATAGGCGGCTTCGACGCAGTTGTCGTATCCATTTATACTTTTTTCATATGTTTGCAAGATCATAATTGAAGGAAACGTCATTTAAAATTCAAGAAATTTTCAAATTCTTTCACAAGTTTTCATGGTGGTAGCAGTGTAGTTGACGGTAGACCACTAAGCGTATCGCTTTGTACTATTCGTAAAATACGAAAGCTACATTAATGGCTCTTATTCACCACTTTTTTCATATGCCAGCAATAAAGCGTTGTTTAAGCATACAACATTTCATAGCGATGTTGAATATTATCATTTCGAACATTAGAAGTCTTTGTTCATTAAAATACATCGCAGTCTCACTCAGCGACTGTCAACCACGCGGGTTGAGCGCACATCTTTTATCAATTACAACCCTTTTAGATGCTCGCGAGGCCTCCGTCAGTTTTTCCTCCGCAATTAGATAGGACGTCAATTTTTTGCAGAGTTCTTCGCGGAATCCGGGTATATCAACCTGCAAAAACAGATTGTAAAGTAGAAGCAATAAACATGCACTTAATCCCCAATAACAGAGGCGAAAAAATGACATACAACGTCGAAACAGGGTTCTGCACCATTGTATATTGCTTCAATGTACTTCATTACAAATACCCCGTAATCAACGCCATTATCTTGTAAAGGAGCATGGTATGCCGTGCGATAAATCCACTCGCTAGCATCGACTCCCAAAATGGCTTTGAGGAAACCGATCTGAGAATAATGTGACCGACAGTAAATTCATGACCTCAGTACACGACTTGTTCCTCACATAGATATTGAAACTTACGAGATGGGAAATGTCTAGCCGTAAACCACTGTCAACTTCCAACGAATTGTAACACCATAGTTGTTTTTCGTGTAAATCCATCACGTATAAGACCCAATGCCTTTCAGATTGCCAGAGTGTAGGAATCAATATTTGCAAATACATCAAAAAAATAATGTTAGCACTTGTTATGCTGTAATATTGCACTCTAGGTTTGTTTGCTTACCTTTTCACTTGACAAAAAGTCTCTGCAGCGATTACCGTTAACCCAATAAGGTATGCCGTCTTGAAATCCACTAGAGTATGGCAAACAACGTAAGATAGTCTGCAAACCGAAACATTGCTAACACCAACGATAACATACGAATCAATTGGACTAAATCAATAACGGAAAGCAACATAAAATAAAACTGATATACCATGAAATACGGGCTTACGACGCTTACAGTCTGCCTTGGTGCGTTGCTTTTAATATAACTGACGAAATCAGATATAGTCTGTTTGCAACAAATATGTTGTTGTTAACGCACGTACACATGGCTTACGTATATAGACAACTGCTACTAGTTTCATACTAACAAAATTACTGATCATGTTGTATTGTGCGAATTCACTGTGCATTCGGTTGATGTCCTCCAGGAGTGATTGACTAAGTTTTCGCCCAACTTCGTCGGTGGATGTTCGACTGAAATGAATGCGGACATTGTAACAAACGATATTGAAATTACATTATACAGTACACAAAAAACAAATCGCAAAAAATGGCATGAAACAAACGGATTTTGCTGAACATGTAGACGATGTGTAGACAATATACCCATGATTCACCATTGTTGGTCGTGTAGCTGTCTTCGTCTGCGTCACCGACCACAACTTTGTATGTTGGAGGACGGATCTTCAGGTTTATGAAGGAACCGTCGGTTTGATTGTTCTTGTTTCACGAAGTAGAAGACAAACACAGCTTCCAGTACTCGTGCGACTATTTATAACCTAAAAGATGTACTGCTCAACCAACATGATCAATGAATACTGTACGACAAATCAAACATTTATTGTTATCCGTTGTAACTGAGTAATTCGACTTCATATTCGCTGCATAGCGAGTTGTGGTTATCGCGGGAAAGCGATTTGTGCAGCAATACTCGGCCTTTGTAAAGCGTGTTAGTCAACGCCGATTTGCGGTGTTAAACGATACTAGTATAAATTGATAATGAACGTTTGTTGATAATAACCCCACAGATCTAAAAAAAAACCCACGGGTTGAACTACATAGCGATTATGAGAAATTATGGAGTACCACTCACACTTGCACTTCCACTGTTAAAGCGAACAAAGTTCCCCCTGTACCAGATGAAGAGGTTGACTTACCTCTTAAGAAATGAAGTGAGGAAGAGAAAAGACACATTCAGTAGCCTTTTATTTATAATATATGGATACAACTTTTCACAAAATAACAATAATGATTTTAAAATGCAACTGGAGGTGTCACAGGAATCTCGTGTGGGCTATTAATTTAGTTTTCATGCCTCTTTGCATGCCCCGATCTCCACAATGCCGGATTTGTTTTTGAGTTTATAGTAATTTGTCACTGACGACTTGCGGTCCGTGGTTGGATTTGCTTTAATCGATAGATAGCGATTTTTTGCTTCTGCAGGAAGTCGATTGATGACATCACTGTATGGCGATTTGTGGTTATCGTTGAATAGCGATCTGTGGCATCATAGCATAGTGATTTGAGGGTATTGTTCGACTGTCGATCTAAGCGGGATGACAAAGGTTGTTCAAGTAACCTTTTTTGGGGCATTGAGCAAGGTTGCGCTTCATTTTATGATCTAAGTAGGCTTTCAACCGCGCAGGTGATAGCATACTTAGATCAAAAAATGAAGCACAACCTTGCTCATTGCCCAAAAAAAGCTTACTTGAACAACCTTTGTCAACCCGCTTTGATCGATAGTCAAACAATACCCTCAAATCACTATGCTGCGATGCCACAGATCGCTATTTAACGATAACCACAAATCGCCATACAGTGATGTCATCAATCGACTTCCTGCAGAAGCAAAAAATCGATATCTATCGATCAAAGCAAATCCAACCACGGACCGCAAGTCATCAGTGACAAATTACTATAAACTCAAAAACAAATCCGGCATTGTGGAGATCGGGGCATGCAAAGAGGCATGACAACTAAATTAATAGCCCACACGAGATTCCTGTGTCCCATACCTATCTGTCGAATGCATCAGAGCCTGTCATGAAACAGAAAATATTAGACACTGAATTAAGTTTCACAAGAAATGCATATCTCCTCACAACATTGATGACATACCAAAAGACTTGTAAAACTGTAGCGATCGGTGCCGAAAATCTGGTCAGGAGGAATGTAGGTTTGAACGTTTGGTGGTACTTCTGCATGGTATTGCTGCATGATGGACATTACGCGAGTTAGCTATTTGACAAGCTTCACGCAATGGGAAGCAATATAATGTTTTACATACCTGTTCATTCCAAGGGCCTTGTTGTTTTTTATTACAGGTAGGTTGTTTCTTAGTCATGTTCTTGCCAACCAATTCTAGTGCACCCTTTGCCTTCCGACGACTGCGATCAGAGACAGGTTTTCTTTTGATACCCTTCGCTTTATGAATATGTTCATCATAATCAACAACGTTCACTACGGACTTGTTGAAGATAATGTTTACGCTTCGGTGCAACTTCTCGGGAGTGTCAAGCGAAACATGATTTTGACCTACGTTTTTTTATCCCATTATATTCGTCTGGTATTCATTCGCTGCAACGGACTTAATGTGAATTAACTCCACATTTTCAAGTAACTCCGTTGCAGCTTTTCTCACACATGCATAGCCTTCTTCACTTCTCGATGCCAAATTAGCAACATGCATGAATGACCTACACAGTTGTTGGTAACGGGAGGCTATGTGGCACTTCTCGTCAACACTAGATTTACTCGCATTGTCCATAACAAGCATTTCAATCTTCGCGCGTCTGGTCCATCTTCGCATTACGTAAGACTCAGGTATTTCTTGTATCTTCTCTTGATTGAGTGCCTTTAATGCATGACAGCATAGAATGCCTTTGAATTCATACATTTTGCACGAACATTCTACCCTTCCGTTGTCAACATTGTACGTGACATGTGCTTCTTGCCTTTCCTGATGCTTTTCGCCCTGACAAAAAATATGGTATTTGTGCATATTCTCGGTTTGCACAAGTCCTTTTATTTTGCAATTCATGACATGCAACACCTCTTTCTTGATCCATTCAAATACAGTTAGTGTATACAGAGCTGCAGGTCGCATCAATATTTTCATGCCAAAAGTTTGAGGTCGTATATTGAAGCATTTCTAGTCTTGTTCAAGCTCATTCTGTCTTAGAGTGTCTACAAATAATTCATATTGTTCCATGAAACGAAACATTGTTAAACATGAATACAGAGTTTTTTTCAGGGTAGCATGCATAGATTCGGCTCTTTGTGTGCTTATCATACCTGCACAAAAGTATTGTCTTCTATATGCCAATGCCCACTTCTCTTTTTCTACATATAAATTTTGTAACCACAGACAGTCAGTAAGGTCGTATGTCTTAATCATTTTGTCCCAATCTGACTTAAAAGTGACCTCGTCTACGCTATGAAGTACACACCTTGTAAACGTTTTGTCAAACCCTGTATTCTGATTAAATATGTGTCCTATGTTCTTTGCTGCATTTTAAAAAATATGCCACAAACATAGGCAATGATGTGCATCTGGCCACACATGAAGCACTGCAGCCGCAATTGCGTGATCACCATCTGTAAATACAGTTTTAGGATGCTTCCCGTTCATTGCCTGTGTAAATACTCTGAACAACCACTCAAAGCTTTCCTTGGTCTGGTCATACACAAAAGCACCGCCTAATATACAACTCTGTCGTGATGGTTCACTCCCACAAACTGCACAAATGGCCACTGTTCAGTATTAATCTTTACTATAGTATCAAACACAAGCACATCATTGAAGCATTCATAATCTACTCTAGACTTTGAATCTGCCCAAAACATATTCACAGCATATCCATCTTCGTCCACTTGCATTGCACTAAAGAAACCATGTTCATTGCTTGATTTATTCTGTAGGTAGCGAACCAAACAACATATTTCTCCGTTCTTCATGTTATCTGTCATCTTTCTTCTCAAGTGGTTTCTTAGATCCAAAGGTGTGAATGGCACATTTTCGCGACCACCATCTATGCGGGTAAACAAATTGTATGTCTTCCTTGGTGCAATGTCGACGCTATCGGCTATTTCAGCCATTGCAGCATGCGCTACAGTTACTTTACGATGTGACCTTAGCATAGCAGTCATAAATGATGCAGATAAATCATGATTATGATCACTTATTAAAGTACGCACGACAAATTTCCCATTCAGATGTCTTCTCAAAACCAATCTCGCCTGACATTCACATCTTGATTCTGGCATGCTCCTTGTTGGATTTCCCATTGATTTCTTCCAACCTTGCTTGGAACAGACATATGTCTTTCTAACCAAGACACCCTGTGCATTTTTTGACCAAGAAAACCTTCTCACACTGAAGCCAACTTAAGGCATAATCATTGTAAAATTTATATGCATCTTCGTCGTTATTAAACTGCATTTCTTCTACAGGAACATAGTTACGTGTAATTCCATGTACATTCCCAGTTCCTACGGTTTTATTAAGTGTACTGACATCAAAATCTACCTCATTATTGAATTGCATTTCTTCTCCTGGAACATTCAAGTCAAGTGTACTTCCGTGTACATTCCCGGGGCCTACACTTTTATTATGTGCACTGTCATGGTAGTCTACCTCATTATTGAATTGCATTTCTTCTCTTGGAACATTCAAGTCAAGTGTACTTCCGTGTATATTCCCGGGGCCTATACTTTTATTATGTGCACTGTCATGGTAGTCTACCTCATCATTGAATTGCATTTCTTCTACTGGAACATTCAAGTCAAGCGTGGGTCTAATGCCTGCACCCTTCTTTTCATGTGCATTGTTAGTGCAGATGTTCAATTCTTCAGTTGCGTCATAAGTATAGATATTCAATTCTCCAGATCTTTCGATTGATTCAGCTACATCGTCTTTATTACAACCTGATGATAAGCTCAACAATGTTTTAAGCAATATATCAATTTGTGTTTGCAGCAAAATAGCAAACAAATCGATATTAACTAACAAAACGTGAGTCTGTTACTAATACAGTGGTTTGAGATACAATGCATACGATGAATGAATGTAGGATACCTGATGGGGTAGAGGCCCTTCCTAGCATCTGCAAACAAGCATTCTTGTCAATAGGTCCCAACGTCTTACAAATATCGATAAGTTTCCAACCTTCGTAAGAACAAGATCTACCTGCAATAACCAAACAATGCCTTAATGGCACACAAGACGACATGCCTTCTTCATCGATCGCATGATGAGATGAAAAGCTACTCACGCTGCCTTAATGGCACTGGTTGGAATGTTTGTGCATCATTGCTTTCTTCGATAATGCCTAACAACAATGACAAATAAAAGAAGACAGTGGAATGTTTTGTAAGCAATATATCAATTTGCGTTAGCAAGCGACATAGGTTTACTACGATTTAATCAGGATGCATATAACAATGGATACCACTAGGGTTAAGCAAGTCAAAGCAACAATTTAATGCATGAAAGTATCAAAGCAAGTGCAGTTTGATGTTTGCTTATACTGAGCATCGACTTATCGCTTACCATGCCAATAAAATACACATGTCGTACATGTGTGTTGACGATAACGCTCTCATAATATCTACGAGGCTCTAAAGCAAGTTCAATAGAAGTCAATGAGAGAGCAGCGATATGCATGCGAAAATCGCCCCGCCATGGGTGTAACGATGTGTTTCTGCAACCACATGTTTTCAAAGTCTGTGTACAAATATCTTACAAATACATATTACATGAAATATAATATATAACAAAACGATATGTATGTATAGCGATTTGTAAGATATTGAAAATCGATACGGCAGTTCAGCATAATAACTTACAACTCGATGATACAAAATAATACTATCTAAAAGGTCGATAAATATATCGCACAATAAATTACAAATTGATAAGGAAGAACTTAAGCATAATAGCAAACAAATCGATATTAACTAACAAAAATGTATCTCACAAAAACGGGAGTCTGTTACTAATACAGCGGTTTGAGATACAATGCATACGATGAATGAATGTAGGATACCTGATGGGGTAGAGGCCCTTCCTAGCATCTGCAAACAAGCATTCTTGTCAATAGGTCCCAGCGTTTTACAAATATCGATAAGTTTCCAACCTTCGTAAGAACAATTTCTACCTGCAATAACCAAACAATGCCTTAATGGCACACAAGACGACATGTCTTCTTCATCGATCGCATGATGAGATAAAAAGCTACTCACGCTGCCTTAATGGCACTGGAAGGAATGTTTGTGAATCATTGCTTTCTACCATGATGCCTAACGACAGCAAAAAAGAAGAGAAGACACTGGAATGTTTTGTAACGCAAGGCAGGCACGAGAAGGCGACAGTGTGTTGTACAACAGGATAAAAAATAAGGCGGAAAGCTCGACTGGAGACGAAAGAAAAGTTTTGGTTGATAATGGGAGCAACTGTTACAGCAAATGGCGCAGGAGTTTAATGAATAGGGATCGTCTCCACTTTAAATGGTTAACATCAAACTTTCTGGATGGAGGACTTTTTTGTCTTTTTATCGACCCGTTGTTTCACAACTTTTGAATGGAGGATATTTTTGTCATTTCCTCGAACCGTCATTTCAGGACAAGAAAAGCAAGTAAGGGTGATTAAGTCTTTGCAACAGCACCAGAGTCCGATGCAAAGTTATGTCAACATACACGGGAATACGAGCCCCATGTGCATGAATACGTGGCGCTCATTCGATCCCCCGAACACAGACGTGGGATTCAG
The DNA here is from genome assembly GCF_984573655.1 of Nuphar pumila. Lineage (NCBI taxonomy): Eukaryota > Viridiplantae > Streptophyta > Magnoliopsida > Nymphaeales > Nymphaeaceae > Nuphar > Nuphar pumila. The sequence goes on from NC_143262.1 coordinate 75,077,038, forward strand.
TGAATCATCGGGGGCGAACATACACCACCCTCTCGTTGAAGGGTCTCACCACGATGCTTTCAATTCATTTTTATGACTATAAAAAAAAAGGGTCTCACCTCCGTGCTCCTGAATAGAATCCAAATCCAAATGGGTCGCACGTTAGTCCGGGGCAGGTTAGTATCATCATTTACTTTCAGCTGGTGACGCGTTCTCCAGGTGCCCTTCCGAATGTCACTATCTATAGGTGGAAGTGACCACGTCAGCGTGGACTTAACGGGAACCAATCGAGTTCTATTTAGTAGTGGATAAGAAAGCCACTCCCCGATCCGAATCCAATTACCACGGCTTTATTTTATCTGCTCTAAGTTTACGTCTACAACAATAGTATCTGGTAGGGGTGCAAAGAATCGGATTTGGCCCGGCAGGTTATTCTAAGATATGGATCTTAGAGTAGATCCAAATGGATATTTGGATCAGATTCCGACTCAAATCGACCAATCATTTGGGGTTCAGGTTTGAATCCAGATCATACTTTCAATTGGGTTTACATTCAGATCCAGATCAAATTTGATTCATTTGAACATCTACATGGAAAACCCTTGTTTTCAGCCTGTTGTGTTCAATTCACGATCATCATTTAAAGTTCAGATCCTGATTCAACTCTACCACACTGAATCCAGGTCGGATGCATATTATGATTTGCTGCCTAATATTCCGATTCGGATCTTCCACGATCAAGCACACACACATGACCCGTTTGCACACTACTTTCTACTGGATTCGGGATAAGAAACAACCAAACCTTTTATTCGATCTACATTGATAAGTCAGCAAAATCATGTCTCACAACGGGATGTATTCTGAAAATAAGTCCTCAGGGCACTTTCCTGACAAGTGTGCAGTCGCAGTAATTTCTTTTCCCTGATATCTGCTTCACTTATTTCTTCATTTTCTCTCAGCATAAAGCTGTCAACATGATAAAACTTGACTAGGGAGGTAAATGGTTTGAATTCGGTTGGATGTAGCTGATACCAGATCCAACTAATCGGATATTGGCTAATCAGACTCGGATTCAGATGTGAAAAAGTTAATACCGAATCCAAAAAATGCAAGTAATTGGATTCAGATATCCATTGGATTTGATCATGAAATCCTTATACCGAATCCATATCTGATTGCTAATCGATTTTGTTAACCAAATTCAAAATCGGGTTGGATGTCTGATATATCTTATTGGCAAGTGCAACTTGAGATCATTTGGATTATCTTGAGAGAGCCAGAGTGAGTAGGATCAGTGTTGAATTGTTGATCCAATAGGCCGGAGGCTTGGAGTTGGTAGACGACAAAGATGGCTTTTAAACATTTTTGTCGGGTATGAGGATCTGTCCATGATCCATCTCGATGTTTGGGATGGACCCACCCAAGTTGGCGTGGAGTGAAAGCATATGCCAGGCTAGGCCATATATAGATTCCTCACCTTCATATAACACCAACGAGGACATGCACCCAGAGCGTCCATAAAGCCCCTCTGTCCCATGTGTGCATACACATTCACTCAACATTGTAGGGCACGCATGTACCACCTCTTTAAGGACAAGGGCTCAGACATAACCTTCTTAACTAGGCTAATCCAAGTCCACTGAGAACCAGACCCACTTGGTCTAGCTCTTATCGAGCCATTAATAGCCCCTTCGGTAAGTTGGTATTATGGTCTGGTCATCTTGTGACGGACCAAGAGGTGCCACGTTGACCATGGTCCTGTTTCGGTGTGCCCAGTGTAAAGCTCTATTTGCTTGCTTTTTATTATCATCTTAGGGCAGGAGCATAAATTTCTTTCTACTTATTTTGGCTTTTCTCAACAAGAAAGACACTAGTTTTTTTTTCAGTTGTCGTGATTACTAGTTGGTAAGAGGTCATTGTTTACTAATCATTAACTTAGGCTTGGGACAAACAGAAAAAATCTCCTTTGGAGATTCTTGTTTCTTACTACAATTAGAGATTGTGCTTAAGGAACAAAACTCCATTATTGGTACTTCAAGTATCATAAAGGAAATGTTTGACAAGGCTCACGGCCTGTTTGTGATTCATGGGAAAGGCACATTTTCTCATGAAAACATGGTTTTTTTATAAAGCCCAAGCATAACCGTGTGTCACACGCAAACGTAGGAGCAGTTTTTCCACTAGGAACAATATCATATGGAATTGACTCTTTCTCGTCAAGTAAGAGTTTTAAGAGTGACTTTCAAAAATTCTTTCATTTTCAAAGTTGTGCAAGGTGCCCCCCGCCCTCCTTCTCAGAGCAAACCCCTCTTCCCCTCCTTAATGAAGGACCCTTGCCTGCTTCTTATGCCTTTTTTGGACGAGACCTGAAGACCTTTTTTCTTTTTAATCTGGAGATTCTTTTAAGAATCAACCAACCTTCGAATTTGTAGCCCAGGTACCACCCCCATTAACGTAGAGTAGACTCGCGATATTGGTGACCCTAATTCTATAGTTTTGGATTTGAACCGTCAGCCTACTGATTCTGTTTTCAAAATGAATCCTTCTATGAATGCAGAGCCTAGTTGTGGTGATCATCCTATGCGTAGATCCAATAGGTCAATGAAGGGGCAAAGGAAATGAGCATTTAGTCATTTGCCTTCCTAGTTGGATTCAAGCCCATCATGGTTAAATGGGCCTATGCATAGCATCTATCATGTGATCTAGAACTCAATGCATTCTCACGATCCATATCCAGTTCACCATTTTGAGTGATAATTTATTTCTATCTTTTTTTAAGAGGAGAGTTAGTTATGATATTTTAAAACCCTAGTTGTTATTTTCTTTGATTTGCTTGATTTCTAATTCCTGTTTATAAGCTTATGATATGAGATGTTAATCATATGTGTTGATATGTGATGTTTCATGAATATGCTATATGCAAGCATGTTGATTATTTATAAATGATGACATATGAGATTTAAGCATGATGATTAGGTCATGTAGTCTGCATAGACATACATTTTTATTTTATGAAATTATGGTTCATGCTAAATCGAAATGAGTCTCATGCATCATGTAGTGTGGTATGTGGCATGTGGTAAGTCATGTGCATGTATACATAAGGCACAAATGTGTGTCAGGTTCAGTAAAATCAGGGGTGCTAGTAAATACTTAATTAAGTTATAATAAACATACTCATGCACACACACTTACGCTGAATTCTTGCATACTCCTTAATATAAGTACCTTGAGATACTCTTGGGTACTCCTTAAAGTGAGTATGTACCTTGAGATACTCTTAGGTGCTCCTTAATGTGAGTATGTACCTTGAGATATTCTTGGGTGCTCCTTAAATTAATTTCATACCTTGAGTGAATCAAATGGGTTGTCTTTGGTGCATCGCAGTGAGTTCGGAGGGTGTAGGTTCATGCTTTGTGAGGCAATTGTTTGAGCTACCCAGAGTGAAGCTTGATGTTGAGTATATCAAGTGTTGTAGTTGAGCCCAGTGTCATAACACCTAATAGCCCATTTGAACCAAAGGCTTACTTTAGAAAGGATAGGAGGTATACAAGTTGACTGACATGTTTTGAGGACATAGACACCTCTTGGGCCCCTAGTCGTCGGTGTAAGGGCCTAAGACTGACAATTTGTCCTATGTAGGCAGTTAGGCGTTGCATAGAAGAAATTGATTTTCTGGACCACTGTTAAGTCTCTCTCGATTAAAGACCGTTTTAGTGGTTGTTTGGTCTGACTCTTCGAATCAATGGGATAATTAAAATACAAAGCATAATAGACCCCATGTGATTGTTGAGTTAGAATAGGTCATGTGTGTGTACCCTTTAAGGATAGAAAAGAAAAACAATGCATTACATTAGGTTCACAAGTGTTTAAATGATTCATTAAATGTTAACATAAATTTGTATACATGTCATGTTTGATTTCGAGTTCATACATTTGTTGGCATATATGAATTTGTTTTACTATAATCTTGATTACTAATGATATGACTGTTACGACAATGAAGCCATACATGATACTTCAAGTACAAGGTTTTGATGATGAGCAAGTGGAATCAACTGCATTTCAGCTAAGGCTATGAAGAAATTGAAGAATTCAGTGAAGAATCTTTGAAGACTAGTGTGCAAATGTTTAATTCATTAAAAGTCTTAGATTCTTGTAAGAGCCTTACTTAGAGTGCATATTTAAGTTGCATTTCACCTTAAAAGTCTTTAGAAAAACTTTTCTAAAAGAAACACTTTTGAAAATCTTTTTAGAAAACTCTTTTCTTAAATTTTCATGTTTATTAGTCGACCAATAGACTTACCAGTCGACTAATCCTTTCGCGCCATATTTTCTAAAAAGTCATTCTTGTCAAATTAGTCGACCGAAGATTTTATCAGTCGACTAGACAGAATGTCTGTTTTCTGGAAAATTAGCAGCAGTCGACTAATGGTTTTATCAATCGACATAACAGAACATGTGTTTTCTGAAAAATTTAGCAGCAGTCGACTAATGCTTTTTATCAGTCGACCGAACAGAATGTTTGTTTTTCAGAAGATTTTAGCAGCAGTCGACTAAAAGGTTTTTCAGTCTACTGATGATATTATCAGTCGACTAACTTTTCTCAAGTCGACTAAGTTTCAAAAGTTCAGATTTTCAAACGGCTCGATTAACAGATCAGTCAACCGACGATAACTGTCAGTCTACTAATAACTAACTATTAGTCGACTAACTGATGTTTCAGTCGACTAATTTTGCCGTTTTCCTGAAACTTCAAAAAGGCGTGTCTTTTCATTTTTCAAACGTTTTGATCGTTCGAAATGGACTGTTTTGACACCCTTTCATACTCTCAACGTATGGAATCTTTGAACTATAAATATGAGTGCATTCTACACTCAAAGATATCAAATTCAATAGAATTATATTGAATTACTTCTTGCTTTTCACTCTTATTCATTCAAGTATTTGTTTTCTCACTCACGTGATATTTTCACTTCAGTTTTTCACTCAAATCACTTTGAGAGATAGTGAATTCGTGAGTAGAGTGTTTCAACAACCTCAAAAGCCAATTGCATCTCATTTGCATTCAAAAGGAAGGCTCATAGGTTGTATTGTAAGTTGTTATTTCTTTTCTGTAAAAAGGACTCCTTGGTGTAAAGGAGTTGTTTGCTTTCAGTAGGATTGTTACTGAAAGTGGGACCGGTTATGGTCTGTGTGATCTTGTAGTTTACAAGGTTGATAGTGGAAAATCTCAAGCGAGTTTTGCTTGGGGACTGGATGTAGGTCGAGTTAGACCGAACCAGGATAAAATCTTGTGTTCTTTGTGTGTTTGCTTTGAGATTTACAAAATCATTCAATATTCCGTAGAAATTTTTTAAAAGCACTATTCACCCCCCTCTAGTGCTCGTTGCCTCGATCCTAGTGCACTTTCATTTGGTATCAGAGCACAGGTTTGCTATTACTTTGATTTGACCATCATCTAGCATAACAACTACAACATCTCAGCACAAAGAAGGAAGCTCCTCTGTTCGTCCTCCTCTCTTCGACGAAACAAACTATGGATACTGGAAAGTAAGAATGACAATATTCTTGCAATCCATGGATCTCGATATCTGGAGAGTTGTTTTAGAAAAGTACCAAACTCCATCAACTGATTTCAGCCGATGGACCGATGATGAAAAGAAGACTGCTTCACTGAATGCCAAAGCCATGAATGCATTATATTGTGGCGTTGATAAGGTAGAATTCAATCACATCTCTCAATGCTCTACAACAAATGAAATCTGGCATACTCTTCTCGTGACACACGAAGGTACGTCAAAGGTAAAAGAATCTAAAATCGCTTCTTTAGTTCATAAATTTGAATTATTCAAAATGAAGCAAAATGAATCTATATCGGACATGGTAACTAGAATGACCGATATAACTAACACTTTGAAATCCCTTGGAAAAGAATATTCACAAGTGGATTTAGTCAGAAAGATTCTAAGGTGTTTAACTCCTGAATGGGAGAGAAAAACCACTGCTATTGAAGAAGCAAATGATCTCAATACTCTCACTCTTGAAGACTTAGTTGGTAACCTAATGGCATATGAGGTCCAACTTCAAGACAGACAAGAAGAAGAGCCTAAAAAGAAATCTCTTGCTTTTAAGGCTACTTCTGACTCAGAAAATTCTGAAGAAGATGAAGATGAAGATATTGCCCTCATCACAAGGCAATTCAGAAGATTCATCAAAAAGGGAAGATTTCAAAGAAAGGTAAAGAAAGCAGATTCTTCCATTCCCAATGAAGTAAAGTGCTTTAACTGCAAAAAGGTAGGACATATCAAGAAAGATTGTCCTCTTCTCAAATTCAAGCCCAAGGACCAATTCAAGAAGAAAAAGGCATTTCAAGCCTGTTGGGATGATAGTGACTTCTCTTCCGATGAAGAATCAAATGAAGAAGTCGCCAACATGTGTTTTATAGCACAAGAAGATTCGGTAAGTCAATTTGACTATGATGAGTTATTTGAAGCATTTAATGATTTATATGCTAAATTTAAGAGTCTTAGTTCTAAAAATAAAGAGTTAAAAACTGAAAATTTAACTCTTGACTCTCAAAATAAAGTGTTACTTCAAGAAATAAAAGATCTCAAGAAGGAAAATTCTTGCCAAGCACTTGAGATAAAAGAAATTGGAGTTAGAACCAATCTCTTACAAAATGAAATATTTAGTCTTAAAGAAAAGTCAAATGATCTTCTTTCTATAGTGACCAAATTCACAAATGGTCAAGAGAATCTAGAAAAACTTCTTGGTTCTCAAAGATGCTCGGTTAATAAAACCAGATTGGGATATAGCTTCTTTGATACTCAAAATAGACCAAACCTTGTGGTGAAAAATCAAAGACATTATTCTCAACCTTTTGTTCATAAAACTAAACTTTCTAGTTCTAATAGAAATGCATCTAGAAATGATTATTCTAGAAATGTTTATTCTAAATCCTTTTATAGAAAGAATATTTATTATCAAAGGAAACCAAAATCCAAATGGATATGGGTTCCTAAGACTAACTCTCATGGACCCGAAAATAGAAAGGGGTCAAATGCTCTGTTTTCTGATTTTGTTATAAGTACAAAACATAAAGCGCAAATGGATATTGGACAACGGCTGTTCTAAACATATGACTGGAAGGCCGGAGTTATTTTCCACCCTCCAAAATAAGGATGGAGGAACCGTCACCTTTGGTGAGAATAACAAGGGAAAAGTGATAGGTATTGGTAATATTGGTAATCCAAATTTTCCCTTGATAGAAAATGTTCTTTTAGTAGATGGTTTAATGCATAATTTAATATCTATCAGTCAATTATGTGATAAAGGTTTTCATGTTTCTTTTGAAAATGATTTATGCTTAATTTCTGATTTTCAATCTAAAAAGATCATTTTTAAAGGTAAAAGAAGAAACAATGTGTATGAACTATATCTAGATGAATTACCCTCTTTTAATGAAAAATGTCTTATTGTTTCAAATGAAATTCAATGGTTATGGCACAAGAGACTTGGACATGTTAACTTTAAAATTATTTCAAAATTATCCAAGAATGATCTTTTAAGAGGCCTACCTAGAATACCATATAAAAAGGATCACTTATGTGATGCTTGTCAAAGGGGTAAACAAATCAAGAGTTCTTTTAAAGCAAAAGATATAGTTTCAACAAAACGTCCTCTTGAACTTTTACATTTAGATCTATTTGGACCATCTAGAATTCAAAGTTTGAATGGTAGCAAGTATGCTTTTTTTATAGTAGATGATTATTCTCGGTTTACATGGGTGATTTTTCTAAAAAGCAAAAAATGATGCTTTTTCAGAATTTTCTAAACTTTGTAGAAGAATTACAAATGAAAAATCTACATCTATTATTAAAATTCGTAGTGATCATGGTGGTGAATTTGAAAATGAATCTTTTCTAAAGTTTTGTGATTTACATGGTATATCTCACAACTTTGCTTTTCCTAGAGCGGCTCCACAAAATGGAGTTGTTGAAAGAAAGAATATAACTTTGCAAGAATGTGCTAGAACCATGCTTCAAGATAAAAATTTACCAAAATATTTTTGGGCTGAAGCAATTAATACAGCATGTTATGTCTTAAATCGTGTTCTTATTCGACCAATTTTACATAAAACATGTTTTGAATTGTATTATGATCGTATACCAAAGATCTCATATTTCAAAATTTTTGGTAGTAAATGTTTCTTGTTAAATACCAAAGATAATCTTGATAAGTTTGATTCAAAATCAGATGAATCAATATTTCTTGGATATTCTTCTAGAAGTAAAGCATATTGTATTTTCAATAAAAGAACATCTTGTATTGAAGAATCTTTACATGTTGCATTTGATGAGTATTGTGAGCAGGTTGTACCTCTAAGTGAAGAAGAAGAAGCAATACTTCAAGAAGAACCCTTGATAGAGAGTACTTCTCAAGAAAATATTCCTCTTCAACTGGTTTGGAAAGAAGTTCCTAATCATCCACATGAACAAGTTATTGGTGAAATAAAGAGTGGTGTCCAAACTAGAAGGCAGTTGGAAAAATATATTGCAAATGTTGCTTTCATATCTAAATTAGAACCAAAGAATATCAATGAGGCATGTGATGATGAATTTTGGCTTTTAGCCATGTCTGAAGAACTTAACCAATTTACTATGAATGATGTTTGGGATCTAGTTGATAGACCAAAGGATCATCCAGTAATTGGAACAAGATGGGTCTTCCGAAATAAGCTGGATGAAAATGGTGAAGTCATTCGTAACAAAGCAAGGCTAGTTGCACAAGGCTATAATCAAGAAGAAGGCATAGATTTTGATGAAACCTATGTACCAGTGGCTCGATTAGAGTCAATTTGAATGATGCTTGCTTTTGCTAGTTACATGAACTTCAAGTTATATCAAATTGATGTTAAGAGTGCATTCTTAAATGGATACATCAATGAAGAAGTTTATATAGAGCAACCTTCAGGCTTTGAAAATGAGAAATATCCAGAAAAAGTCTACAAATTGAAAAGAGCTTTGTATGGACTCAAACAAGCACCAAGAGCGTGGTATGAAAGACTATGAAATTTTCTAGAACTATCTGGTGTTTCCATTGGTCGGGTAGACTCCACTTTATTTATTAAAAATCTTAATTCAGATATTCTTATTATGCAAATTTATGTTGATGATATAATATTTGGTTCTACTAATGATTCTTTTTGTAAAGAATTTGCTAAAGCTATGCAGAAAGATTTTGAAATGAGCTTGATGGGCGAATTAAACTACTTCCTTGGACTTCAAATAAAGCAAACTGAAGAAGGAATCTTCATCAATCAGGCTAAGTATACAAAAGAACTTCTCAAGAGATTTGGGATGGACTCATCGAAATCAAGAAGGAATCCTATGAGTACAACTACTTCTCTTGATAAAGATGAAAATGGTAAAAGTGTAGATACTAAGCTCTACAGAGGTATGATCGGATCTCTATTATACTTAACTGCTAGTCGACCTGATATTATGTTTAGTGTTTGTATGTGTGCAAGATTTCAAGCTAATCCAAAGGAATCTCATTTAACTGCAGTAAAACAAATTCTTCGTTATTTGAAAGATACTTCAGATTTCGGTTTGTTTTACCCAAAATCATCTTCCTTTGATTTAGTTTTATATAGTGATGCAAATTTTGCAGGAAGTAAATCTGATCGCAAGAGTACTAGTGGAACTTGTCATTTCTTAGAAAATTCCTTAGTCTCTTGGTTTAGTAAAAAGCAAAATTCAGTATCACTTTCAACAACTGAAGCAGAATATATAGCGGCTAGTTTAGCATGTTCACAAGTACTTTGGATGAAACAGACCTTAAAAGATTTTGGTTTGAATTACTCCACAACAACTATTTATTGTGATAACACTAGTGCTATAAATTTTTCGAAAAATCCTATTCAACACTCAAGAACTAAGCATATTGAAGTTAGACATCATTTTTTAAGAGATCATGTGTTAAAAGGAGATATTTCGTTAAATTTTATTTCCACTAAAGAACAACATGCCGATATCTTCACTAAACATCTTAAAAATGAAGATTTTATGAGAATTAGGAGAGAACTAGGTATTTGCTCATTTTTGGATTTATAAAAATGTTGATTTTTGAACAAAATCTCAAAATCGCACTATATTAGTCGACCGATAAAATTCTAGTCGACTGGTGTTTTATATTTTGGAATGTATCGCACCATATTAGTCGACCGATATATTTTTAGTTGACTAATGATATTTTTAGAATAAGTCGCACTTTTTAGTCGACCGATAAAGTTTTAGTCGACTAATTTTTTTTTTTTTTATTTTTAAATGAAGGGACCCGACACCCCTTGGATTTGTTTTAAAACCCATTTTTTTTTTTAAAGAGGCATCGTTTCACTTCGTACCTTTTCGTTTTTTCTTAAAAATGAAACCCTTAAAAAAAAACGAAAACCCCTCTTTCTCTCTTGCCTCTCTCTCTTCCGAAAAAACCCTCGGAGTGCCATTCGACTCCATCTTCGCCGGGATTTTCTTACCGTAACAGGGAGACGCTGGAATCTTCTGGCCGTGATCTTGAAACGCCGGAATCCTCTTGCAGTGACTGACGCATTTTCAAAACACGCCGGAACTCTCTTGCCGTGACAGTGTATTGCCGGAATCCTCTTGTGGCCGACTTTTCCTCGCCATTAGCCACCGCATCGTCCTTCGTTTTTGATCGCCAAAAAGCTTTTTCCCTTTGCCAGACGTCATTTGGAAGCCAACATTTTTTTTGGTAACTTTTTTAACCATGCCTCGTACGAAGTCTGCATCTGCAAAAGGTTTAGGTTCTCCTCCTCCTACACCTACTTCAAGACATGGTTTTTCACTAAGATTACTTCGCAATCCTCTTCTCTATGACACTTTTGGATTAATTTCTGCACTACCTATTTTACCAGGCTGAAATGTTCTATTTCACTTGTTTTCTCGTTACAAAATAAGAGAATTATTTCCTGGTATTTCACATCTTTTTGATGCTTGTGCAGATACCCTTCACTATCCTTTTCTTATTCACTTGTTTTACACGAATTTACAAATGGATCATGAAACAGGAGTTTTGTCCTCTCTGGTTCGTGATGTTGAAATCGAGTTTGATTCGAAATTACTTAGAGAAATTCTTGAAATTCCACCTTCAGACACTCTTTTCAACACTATTGAATTGAATGATGAAAGAGTTTTTGAACAAATTCTTCTTCCAAAAGCACCTCACTGCCCTTCTTTCAAAAATACTAATCTTCAAACTCGTGCACGCATTGCTGGATGAATCCTTGCCCACAATGTTCTACCAAAAGTGGTTCTTTTGATTATTATTCCACAGATCTATCTACGGCTCTTTATGTTTTATTTGAAAATATTTCTGTCAACTGGGCCAATGTGTATTTTACAAACATGTGGAAACAAAAACCATTTCTTCCTTATGGTTGTCTTTTAACCCGTATTTTTAGACATTTCAAAGTTCCTTTAACAAATGAAAAATACATTGAGCAAAAAGAGTTCTTTGATCAAACAATTTTTAAAAAAATGAAAATTAAATATCTGCCTCCTTTAAATGTTGATCAAACTGAACCATCTGATCCTAATGAACCATCTATTTCTGAATCTTCACTTTCTGCGACACCTTCATCTCATGCAAAAAGAAAGAAATTTTAGAAATTTTTTAAAAGCACTATTCACCCCCCCCTCTAGTGCTCGTTGCCTCGATCCTAGTGCACTTTCAATGACGTAGGTTTGTTATTTGATGATAAAAATGAATTATTGTGAAATCTTGTATGCTTAATTGTCATTGTTGTAATCATGATCATTGATGTATTTATATGTTATGACATGCTATGATATGTTTGTATTAGAAAATATGTATGTTTTATGTATTTATATTCTTTCTATGCCTATGATGTAAGGTGTTTTCTATTAGGGTGATGGTTAATGTATCTACTTTTAATTTTTTAGGTAACGAATAAGGTGGAGAGTGATGACGAAAGGCTCAGAATGGTGTCAAGAGAGTCATGCTTATTTTACGATGTTGAGAGGATTTGATATATTTTATTATTTTATTAAGTCCTGTAAATTTTGATTATTGTGAGACTAGTATTTGATCTATTTTAATGCAAATGATGATTTGATTTAGTTATTTCTAGTGAGTTGTAAACTGAAATTGTCATCCAAATCTTGAACTACATTTAAAAAAAAATATTAAAATTTTGGTTTAAAAAATTGGAATATTATGGTACCACTCAATGGCCTTGGCTAGTTGCGAGCTCACTTGGGTCACAGATAATGGTATTGTTTTGTGACAATCAAGCAACTTTTCATATAGCAACCAATCCAATCTATCATGAATGCACAAAACACATCAAAATAGACTGCCATCTCATCCGTAAAAAGATCATAATGTGCTCATCTGTTTACTATGGCATTGGGCAGTGATTATTTTTGTCTCTTTAAGACCAAGTTGAGCATGCCATATGCTATGAAACTTGAGGTGCCCTAATGGAATTTACATTTGTATCGTTTTACTGTACCATTTTACGTTGTGTATCATGTAAATTGGGAAAGCTTATGTGCATTGCTGCTTTTCCAAATGGTCATACAGCTCCAATTGTCGGGGAAGATGAGGATGAGTCTGTATTTATTTTCATTTTTGTTTCCTTAATACAATCATCGTCTCCTTCATCCAAGTTTCTCTTATTACACCCTGACAGTACTACTGAATCCAGTATGGGTCGGAATCAGATTATACCCGACCCATTGACACCCCTACCGCATGGATAGTAATTTAGTAAACCGCGGTTACGGGAACAAAGGAGAAGAGATGAATTGCAGTGCACAGAGAACCCAAGATTTTTGGATTTTGGCCTCCATACAAGCATAGTGACAAACAGATGACGTTTTCTATATATAATCGGTGCAATAATGATTTCAAATGCCATGACTAACGCCACTAACAACGGATCTAACTGTTATGAGCACCTTAAATTGGACAGGTAACCTAATTAATAACGCTGTGATTTTCAAAATCTTGACTGTCTCTAATATGCTTTCACGTTATCATGCTTTTCTATACCATTTAATTTTTTGATATTTTTATGTATTTATTTATAAATCCCGATAATATTGTGAGATATTCAAAATCTCACTATAATATATCAATTTGTTATTATGATTATTCAAATTTTAAATTTTTCATATTTTTCATACTTTTAGTTCCCAATGTCTTCCCAAGATCCATATATGTTCTTAAAAATCTAACGTGCCTTACTCTCTTTTAGCAAAATACCTGAGAAATTATAATTAAAAACATGGAGGAGGACTTGAATGCATTTTCCAATCATTGATGTTTACAACTTATTTTTTTATTTGTGATTCATTAAAACACTTAACCTTATATCTGTATCATCATCACCAATGCCACTATCATCTGATCTAACCGTTACGAGCACATGAACTAAATTATTTTCAAATATTAGGTAAAAATTGTAGGGGAAAACATAATGGTTCTTTTTTTGCAATTTCAAATGGTTTCCCCATCTTTTTGTACGATATTTATAAAAACATTTTTAAGTTATCACTATTTTGCCATTTTTAATATTTGATCAAATAAATTTCTTTAGTTCCAGAATGCAGGAAATTTCTGGATCTTTGGTGACAACCCTTTTATTTGACAGTGGATCCTAGTTCTTGTCCGAGAGAGTATAAAGCAAGGTTGTTAAATGCGTTGAGGCGAAGCGAGGCGTTGAGCTTGTTATGAAGTGAGGCGTAAGCCTCGAGGCGTTGAGGCGCAAGCTTCATGATCAAAATAAAAATATATATAATATTAATAAAATAATAAAAATTTTAAATAAAAACTAATAATAAGCGACTATAAAATAAATAGTATTTATCATTTAAAAACACATTTATGATTTTAAAAAATAATAATATATCCAAAAAGAATGTACTGGATTCAGACTAGAAGATCCATTTACACCGCTAGATGATGGAGAGGGGGATTGTGGTTGTTTGGCACAAGGGATGAGAATGACGAAGGATGTTGAGTTACAATGCTGGCCCTATTGATGTAATGCTCGATAAGGGCAATAACTGATCAAATATCAAAATGCATGTGGTGCAGTTAGGGAATTGTAACACAATATGCTTTAAAAATAAAACAAAGGTCTATGGCTAACACCACGTTCCTAATCCATAGTCTATGTCTTACGGACACCCCCATTTTGGCCGATCAGACGCTAACATATTATTTTAATATAATTTAATAACTTAATCATTTTTAATTTTTTTTAACAATAATTAAATAGAATATCTTTCTAAAGAGACCATCAGAATGCCTTTCGAAAGTTGGTTAGAGATAAAGAGGTCATATCAGAGAGCTCTCCGGCCATGCCCCCTCCTCCAACTGCTGGAGCACCGACCTCACCACCACCAATTTGAGCAACAAAGACGACTCGAGGGCAACCTCCTCTAGCAGGCAGTCGGTGGCCAGCCTTTGAGAGTCTCTCCCAGAGAACCCCCAAATATAGTCCTTCCCCGAGATCTGCCGCACCACCAACAACTTCCTTGCCAAGACCATCGGTGGATCCCCCGCCTGGCATTGCTCCCCTTGGTGATGCCAAGCTCCTCGGCCTTCGGCAGGAGCCGCTCGCACGAGCTCAGGGTCTTGACAGCGTCTAGCTCAGGAACGCCTCCGTCTTGGCGACGAGATTGTCGTGGTTGTGCTCCTCTGTCATCTCGAGGTACTCCACTATGCACCGAAGAGGGAAGAGTAACATGATGTGTACGCCTTAGATGCGAAGCGTGCTTCGATGTGAGGCCTACGCTTCACCCATGTGAAGCGTGCGCTTTGAGACTCAAACGCCTCACTACAGCGCCTCGGTACTTTTTGCTTACGCTTCGCCTCTCAGGCGTACACTTCAGGTACTAAGGTATACGCCTCTCACAACACTGGTATAAAGTGTTTGATGCCTTGTCCGCGTACTTTGTAGTTCTTAAACTTGAATTCAAAAAATGCTTTGGGTCAACTCCTTTTGCTCTCTCATACTTTTTGTTTTTTTTTATGATCACACTTCTCATACTTGTATAAAAAACAAGCTTTTTATTTTTTTATAATCATCTAAAACAAGTTTACAAGTTTTTAAATTTAGTTTCGAATGTGTAAAATGCTATTGCTGATTAACAACAGAAAAAATTCATGATTTGCTATAGGTAATATTTATCATTCAATTGTTAGTATCTTTTAAAGTCTCCCTGAATTTTTATTACACAGGGATGTACATGGGACTGATTTGGATCAGTTCTAGCCATTAATGAGCCCTGCATAATTGAACGTGGCCCAATCAGATATGATGTCACTTAATGCAGAGGAGAAGAAGCATTCACCAAAATCCATATTGGATCAGCAATGTGCTCTCACAGGATATGCTTTTTACATGTAATACAGTTTGGATTTTAACAGGATCTTGTACTTTGCAAGGGTTTTGATTGACAAGATAAAACCAGATTTGACCCAGTTAACTATTAGATCTGGAAAAAAAATGTGGGTACCATCTTTATGTGATCCTTTGAATTTCAAATTTCTTATCATGGGCAGCCCTATTTAAAAGTAACTAAATTGTAGAGAGAGAGAGAGAGAGAGAGAGAGAGAGAGAGAGAGAGTAATTCAAGTGGAATATGCCAATTCCCAATAGAAAATATATATGTCATATATCATGAAAATCCTTTTATTCTTGGTTGTACAATTATTGCGTCCAAAGGAATATTCACAATCCAGCAGTCGCCATCCATTTTGCAGGATTTTAGGGTATCCAACAAAAGTGGTCAGTTTCAGCAACTCCAACGTGTATGATATGGAGATCCGAGTCAGGGAGAAAGGATCCCATCCTACATATGATGGGATCCAACCTACGTTCAATCATAGCCATTGAATCAATGGCTAGAATTAGTCCTCACATTCTCACCTAGACACGGACTAATCCTAGCTAGCTATCTAGATGCATCAGGTTGATGGCTCGGAACAACGTAAATCCTATACCATATGTCAGTGGATATAGGATCCTTTTTAAGAGTTGTGAGGATTCGGATCATCTGGTGAAACTCACCAAGCTATATTGTGAGATTGAAACTTAGATCTATTCCTGGGCAAGGGATTTTATGCCATGAACTCTCACTCAATGAGCTATGCACCTTTTAATAGAAAAATTATGAACCAAGTTCATGACCTCCAACTTTTCTATTGGAAATGTGCTAGATCATGAAATTTGTCGAGTAATGCTTGGTGCCCAAACACACCCTCTAGTGATATGATGTTACTGTCATGACTAGGGGTGGCAATCGGGTCGGGTTGGTGGGTCGACCCGGCGGGTTGGCGGGTCAGCATACCTCAACCCGAACTCGACCCATTTATTAAATGGGTCGGCTGTGGCAAACACGAACCCGGCCCGTTTATTAAACGGGTAACCCGACATGACCCGCCAACCCGTTTATAAACGGGTTGGGTCGGGTAAACGGGTTGGCAGGTTAGCGGGCGGGGTGGCGGGTTGGGTTGGCAGGTTAACCTGCCCGCCTAACCCGTTTATTAAACGGGTCAGCCGGGTTGGCATACCCCTAACACGAACCCCACCCGTTTAATAAACGGGTTAGGCGAGTCACCCCGTTTATTAAATGGGTTAGTTTAAGCCCAACCCGAACCCACCTAAGAGGCGGGTTGGTGGGTCGGGTTGGCGGGTCGTGTCAGGTTTTGCCACCCCTAGTCATGACGAAGACTTGTCTATAATTGTGCTCACATGCTCTGCACACACTAGTAAGTCTCCTTTAATTCTATTTCCAATGAGACGAGCCACTATCACTTTGAAATGACATTTCATTGGCCCATCACTACTCCAAGAGTCCAAAGTTTGAGGATGAGAGCTCATTCCAGGATTTGGATCCTAGATCATAGCCAAAAATATCTTTTCCCCAGGATTTTCTCGGCAAAAGAAAATAAAGTGAGATAAGGTTAAGTCTGCTGGATGCCGTTAATCTTAAGATGAACAACATCCAAACTACTATGGGTTATATTCCTACCACTTGGATGGGCCCCATCCTTTTGTCCCATGTCATCCATCCTCGGGATCAGCGGCATCAGATTGATCTAAAATGGACGGCTCACAACAGAGCCTTCTACACTATTTGATGGGTATTGTCATTTTTTCAAGATTAAAAAACAAAATGTTTAATTTATCCTGAGTTTTTCTTTGAGATAGGGGCCTTGAATGTCGTTCATATATTCAAATTTTAAAAATATATATAACAATTAATAAATATAAAAATATCTCAAAAGTATACATATTATGATAATATTGGGACAAAAAGTAATAATTTTAAAATAAGTGATATCCCTTTTTGCGGGACTGTATCGATTTTTGAATATCTCGCGGTAAATTATGGCTGTGGCTTAGACTTTTAGTTGAGTCTCTTTTGTGGAATGATCCCGTGAAACAGATACAGGTCGACGCAGTAGGGCTCACATGCCCCTTACATAATGTCATGCAGCGATGCATGAGTAACGTGCCATGTTTCTTCGATCGGCACATGCGCCATCATTATTCATAAGGAAATTTGCAAACAGAGACCCGTTTTACCCAGTGTTGTTAGTATCGGATTGTATCGCCATAAAACCGACAGGGGCAGGGGCGGGGGACAAAGTATTCACCCCCACCCCATCTCAAAATTTGAATCTCCATCTCTGCATGGGTTTGAATTTTAACCTCCACCCCCGCCTTCATCACTGTTTCATGTCCTTCATCTCTGGTCCAAACGGGGGCAGAACAAGGCGGTGATCGGAACAAGGACGGGGTGGGGGAAACCGTAAGTCCATCCCTGCATGGGTTTTGATTTTAACCTTCATCCCAGCCTCCATCCCTGTTTCATGTCCTTCATCCACGGTCCAACGGGCGAGGTGGGGTGAGGCCCCATATCCACGGTCCACTATCATCCTTAAATCGTTTATTTTTTAATAAATGTAAAAAAATAGCTTCAAATTATTTTTAATATTTTTTTAATGGCTTTAACAAGTGTCACATTTTGATTGATATTGACATGTAATATTTTTAATTATTTTTGGCCAATTCAAAACGTTTCACTTAGGGATGACAATGGATCGGGGGACAACGGAGCTCCGCCCTGCCTCGCCCCATTTGGACCAGGGATGAAGGGCATGAAATGGGGATGAAGGCGGGGATGAAGGTTAAAATTTATCCCCGTGCAGGGATGGAGGCGGGGATAAACTTAAGCTTTTCCCGCCCCGCCCCATTCCCATCCTAATCCGCGCCCCGTTCCCAATCCTCTAAGGGATGAATAGAATAAGGGGAAACAGGGCCCTGCCCCGCCTCTCCCCCATTTGGATCGGGGATGGACGACATGAAACGGGGATGGAGGCTGAAATCCATCCCCATGCAGGGATGAAGGTTGGGATTTTGAAACGGGGCGGGGGTGGAGACCTTGTCCCCCGCCCAGTCCACTGTCATCCCTAGTTTCACTTCAGAATAGATATCGGTTGGCCAAACTATACAGATCCGATTTCAAAACTGACAACATTGCTTATACCAATTCATGTTTTGGGAATCAACTTTTTTAGGACTTTTTTTTAGATAATCTGAAGGAACCTCCCCTCCTCCACCTCCTCCTCCACTCACCCACCGACCTCACATTAGCTAGGCTCCAGTTGGGAAAACCCCTGAGGTCCCCTGCCCATCCGGGAGTACACTGGCAAGGACTGTCACCTGTGGATTTCAAATTTGTGATGTCTTGTCAACTTGGTAACATTGGTCGGATCCCTTACGGGCATTAGCGTTTTAGAACCCGTCTTTTCAAAAACATCAAAAAATAATCAAAGAGGCATCGTGCATTAATTTCATGGTTGAAAGGGATATGAAATGTCCTTTTCAATCTTATTTTGAAAGGAAAATCCACATATCCAACAAACTTTAGTTGAAATTAATATGCCAAGCATAGATTTTAACATTTTCATGTCTCCTCTTTTTGTCATTGTTAAAAAAATAAGCCAAAACTTTACCTCAATAGCTTACTCTTGATTTATTATATATTTAATTATGAATCTGACCTTTGGACTATCAAAAAAATGTTATGAATCTCACATGAGTATTTTTATGATGGGGGCTTCATCAAAGCGAGGAAAAACCTTGGGTGGGGCCCCACGACCACCCTCCGTTACCTGTAGTGATGGCAGTGGGGCGGGGGACAAGGTCTCCACCCCCACCCCCGCCTCAAGATTTTATCCTCCACCCCCGCCTCCATCCTCGGCGGGGATGGATTTTATCCTCCACCCCCGCCTTCATCCCCGTTTCATGTCCTCCATCCCCAGTTCAAACGGGGATGAGGCGGGGCGGGGATATTGCGGGGAAAAGTGGTCGGGACGGGATTGGGGCGGGGATCGCGGCGGGGACGAGACGGGGCGGGGCGGGGAAAAGTGCACGTCCATCCCCGGACGGGAATGGATTTTAACCTTCGTCCCCGCCTCCATCCCCGTTTCATACCCTTCATCCCCGGTCCAAACGGGGCGAGGTGGGGCCCCGCTTTCCCCCGGTCCACTGCCATCCCTAGTTACGTGGCCCACCTCTGAAAGCTAAAAACACACTCATGCACCAGTGGAGTTTGATATGGGGTCTTCAACTCAACACCTTCAGAACCCACCGTTGACCACATGACTTTAAACAGAACATTCCTCCTCATGGTTAATATTAAAAATTTGTTTTTTCTTTTAAAACATATTGAGGCTCTACATTACTGAATATTTAATCCTAAATGTTATAAAAGCAAAACCAAGGGTAACAAGTGTAAAAAATGAGATGCTTTATAACTTTTTCTTAATTGACGTTGTTGTCATGTAGGTTGAGAATGTAATTTAAAATTTGTATGAGCATTAACATAGAGTTTACATAAAAAAAAGTGTTACTTACATGGCACATTGTAATTTTTTGATAAATGAATTACTATTTATAACTCTCTCACCAAAACATTTTCTCTCTTTTTAATAACCATAAAAGAAAAACAATTGATAATATTTTAAATTTATCAATATATTTATGATTTCATTATTTTTACTTTTAACTTATATGATGTAAACCCGTTTTTGCCATTTGCGGTATCATATAGAGCGGGCCATATGGGCGGGCCGATTATTTAGTTTTACTAAAGTGAGGAGAGGTTATGTACACACTCACAAATCTCGTTATCCGTATTTCTTGGCAAAGAAAGTTCTTGGGATAAATTAAAAAAATTTCTCAAACTACCCACTCTGCCTATTTAAACTTTTTAAAATACCCCATGTGTGCTCCATGGATGTCACATCAGCTCTAAGCCTAATAAAATATCTAACTTTTCATTTCCAAAGTGCCCCTCACTCAACCTATAAATAGACCCCTTAGGGGGGTCTATTTCCATAACTTGAGAAATTGAGAGAATTCTCTTGAAAGTTGGAATTCTCTCTTTCTCCCTCTCATCTTCTTCCCCTCTTGGAATTAGTGCCAACTTAGAGGAAACTTCAGCCCTCTTAAAGTAAAGCATGCCTCTTCTTCTCTAATTTCAATTCTTTTTTGCATGATTTATATTTTATAATTTCTATTTTTATCAAAAGCCATTACAATTATGAGATTTGATCTTCTATAGATCAAATCACATATTCATTTGGCTAAATTAATTTTAATTTATGCCTCAATGATTTTATATTTATTTTTAAATATTTTAATTTTATTTTTGCATCATTTTTATCATTATCCATGATCTGAAATGATAGATCTCATTCTTGATCATTTAATCAATTCATTAATGAGGTTCTATTTCATTCAATCATGTTTAGATGATATTTTTAATTTTGAATCGATTTTAGATTCATCAATCCACATATAATTAGATGTCATTTTAATCTGATTTTATAACTTCATCTTTTTTTCATGTGTTTTTGGGATCTCCACCAAAATTGATTGCATTCGGAGGTCGTTTGACCCACTTAAAAAATCAAGATTCGGGACCTAT
This sequence comes from Nuphar pumila, assembly GCF_984573655.1. Lineage (NCBI taxonomy): Eukaryota > Viridiplantae > Streptophyta > Magnoliopsida > Nymphaeales > Nymphaeaceae > Nuphar > Nuphar pumila. The sequence continues at coordinate 75,098,079 of NC_143262.1, forward strand.
TATTCTGAATCGTTTGGATTATCCCTAAATTAGGGCCGACTTGCGGGAGTGATTTCTCCCTAACCAGAGATGATCTTTCTGATCCGTAAAATGTGGTGTCTTTAGCATTGAATCTAGTTTATTCATACCAATGTTTATAAATTTCTATGGTCATTTCAAACCTGATTTTGATCAGAAACCATAACCATGTTATACTATTTTATTTTAATTGCCCAGTTTTTAGTCTGTATTGTCAGTTTATCTCCCTAATGTGAGATCATGTTTTATATCTGTAAAAGGTATTTTCTTCATCTGCATGTGTAGTTCATCCTTGAAAATTTTCAGCCATATATATGGTTAATTTATATTTCTTTTGCATTTTAAGTCAAAACCCTGTATGTTTGCAATTACATGTGTTGCTGAGACCCAGGATCAACTTGTTGCATTTATATCTCCCCAATGAAAGATCATTTTCTAGATTTGAAAAAGGAATTTTTTACTTAAAATGTCTAGTTCATGCATGCCAATTTTCATAATTTTTCATTGTCGTTTCATATTGCATTTGGATAAAAAATCAGAACCTTATCGTTTTTTTTTTTGTCAGGCTTTACAAAGGTTTTGAACCAACTTGCTTGGATTAGATCTCCCTAATGGAAGTTCATTTTCTAGATCTGTAAATTGGATGTTATTCATATACATGTCTAGTTTATCTCTGCAAATGTTCAGTAATTTTTGTATTCGATTCTGATAAAAAATTAGAACCCTCTCATTTTGCCTCATTAAGCATTACTTAAATTTTATCTCATCTTGTTTAGATTATCTCTTTCTAATAAAAACTTATTTTTGAAATCTGTAAAAAGATTTTTTTTTATTGTGTCTAGTTTATCCATGTTAAATTTCATAAACTTGCATGTTAATTTGATATTCTAATTCTGCTAAAAATCGAGACTAGTTACAGAACTTTAAGTTCTGTAATAGGTCCATTCTATGAGATAGAATAGTGACTCCCCGAAGTTACCATTTCTAAATCAGAATTGATTTTCCATTTTTGTAAATTGAAGTTGTTTTCTGATTGTGTTAAGCAACTTATCCCACAAATTCTAGAGATATTGAGTTGGTTTAGTCTCTGAAACACTCAAATTACATAAACTTATATGCTAAAATCCATTTCCCTGTTTCTAAAATTAATTCTCCAATGTTTTAGTCATATCTCAAGTGTCAGAAATGATTTTCTAGTTCTGTAAAAAAGAGATGTTTCTCTGATGTGTTTTAAATCTATAGAATCATTTTTAACATGATTGAGTTGTTTTAAATCTTTATTCACTTAAAATGCTCTCTTAGGTCTGCTTGTAAATCTTGATTCTGCAAAATCCTATTTTAATTGGATAAAAAGCCCAAATTCAGGTTTTTCTTAAATCTTTTCTTGCATTTTTCAATTCTAGAGTATTTCTAAGGTTGTTAGGAGTCTCCATATCATTTTTTAGAAAATTTTATGGTCATTTTATCTTTCATTCATTGCATTTTTCAAAACTGATTTTATAAAAAGTAATTTTTTGTTAAAATAAAGTTAAATCAGACATTTTAACATTTTAAAATTCAATTTTCAAACATAATTCATATATTTTATGAATTTAAAATATTTTCATCAACTTAGAATGTCTTATCTTCATTATAATGAGTTTTAGAGTTTATTTGTCTTTATTTTCAATGATTTTTAATATCTTTCTCATAAAAACTTTAATTCTAAAGTTAAATTCATTTTAAATTCAAAATTTAAAGTGAATTTATATATTTCAAGTCTTAATTTCAAAATTTTGAAACTTTAAAACACATTTTTTAAATAGTTTGCAAAGTCATGCATCATTTGTATTTATTTTGTTTAATTTTTCTTTATTTTTGGGGCATAAAAGGCTAATTTTGGTATTTTTTCTTAATTTTTCAATAATCAAAGGAAATTTCATAAAGGCCTACATTTATTTCTAACAAGTTTTTTCATTTTGTAAGAATTTTTATTTTGCTATTTCCTTTTTTAATTGATGTATTAATTCAAGGGTTGTAATAAATCAATTAATGAGAATTTTATTTTATACTTAGTTTAGGAATGAATGAGCATATAGTTTAATTTTAATTTTCATGAATAATTTGTTTTATTTTTTTACTTTTATTTCAATTACACTATGGTGAAACATGAATGGCATGTGCACCACTTTAATAAAGGATAATAAAACTGAATAAAATTCATATTTGTGGCCATAGTCAAAATATGATTAATATGTAGAATTATTATTCTTTATTAAGAAAAATTTGACCTACACACTTAGGTCATTTTTAAAAAATCATCAATTTTCAAAATCCATTTCCCTTTTCTTCCTTTACTAGAATTCAAATTAAAGTTAATTCAAAGTATATTTATGGCCATAGTCATGGATATATATAAAATTAACTTTGTTTTAATTCTGTAAAGACACAAAAATTCTCTTTTTCAGAAATAAAGTTTTAAATTTCCAAAGATTTTTCAATAAATTTCCTTCAAAACTCTTTTTTATAAAATAATGCAATCATCATTTAGTATAAAATTGCATCATTTCAATATTTTCTACTTTCAAAATTATTCAAAACATTTTCAATTTCAAAGTATTTTCTAAGTGATTTTTGAAATTTATTTTCCATTTTCAAAATTTATTTCAAAGTAAATTTAAAGTTATTCAAAGTGTTTTGTCAAACTCAAAGTTATTCAAAGTGTTTTGTCAAACTCAAAGTTATTCAAAGTGTTTTTCAAACTCAAAGTTATTTGTCAAAATCATTCCCAAAATTCAAAATTATTCAAAGTGTTTTTCAAAGTTACTTTCAAAATCCAAAGTAATTTCAACTTTAATTTTGATTTCAATTCAAAATTTCAATTTTGTTTTCAGTTTCAAGGTTTAATTTCAAATTCAAATTCAAATTCTAATTTCAATTTCAATTCAAAATCTCAATTTCAAACTCTAACTTTAATTTCAAAAATTCAATCTCAAATTCCATTTCAAAATCCGTTTTTTAACTTTAACTGCCTAGAAATTTCAATTTCAAATTCAAATTCAAATTTGATTTTCAAGTTCAATCTTAATTTCTAAATGATTTTCAAAATTAATTTCAATTCAATTTCAAATATTTTTAATGATTATTTCATTCAATTTTTATACAATTTTCAAGTTTATTTCCAATATTTTTAAATCACTTTCCAAGTAACTTTCAATTCATCTTTAAATTCCAATTCTGAATTCAAACTTCAATTTTATTCCAATTTCAATTTTGAATTATTTAACTTTAATTTCAAAATTCAATTTCAAGTTCAAACTTCAACTTCAATTCATCAAACTTCAATTTTCAAAGCAATTTTCAAATTTCATTTTTAATTTCGATCTCAAATCTCAATTTCACAAATAATTTTGATTTCAAAATTAAATCATTCCAAGTCAATTTCAAGATGTTTTCAAACGATTTTTCAAAATATATTTTCAAATCAATTTTGAAATCACTTGGAAATTCAATTTTGAAATATTTTCAAAGCATTCTTAAATCAAGGCGATTTTCCAAAGCATGCATCGTATTTTGAAAGTTAAAAGCATACCACACACATGATTCTATGTGCATTTTTAGGACTTAGAATAATTTCTTAGGCAAATTTGAGCAAAACAAAGGCAAAAATTGGATCCTTGGTTCAATTACCCCTCGTAAAGGCGTCAGGAATAGTTGAACCTCGTACCGACGAGCGAGCTCCGTCTCCCCATTTTCGCGCAAATTTCAAAATGGAGGCGAGTTATTTTCAAAAATATTTTTCTTCCAAAAGGTCAAGTGCACCTTGCGAGAATTTTCTTTCCTATAAAGAAGGAAAATTTTTGCAACGATCACAACATGTTTGCTAATTTTGCAAGAAAGCTGAAGATGCTATTTTTCTTTATTTCTTTATTTTATTATTGAATTATTCAATGTAAATTGTAATCAAATATCAAAATAGTGGAAATTTCTCTTTTTGCATTAGATAGATTGCATTTGCATATAGTTTAATTTCTCAACATTTACTGCAATGGTTTGTCATATGCATTTTTCAAATCTCAATTATGGTGAAACACGAATGGTACATGCACCTTCTTATAAGAAGTTAACAAACTTGGTGGAGTTTGTATTTGTGTCCATAGTCAGAATACGAATGAAATTCAGATTTATTAACTTCTTTTAAGTTACAAAAAGCATACACTCTTAGACGATTTTTAAAAATCATTGCATATTTCAAAAGGTTTTTCAAGATATTTTGAGTTTAATGAGACGTATTTAAGGCATTTTTGTGGTCATAGTCATGGATATGTGGCAAATTCATTTTTATTAAATTTTGTAAAAGCACAAAAACACATTTCTAAACAAAGGAAATTTACAAGACTTTTTCTTTTCTCAAACTTTTCAATAATAAGGAGATATTCTTCAAAATTGAATTTCTCAAAATCATATGGATTTTCCCCCTTTAAAATTATTTTTCTCAAAATCATATGAATTTTCCCCCTTTCAAATTGATTTTCTTAAAATATTCCTTTTTTTAAAGCATTTTCAATTTTTTGGTTTTTTCAAAATATCTCTTTCAATTTCAATTTAAAAGCAATTTTAATTTCAAGACAATTTCAATTTCAAGACAATTTCAAAGCAATTTCAAGACAATTTCAAAGCAATTTCAATTTTAAGATAATTTCAAAATAATTTCAATTTCAAGATAATTTCAAAGCAATTTCAATTTCAAAATAATCATCTGAATTTTCCTTCTTCAAAAATCGATTTTCTCAAAATCATTTGGATTTTTCTTCTTCAAAAATCGATTTTCTCAAAATCATCTGGATTTTCCTTCTTCAAAAATTGATTTTTTCAAAATCATCTGGATTTTCTTTCTTCAAAATTGATTTTCTCAAAATATTTCCTTTTTCAAAGCATTTTTCAAAGTGATTCCAAGTAGGCATCACTATTTTCCAAAATATCTCTTTTCAAAATAATTTCAAAAACCGTTTCAAAGAAATTTCAAAATAAATCTCAAAATAATTTTAGAGAAATCTCAAGGCCATTCTATGCATGCATCATGATTTTTTTTGAAAATTTTCTCAAAGTTACGTGATTGATTTTCTCTCTACATTCTAGGACTTAGATTAATTACTTAGACATTTAAATAAAGCAAGGCATACAGTTTAATCCTTGGTTCAATTACTCCTAGTAAAGGCGTTAGGAATGGTCAAACCTCGTACCGACATGCGAGTTTCATTTCTTGATTTTTCCTGTATTTTTTAAAATGGAGGCGAGTTTTTTAAAAATCTTTTTCAAAAGGTCAATTGACTTGCGAAAGTAAAATTTTGTAATGATCACAATGAAATTGTTTAGTCTTGATTAGGATAAAACTTTAGCCTTTTTAGAAGATATTACTTATCCAAGTTGAAGTTGGATGTCATTAAAATTGTTTACTCTTGTTATGTTTGTCAAACAGCAAAAGGTTATAAGCAAAACATAGGCTTATATACTCCTCTTCCTATCATGTCTCCATCAATTTCATTCTTGGGTTACCTAAGATTGGGGGGGTTTGATTTGATTATGTTGTCATTGACCATGTTTTCAAAATAGAATTTTCAATCCATGTAAATGAATCACTAATGTCTCTTTGGTGGCCTCTTCCTATTATAAAGAAGTGTCTTGTTGTTATGGACTTCCTCACACTATCACCTTCGATCGTGATACTAGGTTTTTGGGTCACTTTTGAAGGTCGCTTTGTACCCTTTTAAAAACTAAGCTTTAGTCTAGTAGTGTATATCATCTCCAAACTTGTAAGACCCGAGATTTTTCTTTGGCAATTAAAATAAATAAATGATGAACTTTATCTACACCTATTACATGAGTGCAATTTCTTGATTTTGACTTATTATGAAATTAAGTCTCAAGTTATGAAAATTATTGAAAGAATAATTATAAAATTCAAAATATGTGGACTAAACAAGAAAGTAAATGATTTGTATATTTTTAGATTATGATATTGGATTTGGATCTAAATCCTAGCATTTGGGTCTAATTTTGATTTGGACCTTAAATTAGGTAGTGGATTTAACTAACAGTATTTGGATTCAACCCACTTAAGTTGGATATAATCCATGACATTTGGATCTAATTAAGGGTGGGTTGGATATAACTCAGGATTTTTGAATCTAACTTGATTGGATTGGATCCATAGGGTCGGACGCTCTTAACAACGTCATTATTATTTTGACAAAAATTTTGGCCGATTAGTGGCTCACTTATTTAATCAGAGTCAACCTTGACATTCCTCATTTTGAGGGCATTGGAATCGACTATCTGCATGCCCAAATTTGTGTTGATTTGAGCATTTTATCATCGTTTGAAGTTTATGCCTAATTATAGGTCAAAAATCAATATTTTTTTATGTTGACTAATTTTTTTTATTGATCCGTGTGTGTACGATTAAATATAATCCTGCCATGATGATTTATACTTTGAAGGCTATCAAATCAACTATTTAAATGTTGAATTTTGTTGAGTCTTTGGTTCTGTAGGCCTCCCCAAAGGTTACCATGTCACTGAAGCCTAAGCCCAGGTAAAAAGTTCTTACAATTTTACTCTACCTTAATTAATTTTGAAATTTAATAAATTAGGACCTATAATTTATTTTTTCATTTTTTTAATAAATACAATTAATAGATATTAACCTCTTATATTAAAGATGAGACTCTTGTCTAAGCCCATTTATAAATAGAGAGACTCATGAGGAGGAATAACAAGGTTAATTCTCTCTCCCTCTCCCATTCTCATTAGAGTTCTCTAATCTCTCTCCCTCTTCCATCTTCCTCTTTCTTCTTCCTTCTTTTTGGATCTTTTCCAGCAGTCATTAAACCTAAAAAACTTTTGGTAGTGGTCATGTAGAGATTGAACTACCCATTTTTTTTTAGTTTAGAGAATCTATCGATTTTTTCAGGTAAGATTTACGTAGTACATATTTTTTACGTACATTAAGCATGCATATATGAGTTATATTTATTTTTAATAGCATATCTACATGTCTAGATCTGTTATACACATTTTTCTTTATGAAAAAATCATTATTTGGATTCGCAAAAAGTGAATCATGAGTTTTTCATAAAAACGATTTTGAAAAGCATGCCTAAATAGGGTTTCTTTGTTGGTTGATATTAGATTCAGTCATAACTTGATTATTATTGGTAATATTCATAAGTTAACCCATATTGTATCTGAGTGAATTTAAAATATTGAGTTTTCAAAGGTTTTATGGTCTCAAAAAGATTTTTAACAAAAATATTTTCTAAGAAACCTAAGTTTGAGATGACTAATATGTTATTCCCGACCAGTTTTGAAAATAAATTGATATCTCTTTGAATATCAGTCCAAAAAATCTAAATAAAATACTTGGTTAATCTACACATCTTGCTCTTGATTTTAGACTCTTGTTTTACCTAATTTGGATTCTTATTGAGGAAGAAATATCCATTTAACAGAGCTCTAGTTTCTTGCTCTGGTTACAGGATTGTTTCGACGTAACTCTGATAAAAGTTATAAATGCCCAAGCCAAACTACTCCGAATATTTTATAAAAATTTTGGGTGAAGTCTAATATATAACAAGAAACTGTGTAAAAAGGATTTTGTCAAAAAGTTTTATATAAATTCCAAGAAAAACATTAATCTGATGAAAATCTTGCAGTTTACAGATTCTGGATTGAAACTATGTCAGAATAGGGTTCCGTAAAAGATTTTGAATTATTTCTTACTCGTTATTTTTAGATCAGTTTATTGGGTTGTATTCTTGACAGGTATTGGCAGCCACAGTAAAAATATGGTGATTTTATATGTGATTTGTTATTTCTAACAGATTTTATAAAAAATGGGTCATTAGGGATCCAAATTTTCCTTACGACTTGTGCTAGTGATTAATTAGTAACTTGTTTGGATCTTGTGGTTTTAATGTTTTTCTCATATATATTGTATATTATCAATGTTAATAGACCCTATTGAATCATATACAAAGGGCTTAACACTTAGAAAGATCTGAGTTTGAATTTATGACCATTTGTAATTGAAAGATATTACCCAATTTTGATTGTCTTGTAAATTAATTGTTCATTCTAAAAGAGAGTATCTTTATTTATATGATTATTTTCAGCATGGTTAGCTTATTTAATATCTTAATTTATGCTTGACTTAATGAAGATGCAATGGTTTGTGTTTGAGAGAATCAAACCCTAATTTCTCAGAAATCAAATTAAGGTTTTGAGGTCTTTCTTGAATTTTGATTCTTCTAAATGATATGTTGTTGAGATATAATTTTTCCAAGTTATCTATAGCATGAACTGAATTAAGTTATATGTATTTACATCGTTCAAGCATGACTATAATTGAATATAATTAAAAATATATAAGCCTTTCTTATTTGAGCTTATGAGGGCTAAGATGAAAAAAATTGACTTATGTGTTTTTGGTTATGGGTTAGTTGTAGTGGATTCATTGATTCAATCTATTATCATGAATATTTTAATTAGATCTGATATGATTTGAGTTACTGTAAAATCAAGACATTAATTGGAGTCATGTCGATTTGCTCAGTGAGGGTTTATGGGAGCTCTTGTTAGGAAAGTCGGGTTTATAACTTTAATTATGTATTGATGTTTTCTCTAAACTTTTTATAAATTCAGTTTTGAATCATATTAGATCTGATATCAATATTTATGATAGAGATAAAAGTTGAATAGATTGCAATTGGTAAGTTATGGTTGTGGTGTGAGGATGCCTTGTTTTTGAGAAAAAGGCTCCTACATAAATTGTATTTGAGATTTATGAGTAAATTCATTTATGACAACTTAAATGTATTTAGTTTCATGATAAATTGAGCATGAGCATGATTGTATTTGCAAAGCATGTGAAAATATGAAAATAAACATGTTGATTGTATTGTGAATTGGCAACATTTTTTGGTTGTTCAATTTCAGGCTACTCTAGCCATGGGACCTAAATAATTTGACAATGATGTTAGAACTGTGGTTCTCAGATTGCTTCATAATTGTGATATTGATGCATGCTTATTCTTGAATATTGAAATTATGTGATATTGCATGAGTAAATTGTTTAATAGCATGTTGACATGATTTCTTGCTTATAATAATGTATGTTATGCTTTGAGATGCAGTATTTGTTGAACACATGCAGGTTGATATAAATCTCATAGGGTTGCATGAGCACTTTGAGTGCTCGATAAAATAATAATTTATGGTTCCAAAGAGGAAAGAGTGAGATGACAATGCACTAGCTTAAATGGTAGATGCATTTATCTATGACCTAATTATAAAGATAATCCTATGATATAGTTTTTGGTATGCCTTTACCAAGGTATGTTGAATCAGAATGGTTGGTGGTCTACCTTAAAGAGGGTAGATGGTATGTTGGGCCCTATTCTTTCTTATTATGTTGTGAGGGGCAATGCCTCGACGGTCCTCCAGCCTAGATAATTTAGGGAGACCAAGACTGTCTCTTATATCCTAGTACTTCTGCAGAAATAAGTGATCATGATCATCATTGTGGCATGAAGCCATGCCCCAAGTAGATTCTCTCTAAGCATATTGCTACCTCTCACAGCCTGACTCCACTCTTGGGGGAGACAACTCAGTCAGCTACATGAAAAATTATAATAAATGGCATAATAAACACCTGAGTAGTCTAATATGTTTTATGTTGGTCCTATGCATACCCGATGGGCATTTGGTAATCAAGTAAAATATAAAATACTTGTTCACTTTACTTTATTACACTTTTATTATGTTCATATGATTATGTAGATTCATGCATGTTATTGAATGTTTTAGTTTCAATTATAATGCAGTTATGTATGCTTAAAATTGTTATATTATGCTTGTGTACAATTATAGAATCATGAATGCATGGACTTCCTGTTTAGTTGTTTATCTGTTTATTAAATATAGAATGTTATAGTTCTTTGGTGATTGATGCTTATTCTGCAAGCTTTATGTTTAGTATCTTGCATTAGCTATGTGAATCTTACTTAGACTCTTCAAAGTCTCATACTTTCAAAATAAAATATTTTTCAGATAATATGTGATCTGTAGAACAAGTGCACGATGTTGGAGGGGGCTGTGAGGGCTGATGTTTTCGAGATCTCAGGGGCTACTTGTCTTATTTTGTTTCGAGATTCATTGACTATTTAATTGTTTATTTTTTGAACAATGACTTGAATTGTTTAATATTTAAATGGAACTATTTCATATTTCAATTAATTTCTCTAATGGGTGATTGAATGACAATGTTTTTAAAATGTAATATGTCTGGGAGATTTAACAAAAAATTTAGTTTATTAAATTGATTTCAAAATCAATATTTTTTGTTGTATTTGCTCACATAAATAATAACTTAAAGATTTTATCATTTGGATGCTTTATTCTTGAACTTTGTTCTAATGAGCTATTAAACGTCGGTGCATGCTCTGACTGACTCCTTAGAGCTTAATTTAGTTAAGGCAATACCAATGATGAAAGACTTAAATTAATAATTTCTTCTATGTAGTAGTTCAATCAGATTTGTTAACGGTGGTTTCATACTGGATCTGGTACTAGGAGGCTAAGACACGGTCACGCTTACACTCAGGCTGACCGTCTAGTACTTTGTATGGTTGAAACGTGTTTGTTGGTGAGACCGTTGTACTATTACATATTGAAAAAGAAAAAGTAAATCAATAATATATTAACTTTAAAAAAATCATGATATTTTTTATTTGAAATATGTTGGGTTGTTACAAGACTGGTGGACAAACTAAGGTTGTTAATCGCATTCTAGGCAATTTCCTTCAAAGCTTAGTAAGGAATCATATTAAAACTTGGGATACTATTTTACCACAAGCCGATCTATAATAATGTTGTGAACTAGTCCACTGAAAGGTCAACCTTCCAAATTGTTTAGGGGTGTTTCTCCACCAATATTAGCGATATGACTCCTTTTCCTAGATTGGGCAATCTTGCGCCTATGGTTTCAAACATTGTGGATTACATGCAGGAGATTCACTCCCGAGTCAAAGCAAAACTCGAGGAAAATTATGCTCAGTACAAATCCCATGTGGATAAGGGTCAACGACATGTTAGTTTTATTGTTGGTGATTTAGTCATGATTTACTTATGACTAAAACAATTTCTTATAAGGACGTATCAAAAATTGAGTCCGTGTAAGTATGGTCCTTTTAGAATTTGTCAAATATTACAAAACAATGCATATCTACTTGAGTTGACTAATGATTGGCATATCTCACTAATCTTTAATGGTTTTGATATGTTTTTCTACCGTGATCCAATTGATTTGTTGGAGCCAAATTCTTTCTAGTTAGGGGAGAATGGCGTAGAGAGGACCCACGATACTAGTGATCTTGATTCTATAGTTTTGGGTCTGAACCATAAGCCTATTAATTCAGTTTCTAAAGTGGATCCTTCTATGAATACAAAGCCTAGTTGTGGTGATTGTCATGTGCATAGATCCACTAGCTCAACGAAAGAGCGAAGGAAGCTAGCATTTAGTCCTTAACCTCCCTAGTTGGATCTGAGCCCAACATGGTTAAATGGCCATATGCATATCATTCATCATGTGATTTAAATTCTGATATATTCTTCATAAAGGATGAAAAAACCACCATCAGGATTATAAACCTAGCTGCACCGCCTGCCGCACTTATGATTTATCCTTGGTAAACCGATCAATAGACAAGAATTTTCTTTATATATAGAACATGCAAGCCATTCTGTAAAGAAAACAACTTACCACCAAACGTCAAAACCATATTATCTGTATTGAGCACTGGCACACTTGCCCATATTACTAACCGCAACACTGTTTGAGCCCTGACTCTAAACCTTATTCTGCATGGTAGCATCAGATGATGTTATATGATGGGTGGTTCCTGTGTCAGGATACCAATTTGGGTCTCCCAAATTCATGTTCAGTGCTGCCATGAAAGCTTTTGGTATGTCCAAACAATTCTTGGCAGTGTAATTCCTTCACCTACAAAACTAGCAGATAATGCCTTGATTACCACCTTGGTTATTAGGTGGTGGGAGGTTCACTTGGTTATTACCATCACCCTAAAAACACCCATCGTTCAGGCTACCTCTATCATAACCACCTTGACCCCCTCTTGGGAAGCCACCACCTCTACCACGACATTGCTGGTTGAAAAAGGCTAGGACTGCATTCTCATTAGCTAGAGACCTCTAATTCACAAGCTGGATATGTTTCTCCTGATTTAATAGCATATCAAATATTTCATAGAACGAGGGGAGGCTCTTTAAGGTGGTGACTCATACACATGAGAGAGCCCATTGAGTGTATACTACATAAGGTCCTTTTCTGAAATTGGTTCATTCATAGCTTGTAGTGAATCATCTAAAAATTTAATGTGTTTTAGATAATCAACCATGGACTTGTCTCACTTGACGACATCTTGAATCTTCTTTTTCAACTACATTATTTAAAAGCTTGACTGAGAAGCATATGCACGCTCAAGGGCAACTCATGCCTCTCTAGTTGTAGGGATGCGTATGATTTGGCTGAGTACAAAATCAATTACAATGGCTTTGATTCAACTTAATGTATGTTAGATCTCTTTCATACAAGAAACTTAGGATTCACAGTGAGTGACTCACCTTCCTTTGAGCCTTGAACATACTGAGGAGGAGCAACAGATGTCCCATCAATGAACTTGATTTAATCTTGACTGTACATCACAGATTTGATTTGTGATCTCCATAATATGTAGTTGTTTATATCCAACTTGACAGAAATAAAACTGGAGGAGGCATTCCACTGGATGGTAGTATTGGGAACAAGTGAAGCGTTCAAAGAGAACAAAGACTCCTTAGCAACAACCATGATAAGAAAATCACACCCAACTAGTATTGAACAAAACGTGAGCTTTTGCAAACGATCTCACCCCCTAGGGCATGATGGCTCTGATAACATGTAACAAGAACAAAATATCAAACACATGCATGCACACACACTACATGGCTCACGATTTTACATGGTTTGGTTCGAGGTGAACCGATATCCATGGTGAACTACTCACTCTCAATGTTTTTTCAAAGAGAGAAAGAGGTTCTTTATATAATCAATATGTTACAAGCCCAATATGACTCTCCTTCTTAGGAGAGATTTTTCTTAGATTATATCTTATGTTGAGACTCAAAAAACATAGACTCATTGGACTCTTAGATGGCTCGTGAGCTGGAACGTATTCTCATGTACTCCCTCTTCACATAAGCCTCTTGAACATCCTATTGAAGCTCCCGCTTCATATGGTAGACAAACACATTGCACTCATAATTGATATGGGTCTCCCTTTCATGTAGGCTTCTTGGGCATCCTATTAGGTCTCCCTCTTTATGTGGGAGACTACCATGTTGCACTCCTAATTGATATGGGTATCCCTCTTCATGTACGCTTCTTGGGCATCCTATTGAGACTTCATCTTCATGTGGGAGACTACCATGACCCTTATCAACACAAATTTTATCTATCTTGAATTCGATTCGATTTGACTCCTTAATATATTTTTTGATCAAAAATTTGAACCGTTTGCATCCCTAGCGAAGACACTTGCTCGATATTCAGTATCACCATTTACATGAGGCCTTGACAAGGCTAGTGTTTGTAAATACACCTATGTCTATTAATATTTATGCCTTAATTGTCTTACTCCGTTCAGTCTAAGACCTGTCACTATTGGTGGTTTGTGGAATATTTTATATTAGTAGTTATCAATAAAGGTAGGGGACCTATCCCAGCAATTCCGCATGGAAAAAAAAATTGCCTTGAAAAAGTATTTTTATTATGTATGATAGGTAGTTTAGACAAGTAAAACTCGATAATCTTGAGTTAATAAGACTTGGGGAACCTTTTCTTTGCCCCCCACCAAAGATGATTTCAAATCAAATGAGATTTGGAATCACAAGAGGCCCTTTATGATTCTAATTCATGCACAAATGAGAAAACATGTGACATTGGTTTGCCACCACATATGAGAGTCATTCTCCCAAGACTTCATTCCCTCAAATTTGTCTTTTTTTTATTTATAACCCAAAAAAAACTGCACCCGATACAAAGACCTGGTCAAGTTGACTCAACCTACCATACCTTTGGTCATCGTGCTGGTAGCGTAAAACTCTGAGCCTAGGACCCCTGCCACCACATGGTCATCATGCCGGCAGCATAAACCTCACAGTTGCTTCAACATGAGGGAATGGAGACTATGAGAATCATTATCACATTTACGTAAGAAAAATGATTCTCGCCAAATAAAAACAAACATCTCCTTAGGTCCTTGTCTATTGTTATAAAAAAATTAGAATCGTATTTGTCGGGGTGGGCCAAATGTCCCCATAAGGTACGTTTGAAGTTGAATTTCGCGCATCGTGTGAAATGCCATGACTGCTTGGAATGCCATATCGAACAAACAAGGGATGCAATGGATGGGGGAACGGCCAAAATAAAAATAATAAGTCAAGCTCGACTTTTTCCTCCGACGGTGAGGCAGACATCGAGGCCACTGGCGGTGAGGCAACCAATGAGAGGCCACCGGCGAGAGGCCGATAGCAAGGCTGGGGTCCCCACATTAGGATCTCATCATCAAGCAGCCCCCTCGAATCATTGTCGCCCCTGCCTTCCTCTATCGTTCAAGTAACCCTCATCCCCTTCTCATCCTTCTCCTTTTCAAATTTGGGGCATTCGCATGTCGATCATTCATTTTCATCAGGTTTTCTCTAATTTTTTGGGGAAAATGGATGGATTCTCTCTATATGGTAATTTTAGGTGTTATTTTCTTGTCAATTTTGTGAGTTTTTTTTTAAATAGATATCGAATTTGATCGATATCTTTGCCGATTTATTGTGGTTTCTATCATAAATGAAGCCATTATGTTTTCAGTTGGGTGCAAGAGGATCTTTGTATATTTGTAAAAGAAGGTGTGGGAGAGAGTCTAAAATCCTCGGATTTTGATTTTGGGGTTTTCTGTTTGTTTCCAGGGATGTTTGTTTCTTCTTTTTCAATCCAACAATCTCTTTTATTTGATAAACTTATAGTTACTATGTATATGTGGTTTTGCTTTCCAGCACAGTTATTGGGGTTTGGAGGCGCTTGTTAAAACATGGATAAAAATAGGTGGATCGAGTCATACGATCCAAAATGAAGTTATCTGACCCATTATCCATGTGTGTCCATGTTGTCCACTCACAACATAAAACAAATGTTGGACTTTAGAACACAACTTCTATACCGTCAAAACAAACATTAAACTTGGTACAATTGTTACAGAACAAATAGAATGAGTGTTATGTCTGTTTTGTTCTTCTATTTCATAATTTTATGGACAAGCCATCAAACAAGCCCATAGTGCACACTTTTTTCATCCTAATGCGTATATGTGTTCATGCTTTCCCTGCTGAATGGAATGTATACATGCATACATCTACATCACATAGACATATAGAGCTACATAAGTCTCCTGTGTCATGCAACATGTAGACATGATATGCGATGTTCATATAAAGTTTAATAGTTCTCAATTTGATTTTAAATAATAAAAATATCTATACATTAAAAGATTGAAAATATATTATTTATAAGATAAATGTAAAAAAATGTGTCCTTGGTCCTAGTTTTTAGAAGAAAAATGCATATTTTAATCCACGTCTGTGTTCATGTCCTTGTGACACAAGTACATATGCAAGGGATAGGCCATTCTTTTAGAATCTCCCTATTTTAATGGGTAATATATTTTCAAAATATTAATGTGACATTTATACTTTTATATCTTTTTATATTTTAATAGTTTTCTAATATATATACATATTCAAAACTTAAATATACTGTTTTTTTCATGGCACGCCTTTGCAAGTGGGTGCCCATGTGGGTTTTTTAAAAACAAAGGCGAGGTTAAAATGGGTTTTAAAAACAAAGGTTTTTAACAAAAGAAAAGCGGTTTTTAAAATGAAATTGATTTTAAATTGAAAATGCCAAGTGGTGCCCCCTTTATAAATATATAGTTTTTTTCTTTTGAATTTTAAAACTAAAAAAGAGAGATTTGAAAATAAAAGAGAAATAAAATGGTGGAAAATAAAAGACATTCAGAAATTAAAGATAATGGATCTCAATTAGATTTGAGATCCATTTGGATTTTTTTTGAAATCTAAATTGAATTAAAACTAGATCCAGATTGAATTTTGAAAGATTTTATAAAAACATGGAATTTAGACTTGAAATTCAAAGATTGTTTTCAAAATTGGGATAAAAATTGGATTTTGAATTTGGATCTGGATCTGGATCTGTTTTGATATTTGAAATCCAAATTGAGTTAAAAATTGGATCCAAATTGATTTTTGAAAGTTTTTCTCAAAACATTGGATTTAAATTTTGAAATGCAAGGATTTGGTTTTTAAAAATGGGATAGAAATTGGATTTTGAATCTAGATCTGAATCCATTTTGGTTTTTGAAATTCAAATCAAAGTTTAAAAGTGGATCCAAATTTGAAATATCAATTTTTGAAAGAAGGAGAATACTGGATTTATTTTGAAATAAAATGATTAATTTTTTAAATTAAATTTTGAAAGGGATTTGGATCCTAGGTTTTGAAAAAGATTGGATCTGGATCTTGAAGGAAGATAAAAATGAAGAAAATAGATCCAAATGATGATTGGATCCTGGATATAATCAAAAAATTGAAAATGTAGGCCTGAAATAGGAAATGGACATTAGATCTCATATTGGATCCAGTATCTAATTTGAAATATGGATTGGATCTCGAATATTGATAGAATATCAGATAAAGAAATCGATCTGAGTCCGAATTTGGGACTTATCTCAGTTTGAAAATTAGTAGAAACGATGTTCTAAATTTTTTTTTATTTTTTTTTTGTTTTAGCTCTGAGGGGTAGAAATACGATACTAGACTGGTTTGAGCTAATTTGAACTGAATAAGATTGGAATGAACTGAATTGAAAGTTATTTATACTAAGGTGAACTAAATTCAAAGCTAAAACACTAGCTCAACTGACTGAAGTTAGCTTAATTTGGACTGAATTGAGCTCAAACGAGCTGAAATGAGCTAAAATGAAGGTTCGAGAATGCAAAAAGTGGTTTTAAACTAAATCTAGACCATTCAAACTCTTGATGAACTCATATTAGACTCATGGGGATAGGATCTAATAGATTTGGCTAAATCGAGATCACTCTGGCTAAAATTTGAGCTAAAAATGAGCTTATTTCGCCTGAAATGAACTGAATTTAGCTTGAATGAACTGACATCGTTCGTCGTGAGCTCAGTGGAGCTAGAAATGATTGATATTTTAACTTCTCTAAACTTAGAATAAGCTTGGCTAGGTCTGACTGATGAAGAGCTAAGGGTGACTGAGGGTAAAATGGTAATTTTATTGACCAAACATGGTAGTCTGACCTGTAGACTAGAGTATACCTAGGAGTGAGACTCTACATCACCCTACAAGAGATTGGCATCCGTGAAATGAGAGTGTTCGAAATGGATCTGTAAAATTTGGGGTGTTACAGATGCCCCTCTTTACTGCTAAGCCTATTGAAAGCCAAGCTTAGTAGTAAAGAAAAATACACAAAAATTCAAAAAATAAAAATGCCTCAGTTAGAAAAATCTGACTGGGTATGAAAGAATTAATTGTGAAAATGATCTTCACGAAGTGAGGTTACAAAAGATGAGGATAAATGAGACCTTCAAAGCTTTGGAAAGAGAGATTGATAGAGGAGAAGTAAGCTTTTGAAATGATCTTTTTGTAGAAAATTCAGGTTTAGCCCTTAACCTGGATGGGATAAAAATACCTCACGGAACGAGACTAAAGTTTGACCCTTACCTGAATGGGGATAAAAATACCTCATGAAATAAGAATTAGGTTTGACGCTTACCTGAATAAGGAAGAAAATACCTTAAGAAATGAGGCTCAAGTTCAATCCTTAACCTTAATGGATATGAAAATACCTCATGAAATGAGGCTTAGGTGCAGTCCTTAACCTGAATGAATATGAAAATACCTCATGAAATGAGGCTCACGTACAATCCTTAACCTAAACGAATATGAAAATACCTCTTGAAATGAGGCTCAGGTACAATCCTTAACATGAACGGATATGAAAATACCTTGTGAAATGAGGCTCAGGTACAATCCTTAACCTGAACGGATATAGAATCTTCGGATGAAGAAACCATGATGGGACTTTCGGATTTCGCACAAAGAATCCAAAAGGGGTTGCAAAAGGTATGGAAAATGGGGGTCCCTAAATCTTGAAAAGGGATTTGAAAATAGCGCGTCTCATGACTGAGACTAAAATAAGCTTTTGAAATGACCTTTTGCTGAAAACCAGACTCGACCTAGAACCTAAAAATAACTGTCTATGGTGGAACAGTGGGGAAAGTAGGGAAATGTATGGATCTGAGAGCCTAGGCGCTCAGACCAAACAGAAGGGAAGGACCTTGAAAACTCTGATTATCAAGTCCTGATGAGGGATGAAATAACTCTTTCGACCATGCGAGAGAGGGATGAAGCCACTCTTTTGACCATGCGAAAGAGGGAAGCAATGCCAAGATATATCAAAAGAAAATCAAGTTCTTATTTCATGTCAGAATAGTCAAGAAATTTTGCCAATAAGATAAAACTGTAGCTGATTTAAATGTTTGAAAATGTGCATGTATGTGCAAAAGATATTTCCTCTTTTACCTAGAGTATTTTCTCCAATGAGGTTAACTCCATTGATTCAAAGGTCAAATTCAAATTTTGTTGATGATGGGCTTCTTCAAGGAAGTTATCTATTTCCTTGATATAAAAAGAGAGGAATTATTCTTAATTTCATAAAAGCAAATGCTGAAATTTTTTTGCATAAGAAAATATGATTTTTGGCAATTTGGCAGTTTGATATCTAGGGTTTTCCCATGATGATCTTTTGCACTCTTTTTGAGACATAGAAATTGAGCTCTCTTGGGGTTTGGTGAGAAGTTTGGCTTATCAACCTTCAACTTAGAGATACTTCAAAGCTTCCATAGAAGGGCGCATCACATCCTCCTTCAACTCAGAGATAATCAATGCCTTCCTTGTCCCCAGGGATTAAATTTAATGATATTGTCTCTTTGATTGAAAATCTTTTGATGATAACATAAATCAAATATCTTTTAGGGTTTTGTCGGGAGGTTTATCGCATCAACCTTCAACTTGGCGATGATCAAAACTTTTCCTAGAAGTGGATGTCACATGCTCATTCAACTTGGAAATGATCCGAATCTTCTTTATTCCCAGGGGTCTAGCTCGCCTATCAACATTCAACTTGGTGATAATTGAGAGATCCCTTTTGCAGATAATTAATTATGCTTACATTATTGAGAAAACTGAGTGGATTCTATATCACTCAAAATATCTCCACTGCCTTATTGGCAAAAAAATTGTCTTTAAAAATGCGCCATAGCCAGGATCAATATCAATTCATTTATGGCTTTTAAACATCATTGAATGTTCCTTTGCAATCATATCAGGGATTTTTCCTTAATCATTTTGGTTGGCCAACAGGAAAACAATTGAATTTTGCTCTCTTTTTTTTCGTAAGAAGTTTCACCTTTTTTAGAAAGAATACTAGAGGTAATTTGAGGTGATTCTTTTGTGCAATAAAATTTTGAAATCAACAAATAGTTTTAGTAATAAATTGGCAAAATGTCCTGGAATCCTTGGTGAAAGAATTACTTGATGTCAAATTAATAAATCCATGGCTGAAAATTACTTCTCTTTTCCCCAAGAAAAGTTCAGGTTTAACCCTTGGTTTGAATGGGGCAGTGAAAAATACTCTGCTTTTCCCTAAAGAAGAGGTGTTTGCAAAACAAAACTTTCGAAGAGAAACTAAGTTTTTGTCAAAACTCCCTAATCATAGGCTTCTCTTATGGAAAGGTGGCCAAAAATGGGTTAAAAAAATATATCATAGAGCAGCGAGTCCATCACACTCTTCTTGAAAAAGGATCCTCTATGACGGGGAGGCCAAAATGAAAAATTGGGGGCCACAAAAGAAAATGAGCTTTTGTCGAAGCTTTGCCTGAAAAGGGTTTCTTTGTGTAAAATAAGAATTGTTGTTTTGCAAACAATTCGCAAAGAAACGAGTCTCTTCAAACTCTTCTTAGAAAAGGGTTCTTGCGAACAAAAATGGGTTGCTTGCAAAAGGAACAAGCTCCCTCGTACTCTCCTTAAAAATAGGGTCATTCACAAGCAAAATGATTGATTGAGATATTGGACCAACTTGAAGATGGGTTCAACTCGAATGTTGAAAGACCATCATTGGCAGAATTGTAACCTGAAGGTTGGAGAATGATAGTCATCTGACAAGATTGCAACCCGAAGGTTAAAAAATGATTGAAATTGATAAAATTGCAACCCGGAGGTTGGAAAATGATTGAAATTGATAAAATTGCAATCCGAAGGTTGGAAAATGATTGAAATTGATAGAATTGGTTGACCTGAAGGTCTGATTGTAAAAACATGCAATTAAGCACGAAGTTGAATTTGGAAGTTCGACCCGCTCGAAAGATGGATTTTGACGAAAGTCCAACTTAGAAGTTAGATTTTTGAAAGAAAGTCTGAGTTGAAACTCAGATTTTGAAAGAAAAATTAGAAAGTTCGAGTCAGAACTCGATTCTTTCAAAGAAAAGCTTAACCAACTCGAAAGTTGGATTTGAAAGAAAGTCTGAGTCAGAACTTGAATCTTTTGAGGAAAACTAGACCAACTCAGAAGATGGTTTTGAAAGAAAGAAAGTTTGAGTCAGAAATCGGATCTTTCGAGGAAAACTAGACCAACTCGGATCTTCTGAGGAAAACTAGATCAACTTGGAAGATAGTTTTGAAAGTAAGAAAGTCTGAGTCAGAACTCGGATCTTCTAAAGAAAACTAAACCAACTTGAAAGTTGGTTTTGAAAGAAAGAAAGTCTGAGTCTTAACTTGGATCTTTCAAAAAAAACTAGACCAACTCGAAAGCTGGTTTGAAAGAAAGAAAGTTAGAGTTGGAACTCGGATCTTTCAAGGAAAACTAGACAAACTTGGAAGTCGGTTTTGAAAGAAATGAAAGTCCGAGTAGGAACTCAGATCTTTTAAGGAAAACTAGACCGACTCGAAAGCTAATTTTGAAAGAAAGAAAGTCTGAGTCGGAACTGGGATCTTTCGAGGAAAACTAGACCAACTCGAAAACTGGTTTTGAAAGAAAGAAAGTCAGATTCAGAACTCAAATCTTCCGAGGAAAATTAGACCAACTTGGAAGTTGGTTTTGAAAGAAAAGAAAGTTTGAGTCGGAACTCGCATTTTCTGAGAAAAACTAGACCAACTCAAAAGTTGTTTTTTGAAAGAAACTTCGAGTCAAAACTCAGATCTTTCGAGGAAAGCTAGACCAACTCGAAAGTTGGATTTTTTTGAAAGAAGGTTTGATTGCAAAAATATTGGCATTAACAAGTTGGATTTGATGAAATAAAGATTAGATCAAGAGGGATTTGATTTACACACCACATCCTTTTGACAAAGAGATTGGTTCAAAAGATGTTTGGCCTAGGAACCGCAAAGAAAACTGGGTCAGGCGGGGTCCAACCTACAAACCAAATATTTTCAGAAAAGAGATAGGTTCAAAATGGAATCAACCTAAGAACTGTAAAGGAGATTGGATCAGGAAGGGTCCAACCTATAAATCGAAGTCAGGGTCATAAGGGTCCAACCTATAGACCAAATCTTTTCAGAAAAGAGAGTCAACCTAGGGGCTGATTTTGAAGAAGAGGTTCAACATGAGGGTTGATTTAAAAAAAAAAAATCAACACGAGGGTTGATTTTAAAAAATGATCAATGCAAGAGTTGATTTTGAAAAATGATCGACACGAGGGTTGATTTTGAAAAATGATCAACGCGAGGGTTGATTTTGAAAAATGATCAATACGAGGGTTGATTTTGAAAAATGATCAACGCAAGGGTTAATTTGGGAAAATGATCAACACAAGGTTGATTTGAAAAATGATCAACACGAGGGTTGAATTTGAAAAATGATCATTGCGAGAGTTGATTTTGGAAAATGATCAACACGAGGGTTGATTTTGAAAAATGATCAACATGAGGGTTTATTTTGAAAAATGATCAACACGAGAGTTGATTTTAAAAAATGATCAATGCGAGGGTTGATTTTGAAAAATGATCAACACGAGGGTTGATTTTGGAAAATGATCAACGCTGGGGTTGATTTTGAAAAATGATCAACACGAGGTTAATTTTGAAAAATGATCAACACGACAGTTGATTTTGAAAAATGATCAACGCGATGGTTGATTTTGAAAAATGATCAATGCAAGGGTTGATTTTGAAAAATGATCAATGTGAAGGTTGATTTTAAAAAATGATCAACATGAGAGTTGATTTTGAAAAATGATCAACATGAGGTTGATTTTGAAATGACCGGTTTAAAATAGTTTTTATAAAAGAAGATCAACACAAGGATTGATCTTGAAAAAGATTGGTAAAAATTAATCTTTGACGATTAGACTCAACTTGAAGGTTGAATTTTTAAAAAGAGACCAGTAAGAGCTGGTTTTTATGAAAAGACTCAACCCAAGATTTTGAAAAAGATTGTTGCTTTGAAAAACTCTTGGTGATCATGATGGAGATTTTGCAAAAAAATTTGAAATCTTCACGATTTTGGATAGACCCCTATAAGTAGTCCTATCGCTTCTGTGAATGATCTCAGGATTGTCCCTTATCCTGAATGGGAAAAGAAGAAAATTGATAAAAAATTAAGAATTGATAAAAGTTTATGATAAAGGATTTTGTTTGGTCTTGCCTGCATACAAGACGTTTGGAGTGAAAACAGAGTTTTTGAAATAAAAGATGCCCCAACATAGCAAAAGAAAGAGATATTGATTATCAAAGATATGTATAAAATTGATACTTCATTGATAAAATGTTAACAAGTGATTGGGGACTGAAATGACACACTAAGGAGACCATAAAAAAGGAACTGGGACTGCATTGTTCCTTCAAAATGACAAAAGCAAAATGAAAGGAATGAGAGAGAATTGGCATTATCATCCTCTTGAGTGGCCACAGAAGGTGTTGGCAAGACAGCTGACTGACTCTCCTTATCTTCTGCAAGAAGTTTCCTATCGATGCAGTCCTGCACGATATTCACGAAGACAAAGCAACGTTCGATGTCATGCCCCATTGCTCGGTGGAACTTGCAAAATTGATCCTTCCATTTGCCCTTGTTGACAGAGGGATCAACAACTTTTGGGAGTTTAACCATCCCCTTGACCAACATATATTCAAGGACCTTTTCGAGGGGCTGATCTAGAGGAGTAAATTTATGATTGTAACCCCAACCGTCATTCTTTAGTTTCTGTTGGGTGCTTGCTTTCTGCTGGGAGCACGATTGAATAGGCTTGGTCAAGATGGCTGGTTGGTCCTCTTCTTTGTTTTTAACAAGGAAACTCTTGTCGATGTGGTCTTAAATGATATTTTTGAGGATGAAGCAGTGATCGGTATCATGCCCAAATGCTCGATGGAAATTGCAGAATTGATCCTTAAACCTTCCTCTGACGACTGTAGGATCAACGACTTTTGGGAACTTAATCATTTTCTTGGGCAGCATATACTCAAGGATTTCTTTATGCAGCTGGTCTAGGGAGTAAAGTTGTGGGTAAAACTCCAATTATCGTGCTTCAACTTTTCTTGAATTTTTGATTTATGATGAGAGCTCGATTGAAACAACTTGTTATTCTGTTTGTAAATGTGCTCCTTTCTGCCTTCATTGTTGCTTCTAGCGGCATTCACGGGGAAGATGACATGTGTCTTTTTCTTGGTAGGCGCCTTTCTGCCTTTAGTGCCTTCCGAGAAGAATATGGTCAAATGAGTTTTGGGATCGTCATTCCCATCAAACTTGATAAATTTGTCAGGAAGGTCTTCTGCCCTGAGGCTATCACAGAAATCCTCGCCTATGTATACCTTCTTTCCCTTGTCTCGAGCTTGCAGATTTTTGACTAAGCGACTCATCTCTCTCAACTGTAGTTGGATTTGATTGACATCTAGCTGATCCTTGGGCTTATTGACAGATTCAGGCTATAGGATATGCTTCTTGAATACTTGGCGAGCTGGCAAGAATGCTTCTTGTTCTTTATCAGAGATTTCATCTGCAAAATTTGTCTCTTCTGAAGTATCTTCATACTGAGCCTTCTTCTTGTCAATTTTGACATGCTTCTTCATAGGCTTGCCTTTGACTTTCTTCTTGGAGGGCACTTTCTCTTAACCTCCCCCGGTTTGCTCTGATTGCCTCTTGATCATCATTTTTTTGAATAACGCATACATGGTAGGATCGATGTCGTCATTGCTGTGCTGACTTTGTCCTCTGGCCAATCTTGGAGAATCCATATCTTCTTCGTTGTTGTTGATGTTGTATTGAGGCAACACTGTTCTCTTCCCAGATCTCGTCTGAACCACGTGACAATGCCAAAACTCTCTGTTGAACAAAGGGGATGGTTTAGACTGAAGAATTTTTTGAAAGAAAGAGAGATGATGTGAAAAATGATGAAGGAGATATTTGAGAATCAGGTTGACAATTTGGGAAAAGATATCCTATTACCAAGGATTGGGTCATCACGAAAGTCGTGACAATTGCGTTATCACTCCCATAAAGGAAGTAAACAACTAAAAATACACCTTGTTACTCAGGCGGGGTCGCCAACTATAACGAAAGAATGAGTAAGAAAATAGAAGAATTTGACTGACAATTTCCCACTGCAATGATCAGGGGATTTACCAAAAAATATGAAGAAAATAAGGTGAAGAGATTTGAAAACAAATACCATGATTGAAATTGAGGTATTAAAGTCCAGGAGAAAAAAAGAAAGAGGAAAATACATGATTTTTGAGAAGAGCAGGCAGGACCAGATAGATCGAGATCCAGAATAATGAGAAAGGAAAAAGGTATACGCCTGGGTTTTTGCAAACAAGGAGGAATTTTGGAAAAGACTCTGAGGGTTTTTAGAAAATTAATCTATAGAAATGAAGAAAGAGGAAAATATACACCTGGATTTTGAAAATAGAGAGGAAATTTTGGAAGAAATATCCAAGGTTTGAGAAAATTTTATTCTAATAAATTATAAGAAATTACAGAGTTACAAGAAAATCATACAAACAAGGATGCACAAACAACGCTCCCTAAAAAGCTGACTCTGTCATGCAAAATTTTAAAAGGCTTATAGGACCCTAGTCCTAACTCTATGGTTTAGATCATCTGAGTCCAATCCAGATATGCTAATATACTCAAGTCGAAGCTCAATTTACGTGGCATAAAAATATCTCTGGTTCTAAGGTAATGGTTTTCCAACATCCTTGAGCGCCTGCTGATATACTTTGAACTATGGCCCTCAGTACGTGGCAGGGGGTATCAGTCCAAATAAGTGGCCCAGTTGTAAGGCTTTGTTAGAAACTATAGTCCAGTGAGAAAGCCCAGCAATATGAAGACCGAGACAATATAGGTAGGAGATATTTTTGAAAATGTAATTCAAGCATGCGAGAAAATCAGATGGCTCTAATGCAAAGTCTTAAAGAGATAGAATTTTGAAAATCATAAAGAAGCATATACTTGCATACAATATTTGCATTCAATCCCTACATTGAGGAGAATTGTATCAGACTTAAGTCTAAGTGATCATAAATTAATCTCCTCAATTTGGTCCTACCAAACCATGCTTAGGTCTATATGCATCGAATGTCAGCTGGGTCAGAGTCTAGACTTTTAAGTTTTGCATGAAAATGAAGCTGACATTTATGGAATAATGACTTAGACAAATTTAAACAAGGCAAAGGCATTAATTCGATCAGATGAAAATGAGTCCCATCACGGTCGCCAAACCTGTGATTTTTGCAAAAAAAATCCTTCTTTTTAGGAAAGAAAACTCTCACAAGGTCCACTTGACCTTTTGGAAGAATTTTTTTTTTTGAAAATAACTCGCCTCCATTTTAAAATTTAAGAGAAAATGAGGAGACGAGGCACCCTCGTCGGTACGAGGTTCAACCGTTCCTGGCACCTTTACCAGGGATAATTGAACCAATGATCAAATTTATGCCTTTGTTTTGCTCAAATTTGTCAAAGAAATTATTCTAAGTCCTAAAAATGCACATAGAATCATGCTTGTGCTATGATTTTAACTTTGAAAATACAATGCATGCTTTGGAAAATTGCCCTCATTTAAGAATGCTTTAAAAATATTTCAAAATTGAATTTCCAAGTGATTTCAAAATTGATTTGAAAATGTATTTTGGAATATCGTTTGAAAACATCTTGAAATTGACTTGGAATGATTTAATTTTGAAATCGAAATTATTTGTGAAATTGAGATTTGAGATTGAAATTTGAAGATTGCTTTGAAAATTGAATTTTTGATGAATTAAAGTTGAAGTTTGAACTTGAAATTGAATCTTGAAATTGAAGTTGAATAATTCAAAATTGAAATTAGAATAAAATTGAAGTTGAAATTTAGAATTGGAATTGAAAGATGAATTGAAAGATACTTGGAAAGTGATTTGAAAATAATTGAAAATAAACTTGAAAATTGTATAAAATTTGAATGAAATAATCATTGAAAATAGTTGAAATTGAATTAGAATTAATTTTGAAAATCATTTGGAAATTAAGATAGAACTTGAAAATGAAATTTGAAATTGAAATTGCTAGGTAGTTAAAATTGAAAATTGGATTCTGAAATGGATTTTGAAATTGAAGTTAGAGTTTGAAATTGAGATTTTGAATTGAAATTGAAATTTGAATTTGAAATCAAACCTTGAAACTGAAATTAAAATTGAAATTAAAATTGAAATTAAAATTAAAATTGAAACTTGAAATTGAAATTTAAAATTAAACCTTGAAATTAAAATCAAATTTGAAATTGAAATTAGAAATTGAAATTGCTTTGAATTTTAAAAATAACTTTGAAAAACACTTTGAATAATTTCAAATTTTGGGAATAATTTTGACAAAGCACTTTGAGTTTGAAATTCATTTTCAAAAAATAACTTTAAATTTACTTTGAAAAAAATTTTGAAAATGGAAAATAAATTTAAAACATCACTTGGAAAATACTTTGAAATTAAAAATGTTTTGAATAATTTTAAAAATGGAAAATATTGAAATGATGCAATTCACTCCTAAATGATGAATGCATTTTTTTTAAAAAAGAGTTTTGAAGGAAGTTTATTGAAAAATCTTTGGAAATTTAAAACTTTATTTCTGAAAAAGAGAATTTTTGTGTCTTTACAAATTTAAAATAAAGTTAATTTTTTTATATATCCATGACTATGTCCACAATTATACTTTGAATTAACTTTTATTTCAATTCTATAAAAAAAGAAAAGGAAAATTGATTTTGAAAATTGATGATTTTTTTAAAAATGACCTAAGAGTGTAGGCCAATTTTTTCTTAATAAAGAATAATAATTCTAAATATTATTCATATTCTGACTATGGCCATAAATATGAATTTTATTTAGTTTTATTATCCTTTATTAAAGTTGTGCATGTGTCATTCGTGTTTCACCATAGTGTAATTGAAATAAGAGTAAAAAAAATGAAACAAATTATTCATGAAAATTGAAATTAAACTATATGTTCATTCATTCCTAAACTAAGCATAAGGTAAGATTCTCATTAATTGATTTATTACAACCCTTGAATTAATACATCAATTGAAAAAGGAAATAGCAAAATAAAAATTCCTGCAAAATGAACAAACTTATTAGAAATAAATGTAGGCTTTTATGAAATTTCTGTTAATTATTGGAAAATTAAGAAAAATTACCAAAATTAGCCTTTTATGCCCCAAAAATAAAGAAAAATTAAACAAAATAAATACAAATGATGCATAACTTTGCAAAATATTTGAAAAATGGTTTTTGGAGTTTCAAAATTTTGAAATTAAGATATGAAATATATAAATTCACTTTAAAATTTGAATTTAAAATGAATTTAACTTTCAAATTAAAGTTTTTATCAGAAAAATATTGAAAATCAATGAAAGTAAAGGCAAATAAATTCCAAATCTCAATGAAATGAAGCTAAGGCATCCTAAGTTGATGAAAAACATTTTAAATTCATGAAATATATGAATTATGTATGAAAATTGAATTTTAAAATATTAATATGCCTAATTTAACTTTATTTTAACAAAAAAATGCTTTTTATAAAATCATTTTTGAAAAATACAATGAATGAAAGATAAAATAACCATAGAAATTTATGAAAATTGATATAGAGACTTCTAAAAACCTTAAAAATACTCTAGAATTGAAAAATGTATGAAACGATTGGAGAAAAACCTGAATTAGGGCTTTTTATCCAATTAAATAACGATTTTGCAGAATCAGGATTTACAAGTAGACTTGTCAAAGCATTTTGGGTAAATGAAGGTTTAAAACTACTCAAATCATAATCAAAATGAATCCATGGATTTAGAACATATTACAGAAGCATCTCTTTTTTACAGAACTAGAAAATAATTTCTCAAACTTGAGATATGACTAAAACATTGGAGAATTAATTTTAGAAACAGGAAAATGGATTTTAGCAGACAAGTTTTTGTAAATTGAGTGTTTTAATGGCTAAACCGACTCATTTTTTCCCCAAATTGTGGGAGAAGTTGCTTAACATAATCAAGAAACAACTTCTATTTACATAAATAGAAAATCAATCTTGGTTTGGAAATGCTGACTTGGGGAAGTTACTATTCCATCTCAGAGAATGGACCTGTTACAGAACTTGAAGTTTTGTAACCAGTCTTGGTTTTTAGCAAAATTGGAATATCAAATTAGGATGAAAGTTTATGAAATTTAACATAGATAAACAAAACACAAAATTTAAGAAAACCCTTTTTACTGATTTTGAAAATGAGTTTTTATTAGAGAGAGCTAATCTAAACAAAATGAGATAAAATTTAATTAATGCTTAATAAGGCAAAATGATAGGGTTCTAATTTTCTATCAGAATCGAATATGAAAAGTCTATAGAAATTGATAAAAATTTGCAAAGATAAACTATATATTCAAAGTAAAAAGATCCAATTTACATATCTAAAAAATGATCTTCCACTTGGTAGATCGGATCCAAGCAAGTTGGTTCAAAACATGTGCAAAGCCTGACAAAGAAAATAACAGGGTTCTGGTTTTTAATCCAAATGCAATATGAAAAGGCAATAAAAAATTATAAAAATTGATGCATGAACTAGACATTCTAAGAAAAAAAATTCAGATCTAAAAAATGATCTCCCATTGGGGAGATATGAATGTAACAAGTTGATCCTGGGTCTTAGCAACGCCTGTAATTGCAAACAAATAGGGTTTTGACATAAAATGCAAAAGAAATAAAAATTGGCCATAAAAATGACTAAACTTTTGCAGGTATAAACTACACATGCAGATGAATAAAATACTTTTTACAGATCTAAAAACTGATCTCCCATTTGGGAGACATGACTCTAACAAAATGGACCAAAAACTGGATAATTAAAATGACACAGTATAACAAGGTTGCGATTTCTGATCAAAATCAGGTATGAAATGACCATAAAAATTGATAAAAATTAATATGCATAAACTAGATTCAATGCTGAATACACCACTTTTTATGGATCGGAGAGATCATCTCCGGTTAGGGAGAAATCATTCCCGCAAGTCGGACCTAATTAAGGGATAATCCAAACGGTTCAGAATAACAAGTCCCAAATCTTGATTTTTTAAGTGGGTCAAACAACCTCAGAATGCAATCTATTTTGGTGGAGATCCCAAAAACACATGAAAAAAGATGAAGTAAAAAAATCAGATTAAAATGACATCTAATTATATGTGGATTGATGAATATAAAATCGATTCAAAATTAAAAATATTATCTAAACATGATTGAATGGAATAGAACCTCATTAATGAATTGATCAAATGATCAAGAATGAGATCTATCATTTCAGATCATGGATAATGATAAAAATGATGAAAAATTAAATTAAATTATTTAAAAATAAAATTAAAATATTGAAAAATAAAATTAAAAGCATTGAGGCATAAATTAAAATTGATTTAGCCAATTGAATATGTGATTTGATCTATAGAAGATCAAATCTCATAATTGTAATGGCTTTTGATAAAAATAGAAATTATAAAATATAAATCATGCAAAGAAGAATTGAAATTAGAGAAGAAGAGGCATACCTTACTTCAAGAGGGTTGAAGTTTCCTCTAAGTTGGCACTAATTCCAAGAGGAGAAGAAGATGAGAGGTAGACAGAGAGTGAGGGAGAAACAGAGAATTCCAACTTTCAAGAGAATTCTCTCAATTTCTCAAGTTATGGAAATAGACTCCCCTAAGGGGTCTATTTATAGGTTGAGTGAGGGGCACTTTGGAAATGAAAAGTTAGATATTTTGTTAGGGTTACGGCTGATATGGCATCTATGGATCACATATGGGGTATTTTAAAAAGTTTAATTGGGCAAAGTGGATAGTTTGAGAAAAAATTTACACATGGCACCCCTTTGCAAGTGGGTACCCATGTGGGTTTTTCAAAAATAAAGGGAAGGTTAAAATGGGTTTTAAAAACAAAGGTTTTTAACAAAAGAAAAGAGGTTTTTAAATGAAATTGATTTTAAATTGGAAATACCAAGTGGTGACCCCTTTAGAAATATATTTTTTTTTCTTTTGAATTTTAAAACTAAAAATGAGAGATTTGAAAATAAAAGAGAATTAAAATGGTGGAAAATAAGGGAGATTTGGAAATTAAAGATAATGGATCTCTATTGGATCTAAGATCCATCTGGAATTTCTCAAAATCCAAATTGAATTGAAACTAGATCTAGATTGAATTTTGAAAGATGTTGTAAAAACATAGAATTTGGACTTGAAATTCAAGATTTCTTTTTGAAATTGGGATAAAATTGGATTTTGAATTTGGATTTGGATCCATTTTGATATTTAAAATCCAAATAGAGTTAAAAATTGGATCCAAATTGATTTTTGAAAGTTTTTCTCAGAACATTGGATTTGAATTTTGAAATGCAAGGATTTAGTTTTTGAAAATTGGATAGAAATTGGGTTTTGAATCTAGATTTGGATCCATTTTAGTTTTTGAAATCGAGATCAAAGTTTAAAAGTGGATCCAACTTTGAAATATCAATTTTTGAAAGAAGGAGAATACTAGATTTATTTTGAAATAAAATGATTAATTTTTTAAATTAAATTTTGAAAGGGATCTGGATCCAAGGTTTTGAAAAAGATTGGATCTGGATCTCAATGGAAGATAAAAATAAATAAAATGGATCCAAATGGTGATTGAATCCTTGATATAATCAGAAAATGGACATCATATCCCATATTGGATCCAATATCTGATTTAAAATATGGATTGAATCTGAGATATTGATAGAATATCAGATAAAGAAATTGATCTGAGTCTGAATTTGGGACTTGTCCCAGTTTGAAAATTGGTAGAAATGATGTTCTGAAGGAATTTTTATTTTTTTGGTTTTTGCCCTACAGGGGTAAAAATACGGTACTAGACGGGTTTAAACTAATTTGAACTAGATAGGTTTGGAATAAATTGAATTGGAAATTATTTATACTAAGGTGAATGGAATTCGGAGCTAAAACACTAGCTCAACCGACTAGAGTTAGCTCAATTTGGACTGAATTGAGCTCAAACGAGCTAAAATGTGCTTAAATGAGCTAAAATGAAGGTCCGAGAATACAGAAAGTGATTTTAAACTTGAACCAGATCATTCAAACTCTTGATGAACTCACATTAGACTCATGAGAATAGGATCTAATGGATTTGGCTGACTTGGGATCAGTCTGGCTAAAATTTGAGCTAAAAATGAGCTTATTTCGCCTGAAATGAACTGAATTTAGCTGGAATGAATTGACACAGCTTATCGTGAGCTCAATGGAGCTAGAAATGACTGATATTCTAACTTCTCTAAACTTAGAATCAGCTTGGCTAGGTCTGACTGACGAAGTGCTGAGGGTGACTTAGGAGTAAAATAGTAATTTTATTGACCAAACAAGGTAGACTGACCTCTAGACTGGAGTATACCTGGAGGTGAGACTCTACATTGCCCTACAGAAGATTGGCATCGGTGAAATGAGAGTGTTTAGAATGGATCTGAAAAATTTGGGGTGTTTACAATGTTAGTGAAAAAAAATATAGGCTTTTCGAGATTTATCCAACAATATCTGGAAATTATAGGATATTTTCCTGAAATAAGCCTTTTTCATGTTTTTCATAAAAATGAAATTTCAGAACAAAGAAAATTCACAAAAGGTTTCCTTTTTTTTCTTTTCTCAATTTTTTTAAAACCATTTCAAACAATTCCAAAGCATTTTCAAAATTCAATTTTTCCAAAAGATCCATTTTTTCAAAACAATTTCAAAGAAATTCCAAAATTTCGATTTTTCCAAAAGATCTCATTTTCAAAACAATTTCAAAGCAATTCCAAAGCATTTTTTAAATTTTGATTTTTCCAAAATATCTCTTTCAATTTAAATTTCAAAGCAATTTCAATTTCAAGACCATTTCAAAGCAATTTTAATTTCAAGACAATTTCAAAGCAATTTCAATTTCAAAGTAATTTCAATTTCAAAACAGTTTCAATCTCAAAACAATCATCTGGATTTTCCTTCTTTAAAAATTGATTTTCTTGAAATCATTTGGATTTTCCCTCTTCAAAATCAATTTTCTCAAAACATCTTTTTTTTCAAAGCATTTTTCAAAGTGATTCCAAGCAAGCATCAGGATTTTCCAAAATACTTTTTTCAAAATAATTTTAAAACAATTTCCAAACCATTTCAAAGCAATCTCAAAATAAATCTCAAAAACAATTTTAGAGCAATCTCAAGGCCATTCTAAGCATGCATCATGATTTTCCTTGAAAATTTTCTCAAAGTCATATGATTGATTTACTTTCTGCATTTTAGTACTTAAAATAATTACTTAGACATTTAAACAAAGCAAGGCATACAGTTCAATCCTTGGTTCGATTACCCTTAGTAAAGGCGCCAAGAACGGTCAAACCTCGTACCGACAGACGAGCCCTATTTTTTGATTTTTTTATATTTTTTAAAACGAAGGCGAGTTTTTCAAAAATCTTTTTCAAAAGGTCAGTTGACTTGCGATAGTAAAATTTTGCAATGATAACAGTTTTGGCGACTGTGATGGGACCTGTCCTTGTTTAATTGAACTAATGTCTTGTCTTGCTTAATTGTCTAAGTTATTATTCCATAATGTTAGCATTTGTTTGTGAACCTAGGAGCCTAGACTCTGACCCAGCTAGCATTTGGTGCATATAGGCTTAGGCATGGTTTGGTAGGATCAATTGAGGAGATCTATTTATGCTCACTTAGACCTAGGTCAAATACAACCCTCCTCAATCTAAGCTTGAATGCAAACCTTGTATGCAAGTGTATGTTCTCTTATTTTAAATCTTTCTATTAGGCAATGTTGCATTAGAGCCCTCTAATTTCTTGCATGCTTGAATCATATTTTTAAAACATCCCTACCTATGTTTTCCCGGCCACCACGTTGCTGGGCTTTCTCCCTAAACCATTGTTTGGGACAAAGCCTCACAACTAGGCCACTTATTCGGGCTAATAACCCCCCTGCCACGTATTGAGAGCCATAGTCCAAAGTATATCTGCAGACACTCAAGGATGTCGGAAAACCATACTAGAACCCCAGAGATATTTTATGACACATACATTGAGCTTTGGCTCGAGTATATTGATGTATCTTGATTGGACACAGATGATCTGAACCCTTAGAGTCAGGATAGAGTTCTACAAAACTTTTTAAATTTTTCTTGATAGAGTCAGACTTTAGAGAGTGTTGTATGTGCATCCTTGTTTGTACAACTTTGTTTTGATATGAATGTAATGTTGCAATTCTTACTTGTCTCGTATAGTTTCTTGCATTTTCAGAATACTTTTTCAAACCCTAGTGGTCTTTTCAAAATTCCTTTGTTTTCCAAAAACTTCAGGCATATGCTTTTCCTTCCTTGTCATTCTGGATCTCAAATCTTCAATCAATCTGGTCCTGCCAGCTATTTTCTTTAATAAATCTTGTTTTCTATCGACATTTTGATTTTCTTTTTCCTCTTTCTCAATATATCCCAATGGCATCCAGCCAAAGTGATATTGTCTTTCTCAAAGGCCATATCTCATATGAGATAAGGCAAGGTCTTCCAGAGCATCGAATCCTGAATACCAGTCATTTTCTTCTTCGGTGGTACTATTCTTGGTCCACTACCTTCTCTTGTATGTCTTTGAACCATCTGGAGGACTGCGGATTAGAACTACCATCAGCAGTGGGCAAACAAGTTATCAATTGCAATCTCATCCAATCCCTGACAGAGCGATGGAATCTGTGTGCCTGTACCTTCTAGTTTTTATGGGGAGAGATGACACTGCTCCTGGATGAGTTTTCAGATATCATGGGATTACCTGAGCCAGATGGTCAGCCAGACGATAATATAGAGCAACAATTTCTAATCAACACAAAGGGACTTGATCCCTGAGATGCACTAGCTTGAATGACGGGACATAGATCCTGGCCACTCACCAAAGCATATGGGAGTCAGTTTGTCAATTTGTTAGAGCTCTATCCCAAGTATGGAACATACGAGAAAGTCGACACTTTGTCTAGAGCAGCCAGAGAAAGAATCCAACATGCCATGATTCTATGCACTGTGGGGTTAGTCTTCTTCTAGGACAGATAAAATTATGTCAATATCAAAACTGTTCAGCTTCTGCGAAGGTGGGGAAGTCAGCAGACCAGTTGCCTCTCTATCACCATGGCTGCCCTAGCCTTTCTCTATCGTGGTTTGACCCACTTTACCCTTGGTGATGCAATCTTGGTGGAAGGGTGCACCTATGCCCTACAATCCTGGTTTCTTTGGCTTGTGCCAATAAAAGCCAACTCTTTTATATACAATGGCGTAGAGCCATAACTTACTCCTTAGTATCGAGCCTTGATCGAGAGTCTGCATAAGGATGAGATTATCTGAGACTATTTCAAACAATAGGAGTCACCTCCTCGCTATACCTATGCACGTGGCAAGCATTACAGATTGCTTGGACCTTTCTTTTATGTCCATTACCAGCTAAAGAGGTATGTCATACAGTTCCCGCAGTGGTAGAGGCGTGTCGATACTCGTATGTTATCATGCATCATGCCAGAGTTCGATCTAAAGTCTGCTTATCGGTCCAGAGCATATCATTCAACCAAATACAGTTGGGGCTCTTTTGTTACTCTTTTCATCTTTCCAGAACCCAACGTGTCTTCTGATTACCTAGATTGGTGGGAGATTGTCCACCCGCTCTCTTTTGTCTATAATTTTTTATTAATAAAATTACTTTCTTCATGTGAATCCCTATGATATTTCTTTTGGCATCTTCATCATGGTTGACAACCCCACCTGTGTAACAAGGCACATTTTAGTTGTTTACTTTATTTATCAAGGTAACAACGCAATTGTCACATTTTTGTGACAACCCCGTTCAGAGTAACGAAACACTCTTGCTTAATTGTTAGCCTAAATCTTTTGTTCTCTTACTCATTTTTTTTTATGGTTGGCGACCCCACCTAGGTAACAAGGCGCATCTTAGTTGTTTACTTCCTTTATAGGAGTGATAACGTAATTATCGTAATTTCTATGATGACTCAATCCTTGGTAATGAGATATTTCTTTCAATTGTCAACCTGACTCTAATTCCTACTTATTCATTATTCTCCTTACCAAACTTTTGTTTTTTTCAAAATCTTCAATCAGTTTAACCATTCCTTTATCCTACAAAAAACCTTGGCATTGTCGCATGGTTCAGACGAGGTCCGAGAAGAAGACCGTCCCACCGTAGTACAACAGCTACCCAAAAGAAATGAGCTCCCTCAGATCATCCAGAGGACAAGGTCAGGAAGTTGGAGATAATGTCGATTCAACCATGTACAGTTTGTTTCAGAAGATGATGACAAAAATGATATTAGAGCAAACTAGGGCAGGTTCAGGGAAGGTGTCTCCTAAAAAGAAAACCAAGGGAAACCCCGTAAAGAAGCATATCAAAATCGGCAAAAGGAAGATTCAGCATGACAGTGCTTTTGAAAAGGCAGATTCGGTAGAAGAGTATTCTGAAGAAGAACAACCGGCATTTGTCCAAAATCCTCTGAATCAGTTCAAGAAGATAGTCGAAGAGCCTGAATCAGTAAATAAGCCCAAGCTTTAGATTCCAGTTGAAGATCCAATTCAGCAGCAACTCAAGGAAAGGACTCGTATGGTCAAGGATTTGCAAGCCCGGGACAAAGGCAAAAGGGTCTACGCTAGTGAGGATTTTTATGACAGCATCGAAGGGGATGACAAACTAGAAGATCTTCCCTATAAATTTATCAAGTTTGATGGGACTAGTGATCCCAAGGCTCACCTGGCCATGTTCTTTGCGGAATGCAACCGATTTAAAAGAGATAACAGGGCCTTGTTCAGATGTTTTCCTCGCAACCTAGAAGGCACTACGGCAAAGTAGTATGCGAAGCATATTAAGCCGATCGAGCTGCAGGAATTTGATAAAGTTGTTAATGTATTTATCAAGAGATTTTTCTTTAATACTAAGGCTCTACCAACACTGAACCATCTTTGCAATCTCAAGCAGAAGAATAATGAAAAGGCCAAAGATTTCATTCGCAAGTGGAGATCCACCTGCAACAAAATAAGGAATCTCATTTCACATGAGCATACACTCCAAATCATCTTGAACAATTTTGCTCAACCTCTGAGAAGTCTTATCTCCACTCCCCCATCTCGATCCTTCATTGAATTAACAAAATAAGCAGAATGCCTCGAAATGGAAATGGAAAATGATGTGTACGAGGGCATCATTCTCTCCAAAGACAGTCATGACACCAAAAAAAAGGTGCATCTCACCTTCTCAGTAAACACCACTAGGGACAACAATAGCTATAACAATAAGAGTGGTAAGAATAATCACAACAAAAGCTCGAAAGGTTCTATGCCCTACGAGAACAACCGTAGAGCTCAAAAGAAGAAAATTTTTAAGCAAAGCGATAAGCTTTCTCAGTCAAATTCCCAACAAGAAACACGACCGTAGAGAAGGCTGAAGCATGATGGTTGGAGTTATGAACGAGAATTCACTCCTTTAAACTAGTCTTGTGAAAGTGTTCTGGAATACATGCTTGCTAAAGAGATGATCAGACTCCCGAAGATTGTCGATCCTCCTGTCATCATGGGGAAATTGAAAGACCAATTTTGCAAGTTTCATCGGACAATGGGATAAGATATAGAAAATTGCTTCATTCTCAAGAACATTATCCAAGTCTGTATTGGCAAAAACTTACTTGTAGAAGATGAGGAAGGAAATCAACTGGACGTCTGGTCCAAGCCCTTCCCAACCATTCAGTGGTAGTGATTGCAGAACCGCTATTTCAGCCACAGGACCATATCTGACCATGCTCCAACAAAGACATCCTCATTCAGCATCAGGTTATGGTTCTCCACCAAGCTCAGTCTACTCCTAAAAAGATTAATATTATCTCAGCTCTGGGCAAAATGAATTTATCAATTGATCCCGTTTAAGCATCAACAACAGTCACCAAGAGGATCCCGACCTTACCTAAGAGGTTTATTGCTAAAGCGGCAGAAGAGCATGCCAACCTTCTTCAGAAGCCAATTATTGCCATTTCCAATGTATCTATCCTTGAGTTGGCTCACGCTTCTCCAAAACATCAGGAAATCCTGAATGAGTTGCTAAGAAAAATCAAAGTCAAGCCAGGCACAACCTCTGAGGACATGGTGCAGATTGTGAATCAAGCAATGACCAACGCGCTCATAACCTTTTTGGATGACGATCTGCCGAAGCCTCACGCCTTTTATAACAATGCCCTCTACATTGTAGTGAGAACCAGGGGAATGACAATCCCTCATGTGCTTGTCGATGGAGGCAGTAGCTTCAATATCTGTCTTGAAGTAACTGCAAAAGCTCTGGGCATAAAAGAAGATGAATATCTACCAGATCCAATTACCATCTATGGTTTCGACAATCATGGGCAGACCACAAAAGGGAAGATTTTCCTCAAAAATTTTATCAACTATTTTGTGCATATGGTTTTGTTCCATGTCATCAATATGCCATCGACGTACAATCTTCTGTTGGGATGAACATGGATCCACAATACCAATGCAATATCGTCTACTCTTCATCAGTGCATCAAGCGGTCAAAAAGAAGCATGATCACTACTGTCTTAGGCGAGGATTCTGAAGAAAGACTGTCACAACCAATGATCCCCCACCCAACTTTCACAGCCGATATCCCTAGCATTAGGAAAAGTGACAAAATCATTCTCAGTGAAGGTTTTGAGATGCTAAAATCAAAAGAAGCACAACCAGCAGAAAATGTTACAGCAATGGTTCGATGGCAAGGACCACATTTCTTTAAACTTGGAGGGTGCATCGACTATAACACATTCAAGGATCATCCCTTGTTTCTTCAATTCTCCAAAATTAAGAAAGGATTCAACCTCTTGTTGAAGCATGGCTATCAACCTTTCAGAGTCCTGGGAAAGAATGAAGATGGTTGACTAAAACCTGTCATCCCTGTCCATCATCTAGAGAAAGCAGGATTGGGGTTTACAGGCAGAGAATCCCACAAAGAAACCATTTTCGTTAAAAGAGCAAATTAAGAGTATGCAATGCCAATGTTTTCTCACGTTCTTCTTTTATTTCGTTGCCTTATAGGGACGACGTAGTCCCAGTTTCCTTCTCCTTAATTGGTCATCTTTTTGTAAATTCTCAGTCATCAATAGATCATCAATTTTCTTTGTATCTTGGTGTCATCTTCTTTATGATTTATTGTTATTTTTGTTTCTCCTACAATGTCTTTCATGATGGGCAATTTTTTCTAATTTTTTTTCCTTTCAAAGGTCCTTCAGAATGCCATCCAAAGCAATAATAAAGATTGTTGTCAATCCTAATCTTTCCCTGAAAGCTTCTCTATCAAGTGTTTCAAAGGTGGCCAGGATCCACCAGATAAAGTCAAGAATGAAGATTAGCAAAACAACAAAATAAAAACAAAATACTAAATAAAATAAAAGATGAATGCATGATTTGATAAACTATCAAAATTAAATCTATTTTAGAAAATAAATTTCAAAATTAGGGGCAAAGTAACCAAAATACCTTAAAAATTAAGAGTATGGCCTTAAAAATAGGTTTTTTTGAAATTTTTTTTGAAATATACCTCATATGGAGGCTCAAAATTTTATCAAATTGATTTGAGAGCATGTTGATATGATCAAAATATAATCAAAATTTTTAAATCATGAAAATAATGCCCGAAATTGGGAAATTAAATGAGAAAATACCTAATTTGCCCCTATTTTTAGCAAAATTATGACTTTTCATAAAATCGATTTCAAAAAATCCAATAAATAAGGTGCCAAATGACCATATAAATTTTTAAAAATTGGTATGGAGACTCATAACAACCTTAGAAACAATCTAGAATTGAAAATCTGGGAAAACATTGAAGGAAAATCCGAATTAAGGTCTTCTATTAGACTTTAAAAAATTGAAACAGGAGTTTGCAGAAATGAAATTTATAGGAAAACCTGTCAGAGTTTTTTGGGTGAAAAAAGGTCTAAAAGACTTCAATTTAAGCCCAAATTGAAGTTGTAGACTCAAGACAAGTTAGAGAAACATTTCCTTTTTACCGAATGTGAAAATCATTTCTGAATCTTGAGATATTAATAAAACATTGGGAAATTAAATTTTAGAAATATGAGTTGGAGATAAACAGATAGGTTTCAATAATTTGGTTGTTTCAAAGACTAAACCAACTCAATTTTTTCCAAATTTACGGGAAACGTTGCTTGAGAAAATTAGAAAACCACTCCAATTTGTAAAAGTTAAAAATGTATTTTGGTTTAAGCATAACATCTTCTCAAAGTTCTTGTTTTGCCTCAAAAAATCAACCAGTTACAGAGCATGATACTCTGTAACAAGTCACGGTTTTTGACTAAAATGAAATAGCAAATGACCATGTAAATTTATAAAAATTGGCAAGGACAAATTAGACTTGTAAATAAAAAAAAAAACTTTTTACAAATCTTAAAAACCATCTTCCATTTGGGAGATATGACTCTGGTAAGTTGATCATGGATCTGACCAACGCCTGAAGATGCAGAGAGACAGGTTCCGGTTTTTGGTAAAAATAAAATAGAAATTGACCATACAAATTTGCCAAATTCATCATAAATAAACTAAACATACGAATAGAGACACCGGTTTTTATGGATTGAAAAGATCATCTTCAGTTAGGTAGATATCATTTTGGCATGTTGAACTAAGGTCTAAGCAGCATCTTAACAGTGTAGGAGACAGGATTTTAACATTTGGCTGAAATGAAATATAAAATGACCATGGAAATTTTTAAAAATTTGCAGAAATAAACTAGATTCAATCACAGAGACACCACTTTTTATGGATTAGAGAAATCATCTTCGGTTAGAGAGATATCACTCTGGCAAGTTTCTCCTAATTTTGTACATTATTATAACGATGCAAAAAATAGGTTTCGATTCTTGATTTTTAAAATGGGTCATCAGATGCCCAAAAATCGTGAAAAAATCACAAATTAATGAAGACATATGCATGAATCTCTCATAAAAAATCAGATTGAAAAAATGAAAAAAAAACCTCAAAATGACAATGCTAATATGTGGCCAGAATCAAAATTCATGCAGAATTGTAAAAGAGAATGAAAGAACTTAATCTAATTATGCATAAGATGAAAAAAAATACAGATGCTATGTTTTTTATTTTGCATGGATAAAAACAGTAATGTAAATCTACAATACATATACTAAAGAAGTAATAAAAGAAAACAAAATAATGAAAGGCATGGAAGTAACTTTGCTATAGCCGATTGAAGAGAAACTCAGTTTTATAGAAAAATCGAGTTCCATCTTCATGGTGGCTGTAATAAAAATGCAAATACAACAATGTAATAACAGTAAAACAATGAAGAAAATTGAAATGAAAGAGAGGAGAAGAGGCTACCTGTTATGGAGATGGGCTTTAACCCTGTTGCAACCAAAGAAAGAGAAGAATGGAGAAGAGAGAGGGGCGGCAACTAGAGGAAGAAGAAGGAAGGGAAGATGAGGAAAATGAGAGAGAGAAAGAGGAGGTTGGATGGGAGATCATGGATGGGGTTAGCGCCTCCCCTTGAGGTGTATTTATAGGTTTTAGGGTTGAAGTTAGGGTTTCTAGAGAATTCTTAACTAATTAGCTTAAATAAAACTCAATTAAGGAGAGGTGATTTTCTCTAATTGGGTTTTATTTGAAGTTTGGTTTTGTCTTTTCCTAATTGGCATTCGTTTTGATTTTTTTTATTTTCAAACTAATTAAAAAAAATACTCCAATTAAAAGCCCTAATTTGGCACCACCTAGGTGGGCCCGACATTGGATTTTAAAAAAAAACAACTAAAAGGTTTAAAGGAAGTTTTAAAAACAAAGGAATAACAGGTGGAAAACAAATTTCTAAAACAAGAATAACATTAAAGGGATGATTCAAAAGTGACGCCACTTAGATGGGTCTTTTGGATTTGGATTGGATCTAAGATCCATTTTGAAATTCGAGTTTGATAAAAATCCAAATAAAAAATTCAATCCAGATCTAGATCTGAAACATTGAAAAAGATATTTTTCTGAAAAGCATTTCAAAATATCCAATGTAAAGCACTGAATTTTGGATTTAAACGATATGTTTTGAAACCAAGTTTGAAATTAGAAGAAAGTTTGCATTCAGATCTGGATATGAAGTTTTTAAGTAATAAATGAATCTGGATCTTGAACCATGAGCTTGATCCATGTTTAAAAATGATGAAAGAATTCTGGATCGAGGATAAAAACACTTAAAATGGATCTCGAATGATGAAAAAAATAAGCTGGATCTCAGATCAAAGACACAATTGGATCCTAGATATTAAAATTGAAGAACAGATCCTGAAATGATTGATTGGATCCTGGATATCTAATGAGATAATCTTGACTCAAAGTTACTAGTTGAGCTATTGATGAAAGAGTAGTCACTGCTGCGGTTGTCAGAGGCCATGGATGCAGAAGATCAGAATGTGATTGCTTTTGCAAATGCTAGCGAACAGGTTGATCGACTCGAACTGATTGCAAGGTAGACAAGATTGAGGTTAAAGTTTCTACTCTAATACCACGTAAGCAAAAAACTTGGATGAAGGACACGATGATAATTGTATTAAGGAAACAAAACTGAAAATAAATACAGACTCGTCTTCCCCACAAATACACAATGTAGAATGGATGAGAGAGAGAAAAGTATAATTCAGGCGCATTGTAAGTTGTGTAAGACGTTTAGTCTTCCGCATTAAATGCGAGTCTCGTCCGCTATTTAAGGGATGGATGAGAGAGAGAAAAGTAGAGCTGAAAAGCAAGAAGAAAGTGTGAGAAACACTTTTTAGGGCACCGAAAGGGTGTGAAGAGAAAAAAGCAAGTGTAACTACACTTCTTTCAGGACAGCTTCGTGAGGCTGGATCTTCAGAACATTCGTTCTTTGTTCTTCAGTGAGGTATATCATCTTTGTTTATTCTTCGTTACACCATGTGTGTTTGTAAGGCTTATGCCTTTGGGCCACTTTGTAATCTCTGTTTGAAAATAGTGGAAGGTGCTGACGTATTGGTCATCGTGGACGTACCTCAGTTTGAGAAGAAACCACATAAATTTGTGTGCTATTTTTGTTTTTGTTTTTTTTTTTGGTTTACCTTTCTTCCGCTGTCATCGTTGTATTGCCTCCATCGATTCACACTTGTGGGAAAGCTAGTTTTTC
This sequence comes from Nuphar pumila, assembly GCF_984573655.1. Taxonomy (NCBI): domain Eukaryota; kingdom Viridiplantae; phylum Streptophyta; class Magnoliopsida; order Nymphaeales; family Nymphaeaceae; genus Nuphar; species Nuphar pumila. The sequence continues at coordinate 75,141,083 of NC_143262.1, forward strand.
TCAACATCTGGTATCAAAGCTTTGGTTCCTCTAGTTTCAGCTCGTTGTATTTGTGTTTGAAGTTATGGAGAACAACATCGGTCGTATGATCAGTTTGAATGACTCAAATTAGATGACCTGGAAAACAAAAATGGAAGACCTCTTAGTTTGTAAAGATTTGGATGGACCTATAGAGGGTGATAGCGACAAACCAGAAGAGATGAAAGATGATGAGTGGAAAAAGCTAGACCGGAAAGCTGTCAGTTTCATTCAGCAATAGATCGATGATAGTGTTTTTCATCATGTATCCACAGAAACTTCTGCGCATGGTCTTTGGACCAAACTGAAAAGTCTTTATGATAGAAAGACGACAGTAAATAAGGCTTTTCTATTTTGAAAGCTTGCAAACCTCAAATATAAAGAAGGCAGCTCTATTGCAGAGCATCTAAATGAGATCAAAAGCATTGTAAATCAGTTGGCTACAATGAAAATCACTTTTGATGATGAGTTGCAAGCCTTGTTGCTCCTTAGTTTCCTTCCTGAGAGTTGGGAAACCTTGGTGGTCACAGTTAGTAACTTTGCACCTGATGGAATGGTAATGATGAGTCAAGTTACTAGCAGTCTGTAGAATAAAGAAACTAGGAGAAAATCATCAGGTCCTTCCCTCTTCGAGGCACTTGTGATTGAAAATCGAGAGAGAAGAAGTAAGAGCAAAACTCTACACTACCGTGACAAATCCAGAGGTCACTCACACTCGAGTTCAAAGAAAGACGTCGAGTGTTATTATTGCCACAAGAAAGGGCACATGAAGCGGAAGTGTAGGAAGCTCAAGTTCATGGAGCAGAATAAAGAGAAAAGCTCAGAAGAAAAGCAAAGTGCCACAGCCGCATTCATAGATAGATAGCTCATGGTTATCTGTGATGGTACTAGCATCAATTTGATTGATCAAGAGAGTGATTGGGTAATTGATTTTAGAGCTTCATTTTATGTTACCTCGCAGGCTGATTTCTTCACTTCCTATTCGCAAGGTGATTTTGGAAATATCTGAATGGGAAATGAAGATGTGTCAAAGATTGTTGGTATATGTGACATTTGCTTGGAAACAAACATTGGCTGTAAATTGTTGCTCAAAGATGTTAGGCATGTACCAGACATCCGACTGAATCTGATCTCTGTTGAAAAGTTGGATGATGAAGACTACAATAACACCTTCAGTGACGGAAGGTGGAAGCTAACCAAAGGCTCCTTGGTGGTAGCAAGAGGAATGAAAACCTGCTCCCTCAACACTTTGCAAGCGAAGATCTGCAAGAGTGTTGTGAATGTTGTGGAGAATGGCTCGTCTACAGAGTTATGGCATAAAAGGCTCAAGCATATGAGCGAGAAGTGACTGCAAGTCTTGGTCAAGAAAGAGCACCTAACAGGGACAGAAGGTACATCTTTGGAACAATGTGTTCATTGCTTCCATGGTAAACAGAATAGAGTTTCTTTCCATAGAGGCATTGCATCTAGAAAATCTCATATTCTAGATCTTATACATTCTGATGTGTGTGGACCTTTGAAGGTCAAGACACTTGGTGGTGCATTGTATTTTGTGACTTTCATAGATGATCACTCTAGGAAAGTCTGGGCTTATACACTGAGAACTAAAGACCAAGTTCTAGATGTATTCAAGCATTTTCAGGCCATAGCTGAAAGAGAAATTGGCAGACAGTTGAAATGTGTTTACTCAGATAATGGTGGCAAATACATTGAGTCATTTGCTCAGTATTGCATCAATCATGGCATCAAGCATGAAAGGACCGTGAGGATGACGCCTCAACAGAATGGGGTTGTTAAGAGAATGAATCGCATCATTCTTGAGAGAGTCAGATATTTGTTGTCACACTCTAAATTGCAAAGATTTTTTTGGGGTGAGGCAATGAGGACAACAATTGATCTTATCAACTTGTCTCCTTCTATTCCCTTGAAGGGAGATGTTCCAGAGAAAGTTTAGACTGAAAAAGAAGCTTTCTATGATCACTTAAGAGTGTTCTGCTGCAGCGCCTTTGTTTATATTCCAAAGGAAGAGAGGTCCAAGCTTGATCCAAAGGCCAAGCAATGCATATTTCTTGGCTATGACCATAAATAATTTGGCTATAGACTATATGACCCTGTTGATAAGAAGGTGGTCAGAAGTCTAGATGTTGTCTTCTTGAAAGATCAGACCATTGAAGACATTGGTAAGTCTGAGCCATCAGAGTCCAGTAAAGGTGATCTTGTTGACTTAGATCTCCTTGATGCACCGGTTGTTCATGATTTTATGGAATAGATGCCACATCCTCATAATAATGCAGAGGAAGGAAGTGCTGAGACAGAAATTGAGGGGAGCCAATACCCCAAGAGCCACTTCCTCGGACTCCGGTAAGGAGGTCCACTAGAGAGAAACAGTCATCCAGAAAATACTCATCAAATGAGTATGTGATGATTATTGATCAAGGAGAGCCAAAAAAAATTCAAGAAGTTTTGGAGAATAAAAACAAGTCTGAGTGGCTCAAGACAATGAAAGAAGAAATAAATTCATTGCATGAGAATCACACCTTTGATCTGGTAAAGCCACCTAAATGGAAGAAGGTGTTGAAGAACAAGTGGATCTTCAGGCATAAGACTGATGGAAACATCTCTCAACCTAGATTCAAGACACAGCTTGTCGTGAAAGGTTTTTGTCAGAAAAAGAGAGTTGACTTTGATGAGATCTTCTCACCAGTTGTGAAGATGTCCTCCATCCAAATTGTGCTCGGTATAGCAACAACAATGAACTTAGAAGTTGAGCAGCTTGATGTAAAAACTGCATTTCTACATGGTGACTTGAAAGAAGAAATTTATATGGAGCAACCTAAAGGCTTCATTGACAAGGGAAAAGAACACCTTGTCCGCAAGCTGAAGAAGAGCTTGTGTGGATTGAGCAAGCACCAAGGTAGTAGTATAAGAAGTTTGATTCTTTTATGACTGAGCATGGATATTCAAGAACCTCCATAGACCATTGTGTGTTTGTGAAGAAATTTTCAGATGAAAATTTTACCATTCTCTTGCTTTAAGTGGATGATATGCTGATTGTGAGCCAAGACAACAGCAGGATAAGCAAGCTGAATTTGGAGGTGAGTGAGATCTTTGCCATGAAGGATTTAGGTCCAGCAAAGCAAATTCTTGGGATGAGAATCATTCATGACAGATCACATGGGTTAATCTGGTTATCTCAAGAGAATTATATCAAAAAGGTTCTTGAGAGGTTCAACATGGATAAAGCAAAGCCTGTCAATTATCCTCTTGCAGGGTATTTCAAACTTAGCTCAAGTCAATGTCGTGCAAATGATGAAGTAGAAATCGAGATGCAGAAAATTTCCTATGCTTCGGCAGTAGGTTCTTTGATGTATGTTATGGTCTGTACTCGACCAGACATAGCTCATGTTGTTGAAGTTGTTAGTCGATTTCTGTCAAATCTAGGGAAACAACACTGGGCAGTAGTGAAATGGATTCTAAGGTATCTTCAGGGCACTTCCAAGATGAATCTGTGTTTTGGAAATGGTGAACCGATTCTCGATGGGTTCACAAATTCTCATATGGCTGGTGATGTCGATAGTAGAAAATCTACTTCTGGGTATTTGATTACTTTTGCAGGGGGAGCAGTTGCATGACAGTCACAATTACAGAAATGTGTAGCTCTCTCCACCACAGAAGCTCAGTTCATCACCATTACAGAAGCAAGTAAAAAATGATTGTGGTTGAAGAAATTCTTGCAAGAGTTGGGCTTGAAGCAAGAAAGGTATATTCTTCCCTGTGATAGCCAGAGTGCAATTCACTTCAGTAAGAATTCCTCATTTCATTCAAGATCAAAACATATTGATGTTCGATACCACTGGATTCGAGATGTCTTGAATTACAAATTGCTGCAACTTGAGAAAGTTCACACTGATAATAATACATCAGATATGTTAACTAAGGCATTGCCCAAGGACAACCTTGAGAAGTGTCGATTACTAGCAGGAATGAAAGAAGCCTCCTCATAAGTCGGGAAGGGAGAGAATTGTTGGGTTTCCCTTCTTATGGGACCCATTTATCTTAGAAATGAATCATCTGATAACTGGTCATTTATGGCATCATCAGTAGTTCGATGCATATTCATTATCATGGCAGAATTCCCAAGCACGATGCTTGATCTTCTCGAGGATGATTTGGAGTATTCGTTGGATAGCAATTTGTAGAAGTCCTCACAGTTGAATGACGATTCAGTTGTTCAGAGTTTTGAGGATCAATGATTTGTCGACGGCGATTTGTGATTAGTGCTTTAAGCTGCATAGCGATTTGTTTCAGTACTCGCTGGATAGCGATTTATTTCAGTACTCTTTGGACGGCGATTTGCAGTACTCGATGAATGACGATTTGCAGTATTTGCTGGATACTGATTTGTTTTAGTACTCGCTGGATAGCGATTTGTGATAAGGCGATTCAGGCGCATTGTAAGTTGTGCAAGATGTTTAGTCTTCCGCATTAAATGTGAGTCTCGTCCTCTATTTAAGAGATGGATGAGAGAAAGAAAAGTATAGCTGAAAAGCAGGAAGAAAGTGTGAGAAACACTTTTTAGGGCACCGAAAGGGTGTGAATAGAAAAAAGCAAGAAGTGTCGCTACACTTCTTTCAGGACAGCTTCGTGAGGCTAGATCTTTAGAACATTCGTTCTTTGTTCTTCAGTGAGGTATATCTTCTTTGTTTATTCTTCGTTATACCGTGTGTGTTTGTAAGGCTTATGCCTTTGTAATCTCTATTTGAAAATAGTGGAAGGTGCTGACCTATTGGTTGCCGTGGACGTACCTCAGTTTGAGAGGGAACCACGTAAATTTGTGTGCTGTTTTTGTTTTCGTTGTTGGTTTACCTTTCTTCCATTGTCATCGTTGTATTGCCTCCATCGATTGACACTTGTGGGAAAGCCAGTTTTTTCCAACAAATTTTCCTTCATTCAAAAAAAAAAAAAATAAAACCGCCAAGTACTACTTTCTGGATCACTACGAAATTTCAAAAAACTGCTAACCTACCAGAAAACCCATGTAAAAATCTCACATAGGAGGCCAAGTTAAAGTCTACATGACACCACCGCGGGGTCTCCTGCGTGGTCAGTGGGGTAGTTGTGAAGGTGCTGAGATGAAGGCACAAGATCAAGCCCCACTGGTGCAAGGGTGTGTCCTTAGCTTTCAGAGGTGGGCCACGTAAGGCAGGGTGGTCGTGAAGCTCCACCCGGGGTTTTCCTCGCTTCGACCAGATTCCTTTTCATTAAAAAAAAGTCTACATGACCGATATACTTTACGAGAGAGGTAACCTGGTGTCAAGTTCCAATGCCCAACTAACCACAATTTTTTTTCAACACCAGAACATGGCTGGCAGAGTTTTCAATGGAAGGTAAAAGCAAAACGGCATCATTTTACTGTAAAATACCACCATCTTTGAGCTAGGCAAAATTTAAAGGCACAATGGTAGGTACGCTTCTGCTGTAGCTGCAACCAGCTATCTTAACTGAAGAGGCAATAATAGTGCTTTGGCCGTTGTTTTCAATGTAGCAGTTTGTTTTGGTGAAAAGCAGTCCTTGTATTAACTTTCCTAGTTCAATGGGCCTTTTATGGCCCTTCATGGTCAGCAATAGAAATCTACGGATCCAAAAATATATATTTATTGCTCTTTAATGGGCTTGTATGAGCTGAACCAAGTGAAATGCATGTTGTTTGCGTTCAACTTGTCGAGCTCATTTTTCAATTTTGAACGAGCTCTTTACAAAGCAGAAGTACAAGCAGCTGATCTCCTTTCCTAGCCCCATATAAAAGTTCAGATAACGTTCATCCTTTGATTACAAAACTAATGTGTGCTTAATTACAAAATCAATATGAGGTTGGATCTCTATTAGGGGTGTCAACGGGTCGGGTTTGGTTTGGACCCAGGTGTAACCAGAAATGGACCAGATTTTTGGGTATGGTATTGGGTTCAGACTCGGGTCAAATCGAGTCCACTATAAGAAAAAACATAGCCCGACCCGATAAGAACTACATGAACCAAACCTGGACCATACTCGATAAAATCATATTTTTTACATTGACAAATTGTGAGTCTTAATGAGAACTCGGGTTGGGTTCAAGTCTGGTATAAAATTTCACAAACTATACCCAGGTCCATGTAGTAATCGGACCTTTGGACCTTCTCAATCTTCTCCTGATTTCTCTGAGTTATCCTAAAATTGAAACTTTTTGTCTGCATTGTTAGGGTTTTTTCTTTCATTTTTAAGCCTTTTTTTTTCTGGTTAGGGTTTATTGTGAACTGCTATTATTGTTAGTGTTTTTTTTTTTGTAAATCGGCATTGGGAGCGAGATCTTTGTGTTTTTCTCTTTTCGATGTATGACGAAAAGAAATGTAAGGGTGCGATCTCGCCTTTTATTCTGAATTTTTCAAAAACTCGCAAAAAAAATCTAGGCGATAAATTGTCATTTTCAACTTTTGTCATTATGGTTACAACATTGATTAAGCTACTTTTCTTGAATTTTCTTTTTCCTGCATATTTACCTTTGTTCTTCTTTCCTTTTATGTGGTGTGGAACAAATGTTTAAAATTTAAAACAAATATCTAGGTTGCATTTTTTTTCAAAAATGAAGTATGGATGTTTAAAGAAATGTTTTTATTATGTAGTAATCAAATTAGTTTTACTGCATTTGATTATTAACTTGAGCGAGATCTCTCTGACCTTTCTCTTTTGCTGATTTTGGTGCTTTAAAATGCAATCATTAAAATTTGTGGCTTATTGGGTTTACATCTCTTTGTGGCAGCTTAAAAATTCATATGCAGTTGCCAAGTTGAGGAAATGATCTGGATATTCAAAACAACAATTCTATAAGGAGGCAATACAATTATACAAGGAGGTGATATTAAACAAATTTAGAAGCCAACCATGAATAATAAAAAGGATAAGATAATAGAGAGAGAGAAAAAAGAGTCACACAATATATGTGGTTCGGCAATAGCACCTACGTCCACGGGCAAACAAAGTCTTCTTCCTTAAGTGTATTCAACGTTTTTACACGCTTATATATACATAGCATTTGTATGTTGATGAGCTTTCCTATGAGATAAGATAGACCTCTTATCTCTTCTAACTTCCTCGACATTATCAAAAAAAATCTCTCTCCAAAATTATCTCTTGAGCTATCGATATCTGTGAGAGACTGATCGGTCTCTAGCTATCAACGACAAATGTGGGCAGGTGTATCTCTATCGTGACCCTGTTCACAACAAAAGTGGGCAGTGTTATCTTCATCTTGTATGTTGACTGTTCACGCCAAACGTGTAGAACAGGTCTGGATCCGATAATAGATATATTTTATCTTAGATTTGATTTTGTGCATTGAAGTGTATAGAGATGCAAATTTTCCTTTTTTGACAAGTGAAAAATTAGGCTTTTCTGAATATCGGCTTCCTTCTCGATGTGTGAAAATTTTTCTGCCATGGAATATCTTTCTTCATGCCTATGATTTTTTTTATGAGGTTTAATTGTTTTATGTTGTAATCAATACTTTTTGATGTATTCAAAGTGTTAAGGGGATTCTGGATTTATATGGATCAAACAAGTTGAAAACCTTGATGATTTTGGGTCACTATAGGCCAACCTTTCCTTTCAGGCTTGTCAAAATACATATCCATGGGATTCTTTTTAGGGATGTGACCGTATCAGATAAACATCTGATCCTAACCTGAATTGGACTTTGATTAGTTGGGTTCGGTAAAGTAAATTGGATTTGGATTTGGTCTAGGATTTTACAACTGAATCCGATGGATATCTGAATGCTTCAGTTCTTACTACTATGTCTCATTATCTCTTATGTAGTATGCAGAGTGTAGTGTTTCATCAATATTTATATGGATTTTTTTAATCATTTTCTTCTGATCTATAGTTAAAATGGATTCTCATAACTTCATGTGGCCTCGCCTTAGATTTCTTGGGTGTAAGAAACAAGGGCTTGCTCATGTTTAAGAACTAGGCTGAGAAGCTGATAGTTAAAATGGATTCTCATAATACTTCATGTGGCGTCGCCTTAGATTTCTTGGGTGTAAGAAACAAGGGCTTGCTCATGTTTGAGAACTAGGCTGAGAAGCTGAGTTTGTGCATATAGTTCTTGTGCTTGAAATAAGCATGCCAAGCTCGTGCAAGCTTTGGACAACTTTTCTTTAATCTAATACTTGTTAATATGTTGTGTTCAATGTTCATACTGTTGTGCATGTGTGTGAGTCATGGGGTTGTAACTTGACTTTCTCCACTCTGTTCTTTCATTTCTTATCAAAAGCAAGAAAGGATGTAAAAAAAAAAAGGAAAAGAACAATAATAACAATGATTGCTTGGCCTGGATTGACTGAGCCGTGCTCAGCTTGATATTCAGGATAAATACCTGAGACTTTGTAGCCTGATGCTTGGCTCTGTTGGCTTGTTCACGTGCCTCCTAGTAATCTCATGAATTAACACATCAAGTTTTACTGCTTCAATTAGGTGACAATAAATATGGGAGCTTTTGAACTTGTGTCATGTGTCTTGCTTTTCTTATCAACACATGATATTTGGTTGAGTCAGGAGACCCATAAATTACTTCAACCAGCAGACAAGACCTTAAAGACTATGGCAATAGAATTTGCTGAGTATCAGGTAATTTTAATTCTACTGTTTCCTTCCCATGATACAAGGTGATGGTGTGTTTAACCTTTGCAATCGTACTTTCTGTCAGGGTTGATTAAGATCACATTTTCATATTTATTGCTGCTATATTTTTTACCTTTAATGTTAGGCTCATGGAAGTTTATTTCAAGTCTTTTACACTGGTGCATATTTTATCTTCTTATTTCAATTAATCTTGACTCTGGTTGAGAGTGTATATTGCAGATAACTCTTTTGTTTCATATGTTTTTACATTAATAATGTCTTTCTTGTTAGATTGTGGAAAATATCTTTGTAACTGCACAATGACTATATTAGATACTATTTGTAATGATCATGTGAAAATTGAAATATGACATAAAATTAAAGCAATAATACTCCTTAATTGCTTAAAAGTTTGATTGAAGATATCATAGATTATATTTAAATTTCAACAATTTTTTGTTTTTTGTTTGCAGGTTTATAGGTTATAATGGTGAGATCCCTGTCTCGCCGTTATAGGAGAGATCCGTTATAGCCTATAATGGCGAGTTAATTTTATCTCACCTATAACGGTGAACCAGGGATCTCTTCGTGAAAACAACCTCGCCGTTAAAGATTGTCACGCTTTTATTGGTGTTCCCGGTTCCGGTGAGATTCTTCGTTGGTATTGGTTCACCTTTAACGGTGAGCTATAAATATCGCCGTTATTACTCAACAAAGTCTATTTTTTTCAGTGACTTGTCAGCGAGAATTCTCGCCGTTATAGACCTATATCTGCGAGAAATAGGGCAATATCGGCGAGATATATCGCTGCTATTGACCTGCATTCTTGTAGTTCCTGTTGACACCCCTAATCTATGTGCAGCACAAATAAGAATCTAATTTTTAACCTAGAAACTTTTGAAGATTAGATTTCGAGGTCTGAGTTTCTTAAATCCCATATTCTATCTGAGCAATTAAAACACAACCAAGTTGACTTGGTGAACTCCATCGTCATCATTTCTAAGTTTACTTGTGTTGGTCTACATAATCTATGTTCACGACATTCTTCTTTCTTCATCTCTCAATATGACGCAGAATAGTGCCTGCATTCTGTCAAAAAATAATTGTCAGATTATCTCTGACTGGTTTCAACACTTGTTTGCGTTGGATGGAAGTTTCAATTAATCGATGATGGTTTTTGGATTTTAATTTTAGGTTTAACCTTGTAATTATCACTTTCCCGATCTAGTAGGCTGTGTTTCTTGTATCTCCTTTTTTTAATCTTTGATAGGTTTTGCCTTGCATTCTATTGGTAGGGGAGAAGATTATCCTCGTCATGATCATGGACTGGTGCTCATCTTATGGATTTTTGTCATGACTTTTGTATACATTATGATATTGGATTTGTAACAGAAATTTTTAAAATGTGTAATGAAAATGCTATTGTTAAAACTTACATTGTTAACATGATGTTTATAGTTTATGTTATGTTAACATGATGTCATATCTACAATAAAATTATTTTTTTAAATGTATAGGTTGAAAATAGTGGCAGTTGTCCTTACCACTGGTTATTTGGTGCAGGTACAAATTGCCTATTAGTGACAAATTGCAACTGCCACTGTTGAAGATAACAGTGGCAGTTATATAAGTGTTGTTGCTTATAACTACAATGACAGTTGATGGTGCCACTATTGGTATTAGTGGCCATTGGAATTGCCCCTATAAGTTCTTGTTTATGGATATGGTTGGGGTAGTATTGTCAATTCTAACTGCCACTATAACCCCAACTGCGGCAATTGTTGAATGCCGCTATAGGAAGTTACAGTGACAATTATAGTTGCCACTGTACTTTTGATATCTACCACTAATACCAACAATGACAGCACCTACAATGGCATGCACCATATTGCCACTATTTGATTCAGTGGAAGTTATGCAAGGCTATAGCAGCAGTTATGATTGTGCTATAGATCCCTTTTGTTGTAGTGATCTTTGACAAAAATGATTGTTAATAAAATATATTGTCAGACATTCCTCACTCTCTGACTTAGGGGTCAGTCATTGAAAGTGAGAGGGTTTTGTCGACAACTAACCATAAGTCTCAAGATTAAACCTTACTGTAGACACCCAAATTTTGATCGACTCATTTCATGTCAGGAGTCATATGACAAAATCCAGTGTTATCAGCTCATTTCAAAGTTATTCTAACTTTAATTTTATTTTTTTCATTCAAAATGACATCTTTAAAGTTTTTGCTCAAAACGATGAATTAAACTAGAGGATATTAGCTTCAAACAAAACAAAAATCATGTTAATCCGACATCAGAGTCAAAAGTTATGACCAAAACAAGGTGACTTGTTCAGTAAAAATCTTGTTTTTTATGTAGGGCTCAATTTTAGTGCATTATTTACCATCAACACCCTCAAATTTTGTTTTTTACTTAAATACAAATTAAATTTGAGGATGTTAAATTTCTAATGCATCAAACCATATCTCAATCTCCGAATAGGGAGTTATGAGCAAAATAAGTTAGCCTATGATAATGGATCTGAAGTGCAACCCAATTTAAAATGTTGAGATCTAAAACTTTTATATATAATCTACATAAACTTCTAGAAACTCTATCCACGCCCTTAGATTTTTATCTTCTTAGAAAACTCTAGAAGTCATCTAAAAGCTTCTCCCCTTTTCTTAAAAATAATTCTTCCTAATTTCTTAAGGATTGCTTTTACCTTAGATTCATTGAACTTGATCAGTTTCAGTTTGCTTAGCCCCTAAGCTAGGTAACTCTAACCAATAGGATTCAACCTAACAGCAAGAACCAATAAAAAAGAAACCTTCAAACCTCCAACCAATAAGGTTGTGCCATATCATCATAAGCAAAATCTGAATATTTGAATATCATATCTATACCCATCTTAAAATATATAAATAGGGACCCCCTCTCCTTAGTTTAGCATCTAGTACCTAAGTACCTAAACTTTGTCGCACTTACCACCCAACTAAGCTTCCTAGAACCTAGCACCTAGACTCTACCCATGTGAGTCTATCCCAACTGAGCCTAGTCTAAGTCTGGATCCCTTGTCTCACTTAACCTCATGTACCCTATGCTTAATCGAAGTGTTGCTCGAGTTCCACCACGCTCGTCATTGTCATAGGAAAGAGCTACCAAGCTCAATGTGAGATTCGGTTTATTTTTGTGTATTTATTTTATTTATTTCATTATTATAAGTATGGATTGTTCTAACCTTAACATATTTTGTCGTGTTTTTGTGTTTTTCCCGAGCCTTAGTGGTGTCTTACACCATCAAGCTCGTTTCTTTCTTAGAATCCGCATATGATGTACGATTGTTCTCAAGTCAAAGCCCATCATTGAAGATTTTGAGCTCCGTAATCAGCTAATCCTTGTTCGACAAAGGCAAAAAGGTGTGCAACTTGAAGAGCAAACTCCATATATCTTGTTTCTAATATTTGGATTCGGATTTTCGAATCCAAATCTTTTTTAAATAAAACCCTCTTTTTGATTTCTAAAATTTGGAGATCCACATAATGGCAATCATGGTGGAACCACTCATTTAGACTTCGAAATCAACATCTTCTGGATCTTAGTACTATAAGGTTAGTTTTACTATTTTTTTAATATTTTCATATATTAGATCCCCCCATATCCATACAATTCTATTTCATTTTCCTGTCTAACGTTACCTCATTGGCAGGGTCATATCTCTCTATTTGTAAGTTGTATTACTATATTCTAGAAGTCATTGGAAAATAAACACCAGCACTACATTTCTAATTTTCAGTAAGAAAATTTGAAGTTTGCCTCTAAGGCCTCCTAAAATGCCCGAAAAACAAGAAAACAATCAGTTTTTTTATTGTTTTTTTGCTGACCTGCTTGTATTCTTCGGACTGTATCTGAATGTTTCGATTTTAGAAATTAATGTTTTCACAATCGTAGGAAATTTGAGATCCGAGTATGAAACTCCTATGTTTTGAGTTATAGCTGCAAATCCTTCTAGGGTCAACATTTTTCGGTTGAAAAAACAAGGTAGAATTCTAGTTTGCAGTCAGTAATCATCGAATAGTTTGTCTTATGAAATCCATATCTCTCCAATCGCACATCAGATAGGGGTGATTTTGGTAGAGTTGAAAAGCTAACATCTTGCTCTTTTTCAGTTCTTATAGCCGCATTTTCTGATTTCCAGTGTTGGTGCCTAGAAAGTATCCTAGATCAGTCATAATATATGTCTTAGTACTGGTTTTTCTCCTATATTAGGCTCATTGTTGGGGTTGTATCCCAGCACTTGCTTGTTGTTTTCTAGCGAATAAGGCATTGTTAGAAAGATAATGGGGTCCTATTTTTCTATCATTTTTTGACTTTTTTTGGATTTTGTTAACTTCTGTGTCTAAAACCAATGTCAAAATCTAGTGCAAATCTTGGATTGCAGAAATTTTTTGGTAACTCCTCGACTTCGGATCGGACTTTGTTTTTGTGTACCGAAATCCATCAATTCTACCACCCTTGAGTCTTATTTTCTAGTCTTATTGTTTGGGTGCTCTTGTGCTTAGTTTGGATCCAAGAAAAATCCTTAAGCGAGAGTTTCTTTTGGATTTAGTTTCGATCCCACGATCAACATTCTCCTTAATCAGATCCCATTAAAAAGCCACTTCTCATGAGTGTCATTTTTATTTTTTAAAACTTTTGGTTGAAAAGAAAAATATTTTTTTGTGTCTATTTTCTGCTTTCATAGGTAGAAACCTAGTTAGAATTAAGTGTTTGCTTGTTCTAAATTAGAAACACTTGTTGGAGAAAATCCTATCACTTAGTTTTTTAGAAGAAATCAACAACCTCCAACAAGTTAGTTGTTGACTCTTTGTGGGGCATTATTTTTATTGTATTTGCTTCTCTTTTGATTTTTCCTCATTTCTTAGGACTTTGACTAGCCTATATTTTTTGTTTGAATTTTTAAAACCTCTCATCATCCTATATTTTTTTATCTTCGGATCCACCCATCAATACCAAAAGCTATCAACTTGGGTATATCAGTGGTGGTCTAAGAAGACAAAGTATTTGCTCGCACATACTAGGAGTCATAGCTTGGTCATATAGCGAAAGGTTTGGCGAGCTAAAAGCACATACCTATTAGAACCCTATAAAGTAGCATTGCAGTTTCGTTGAGCATACTAGAAGATCCAAGAAAACCTGTCTTTCAAAATTTGATTTATGTGTTGTGTGATTTGTGTGGACTCTTGTGTGGTTATAGAACATAGACTAATGATTTCTATTAAGAATTCTAATATGGAGCCTCTTAAGAACCTCAATTGATCCAATGAGGGGCACCCAAAACTACAACTTGAGTCTGTAACCCATGAACCACCCAAGAATCCTAGGAGAAAAACCAGAGGTTTTCGAGAGTTGTGAGCTTTGTTAAGGGATAGCTCCAAGTCATGAGTAGTGGCAACACTCATGTTTGGAGTGGATCCCTTTTAATCAGCCTGATGAGGAAGAAACAAATCCAAAAGATGGGGTTCTACAACCATGAGCCGTTAGAGGAAAATGAGTAGTCCAAAATTTTTGAAGGGATCTACTCTTGAAGAGTTACAAAAGTCCAATTTCGTCTTTAAATTGATGTTGAAAGAAATTCAACAAAGGTTTACAAAAAATAATACCTTGTTCAAAGCAACAACAAAAGCAATGGCTAAGAGGCGTAGAAGTCATAATATCCTTGCCAGATCCAATCAACCCACAATCCAGAGCTCATAGTTCCCACGATCCATATCCAACATCCTCCACCCAATGAATACCAAGACCGGGTTCGTAGTTGGGAAGAGTAGATATGAAATATGAGTCGTCATATGCAAAGTACCAAGAGTGAAAAGAGACCATATGAAATCCATGACCTTTTTTTAGCACAAAACTCGCAAAAAGATCCTTAAGGGAAGACTTTTCTCTTTGCGCTAGCCGGAGAAGGAAAAAAAAGGGTATTGAACTCCTAAACTTGTTTACTACATGGATAACATTCTTTCCAAAATCCATGATTTTGGGCAGCAGATGATTTTTTGCCAAAATTTGAAACCAGCAGTTTATGCATGTTCAGATTTTGCTGCAAAGAAAATGGAAGATACCGAGTGTTTCAAAAACACTAAGTTGGGTTGGGATTGGATGCAATCTATTGTGCGTTTATTTGGCCCGAAATGAGAATAGTTTTCTCAGCAAAATCATTCACTCACCAACTATTGTCGTTTGCTCCATTTCTCATGTGCAAGCAAACATGAGAGATGAATTCACATGTGCTTTCATATGAAATGAGAAAGAAGCAAATGTGCCCTAAAGATCTTTTCACTTTTCAAAATCTCTCCCTTTCTATCAATTCTCACGAAGACCATGAGGCAAATTGCATGATCTCTACAAAATCTTTTTCATCATTATCTCCTTCCCTTGTGTTCTTCCTTTTATGCTGGCTTCATATTCCTCTTCTTCAAGGTCATCCCTTGAAAAACGTAAGAATTAATTGGTCAGTCAAGCGCAGGACAATGAGCCAACTTGTGCACCATGGATTGCTATACCAAAACCTTGCCCTGTTAATGAACTGACGGGACAGGACTATACGGCCTTGGGCTGGGTCATGCTGACCTATTTACCCAATATATGCATTAGCATAAGAAGCTGTGACAGCCATAGGCCAGATCATGCTTCAAGCTGGTACCATACCCCTGATTCGACCCACTTGAGATTGGTATTCAAGGACAGTTCTCATCCTGACGTCTATCCCTCTATATGTTGTCCCCTTATATTATACATTGACATGATCAAGTTCTTATCACCACAAATTTTCTATTATCAAGAAAATCCATGGATTATGCAAGCATTTGGGTTTAGCACATTGAAATAACGTACACTTGACTGGATACTTTAGTTCACATATTATTGGACCTATAAGAAAAATAAATTTCCACCAGCTAATCAGAAATACATGGTCCCCATTTGAACACAAATCTCCATTGCAATAAGCCAACTTTAAACAAAAACAAGATATGGTGATCAAGCAAAATTGGAATTTAGTGGTGGCACCAATGATCAAAATCTTGTTCTATTCAAGGCTCAACTAACACTGAACCGATTAATATATCACCCCAGAATAGCAAGGATCAATTTTAGCTTTGCCTAATAACAACAAATCAAAAGAACAAGTGATGCATCATTTGTGGGCTACAAATTTAACGTAAACAACACATTTATGGAATAAGTTCGTGAACGCAATCATCAACACAACTCCATGAACCAGTCCCGGAATTCCACAAGCTCTCGCTAACCATCATTAAGGTTGTGTTTGAGAGCCTTGTATCAGAGGTAACCTAGGTTTCCCCCGAGCTATCTCCTGCTCTATTTTGGGACCAGTGGTGTTGCCAAAACACTGCATCATGATGTTAGAAGCCCAACACATTTCAACTCAAGTCACTATCCCTGGAAGATGTTTTTGGCAACTTCATCCTCAACACCACATTTTGGTAAAAACATATTTTAGCACCAACAGAGGCTCGTCCTTGCTGGTAGGAGCTGTGAGTGCATGGCTCCTTGTGGTTAGGGGTGGCAAAATCTGACTCGACCTGCCAACCCACTTCTTAGGGGTTTGGCTTAAACGGGTTCATGTCATAAACAGGTTGACCCACCTAACCTGTTTATTAAACGGGTCATGTTCATATGCCAACCCGTTTAATAAACTGGTTAGGCAGGCAGGTCAACCCGTTTACACAAACCCATCAACCCACAACCCATTTACACAAACCTGCCAACCCGCAACCCATTTATCGTGCTTATGCTAGCAGGTTGACCCGTTTAATAAACAGGTCCCATGCCGTATAATCATGTCGACCCATTTATTAAAAGGGTTAAATGTGTCGGGTCAGGTTACCCATTTAATAATCAGGTTCGTGTTTGCCACATCTGACCTGTTTAATAAACAGGTCGTGTTCCTACTTGTGGTGGGACGTTGCAAGTTCAAAACCCAGTGTAATGAATAATAACTGGTTGGGGGCCAGCCTAACACCATCTTCACTTTAAAAAAATACATATTTTGGCATCACATGGAAACATTCCATTCCCCAAACAGAGCATCAACGGATCGAGGAAATCATGTACAACCATCTCAATACCAACATATAAAACGACTAAGGCATCCCAGAACAATGGGATCCACGAAAAACCATCATCAGTCCAATCCGGATCCAGTTTGAATCACAAAAGGATTAAACAGGATGAACATCAACCCAATCAGATTTGCGGTCCCTAGTTTCATGCAATAACCCTGATCCAACTTCCAAGTATCCAAATAAACCCGCTCTTCCCTCTAATAAGAATAATCCTTATCAATCCTCTAACGTACAAAACCAACAAAGTTGGGAGTGTGGAACCCTCTTTTCCGACATATAGACGGACCACAACCAGTGAAAAAGAATCAAGTCCGTCATAAATACCACAATCAACAATCACTAGTCCAGTAGACAATTGTCACGTACACACAACCACTTTTTAGCAAATCAGCAAAATCACAGCCATTCAGTAAGACAATAAATATACATACACGCATTGATACCAAACCATGCTTCCCCCAAGGCCCCAACCCCAAAAAGATGAGAAGGGGACCCACATCATTGCATTACGGAGCAGTGCAGGCCCAAGTACCACATCCATCAATGCAGAGCATGAAAAACAACCAAACAAAAGACACACCACCAAGACCAAGAGCTGTATTTCAACAAAAACACATCACTTGGGAAGAACCTCCAAACAGTACTCGCACCAAACATCATTATCTCGTGAAACCCTTATTCCCCAAAAAAACAAACAAATAAATGAAAACCAAGAAAAACGATACGACAATTTATTATATTTACAGTACCGCTACATTCAGACAGCTAGGATGAACAGAGGCTCAGACCCATTTTCAACTTTCACACCTTTTCTTTTCACAAAAGTAGAGCAAAACCATCATTCATTATTTCTTTTCTGCTTCATCTTTCTTTTCCTTTTTTTCCGTCCCCAATCCCCTGCCCCTCTTAGTTTTTATTCAAACAAAACCAAAAAAAGAAAAACAAGGATGAGGAAAGGAAGCCCACACTAGGCTTTTACAGAGAGTAAAAGCAGTCAGTAGGTCCATTCGGAAGGAAGAGCCATATCAGAAGGGTGGTGGTGCCCGCGTGAACTCTGGATGGAACCAACCCCACCATGTCTCCAAACTCCTCCCCCTCCTGCATTTCTCAAGGAGGGCAGCTCTTTAATGGGGGGCTTCACAGCTGGTAATAAAGGGGTAAAAGAGAAAAAGGAAAAAGATGAGTCAAAGGCTGACAGTATCCAAGGTACTTCGTGGAGTGGACTCCATCCCTGGTGGGGGAGAGCAACTCCACGTGATCATAAAACGGATATAGATATCAATCTTGACGAACATATACAGACCAATTGGTGAAATCCCATTAAAACAACTTTTAAATTAGTAAGGAAGCATTAAAATCTACACCAAGAATTTACATTGACAGGCATGAAAACCACAACTGGGAGGGGGAAGGAAAATTGGGTTTTTTTTTTCAAAAAGGGGTTCACACCAAGAAAATTAGCTTCAAAACAAATCTAAAACGGGAAAGTTTAAATTCAAATGAAATATATTAGCAACAAATATCTCATAGAAGAAACCCATACACTTTAAGGAAACATTTCTAATAAGAGCTTGTTAAAAAGAAATATATTAGCAAAAAACGGGCTGAAACAATTTGATGCAAGCAGTTGACCTTTTTATTAAGACGCGAGAGGAATTCATTTAATAAGATTTGTGGGGATGCCCACCAACACGTCTCCCATTAAAAAACAAGTTCCAAATCGCAATAAATCAAACAATACGGAGCTACTGACAAAAAAAAGGGGAAGATATCAAAAGACTAGCTAATTTAGCCTAAGCTATTTCTAAAAAACCCTTCAGATTGTAGTTATTACATGCAACAGTATACCTTTATAATTTATCTTTAAATGACACGATTCGCCTAAAATCACAGTTGGCGTTTGTTTACTCGAAAAATGAAAAATGTTCATCGTTTATTAGTTTAACAAGAGAACGCAAGGTGAAGGTCTTACGAAAAAAGCCAAAGTGATTTTTATAGAGCAACAGGAATGCATTCATAAAACTAGGCGGTTGAGCGCTTCGTTGTAAATAACTGAATTTAACCGGTCATTTTTTGAAAACTACACAACCGTTCAACAGGACGTACTTAAACCATGAAATTCCATCTCGTAAACACGCACCATACGGCAAGGTGAAAACACCAAGGGAAAATATGACCCCTTGAGTAAAAGAAAATTCCGAGGAAGCTCGATTTGGGAAAAAATGGTAGAGAGCGGGATTACCGGATTTCCTTTTGACGGAAGCCTCCGAATGTGCGACGCGAGGGAGGAAGACACCAGTGCCTCCCGACTCCCTGATGAAACCGCTGGCGCCCGAACCAACCACCCGGAACGGCAAACCCCGGCTTTGGCTCCGGGGCCTCGAAAGCATCAGACCCTGTACAAACAGAAGAAGAACCAGCTACCCCTCAAAACCGAGTCGAGAGAAAGAGAGAGAGCATAAGAAGAGGATGACCCGGAACAATCAAATTTCTTTTACCTGGTTATGACCCGGTTTGATCAGAAACTGGGTCGAACCGAGAACCGGCCTCGAGACGCTCTGCTGAAACGGTTTGTTGGCAAAACCGGTTACCTGAAAACCACAGTAGCCGAAACGCGCGTACCCTTCAACGCAACTTTGGGGCTTCACCTGAACACACACACACAGAGATCAGTACCTTCAAACAACAAAACGGTAGTGAGAGAGAGAGAGTTTTACTTGAGAGAAGGGATTGAGGTGGGGAAGAGGGTGGGGAGAATGGTGGTGGGAATCGTCGAGAATGGCAAAGGCAAGTTGGTGAGCGAGCTTCTCCATGGAAGACGTCAAATCGCAGAACTCCGGCTCGAATTTGGAGGGAGGGTGGCGGTTCGGACGGTAGATTTCGTCCGGGAACACATCGGACGGCAACCAGAGCTCTCCGTCATCAACATTAGGAGGAAAATCCGCCATACTCCTAACCCCCAACAAAAAAATGGCAGAACAGAGAGAGAGAGAGAGAGAGAGAGAGTTAGGGTTTGGAGGGAAATTTAAGAGGCCGCGCTCTCTTCGTTATATGGGTCCGGGAGGCGCTGTGACCGAGGGATTTTTTTTTTATGGCGTCGAACTTGTGATGCAGTAATCAACGATTGAACATAAAAATCAAGACTTTAATCCCTAAACTGCCACCTATACTGAATTGGGTGATTTTGGAATTCATATAAAAAAGAAAGAACTTTTTCGCTTAAATCTGGACATTTCATTTTAGATTCAGAGCAGTGACTTAACTCTTAAATGGTAATGGATGTCAGAGGAGGAAGTCAATGAATTGTTCAAGAAACGACGTTACGATCTTGAAACAAGAATAGTAAGTATTGAGGATCGGGAGAGATTAATTGTAAGAGGGAAACTGGGGAAACTGAAAGAGGGGGTTGCGAAGGCGGGAAAATTTTGGCGCATTCGGAAATTCGAAGGACTGTGGTGGTTGATGTGATCGGTGAGTCACGTGACCACCTGCACTCGTTCCTTCCCCCCCCCCCCCCCCCCCCCCTTGGCGCTCCTGCACGCAGGACGGTCCGTACGCTTGTGTGAGTCCAAATCAAAGCCGGGTCCGAAACTAACTTACCTCCCGTGTCGTGTCTCCCTGTATTTTATTTTAGTAAAAATAACACCGCGAAGGCGTGTCCGGTGTCCCTTTCGTCGCATCCATGTGGCAATGAGTGGGGAAGTGTCAACAGGTCGGATCTTTACCGATTCAGTGAGTCAGGACCTGAATCCGAGTCTGACGTGTATTGGTACCGGGTTATGACTCTCATCGGATCAGACCTGCCACAGAAAAAACCATACCTGGGACCTAGAAATATCAGGTAAACCAGACCCGTTCATACTGGTAAAATATTATTTTTCATGGTTTTTTGCATTAAAAGATTTCGGATCTTAATCGGAAATTGAGTCAAACCTAAGTCTGGTGTGGAGTTTCATAATCCATTTGACTCCGTTGCACTAAACAGACCTTGTGAGCCCAGCCAAACTTTTAAGCGAACT
Organism: Nuphar pumila; assembly: GCF_984573655.1. NCBI lineage: Eukaryota > Viridiplantae > Streptophyta > Magnoliopsida > Nymphaeales > Nymphaeaceae > Nuphar > Nuphar pumila. Next base: position 75,161,909 of record NC_143262.1, read on the forward strand.
TTCTTTATTAGGCCTGGAAAACAAGATGAGTGGCTCCTGTCCGGCTTGTAAAGAGCTTGTTGAAACTCGTAAAATGGGTTCAAAAAGTTCGAGCATGATCAGTGTTGAGCTCAGCTTGGCTAGTATATGTTCATTAATTATTAATAAATGTTTTTTTTAGTGTTTACATGATGATGGTTAAAGTGATTGGCTTGCATGTAGTAAAATTAAAGTTCAAATCCTATTGCTTATAAGTTTGAAACAATTATTTATTTTGAAAAAGAACTAGTTTGAGCTGAGTTGAATAGGCGAGATTTTATTATTTAATTTTCAAATGTATATATTATGAATGAGATAGCTTGTGCTTCACAAGTTTAGCTTGGGCTTTTCAGGAGCTCAAGCTCGACATAAGAAATGAGTCAGGCTTCAACCATATATGGAACTTGTTAGAATCAGATCAGAGCAATGTTAGGGGAGGGTGTTGTGTGTTCTCTCCTGACGTAAGGTTTGCTACGGTGCATGTTCGAAGGTCCGAATGAGTGTAAGGTATATAAGCATGTGGGGCTCATATCCCCGTGTGTGTCGGCATCACTTAGCATCGGAGTTCGGTACGATTGCAAAGACTTAAGTACCCTTTCTCATCATGAAACAACGATTCGAGAAAAGGATAAAAATATCCTCAATCCAGAAAAGGAAGGATGATCTTAACTCTTCAAAAAGTCCAAACGTTTTGTTTTCGCCCTAAGCAGTCTCCTATGCTGCCAGCGGATCACTCCTTGACCATGCACCATCTGCTGTAACAGGAGCTCCTTTTGACGAAGCACCATTTACCGTCGTCTGCTGTCGTCGAAGCACCATTTGTCGTCGTCTCAAGTCCAAGTTCTCGCCTTGGTTTTTAGCTTGTGTTAAAACACGTTGTCGCCTTCTCGTTCTTGCCTTGTGTTACAAAATATTTCTGGGTTCGTTCATACCTCGTGGAGATAACTATAAATCGATCGACTGGTTCGATCATTGGTGGGCATCATAGGGGCATTTGTCGGCCATCTCCTTTTACATTTTTCTTTTCTTCTTCATTTTTCGTTAGACAGTATGAAAAAAAAAGCAATGACGCACAAACATTCTAACAAGTGTCGTTAAGGCATCGTGAGTACATTTCCATGTCATCATGCTATTGTTGAAGAATGTATGTCATCATGAGTGTCATTAAGACGTTGCTTTGTTATTGCAGGTGGATGTTGTCTTTTCGACGGTTGAAAAATTAAAGATATTTATAAGATGTTAGGACCTGTTGACAAGAATGCTTGTTTACAGATGCGAGGAAGATACTCTACCTCATCCGGTATTGTCCATTCACTCAGTATATGCAATGTAACGCAAATTGTAGTTGTAGTAACATACTACCGATTTGTGAGATATTGTTTTGTTTGTTAATATCGATTTGTAAGCTATTATGTTGAATTTTTGTATCGATTTGTAATATATTATATGATATGTATATCAAATTGTAAGATATTATGTGTTTTGTAGTGTCAATTTGTAAGCTATTATGTTGAATTGTCATATCAAATTGTAATATATTATGCGATGTTATATCGATTTGTAAGATATTATGTATTTTCTAGTATCGATTTGTAAGATATTTGCAGTATGATTTTAAAACATGTATGTGTGAAAATACATTCTTGTGCACTTGCGGTGGTGATTTGTGTATTCAAATCGCTACTTATTTAGCGATTTCTATTGAAATCGCCTCACAGCGTCGTAGATATAATTAAATTGTTGTCATGTGAATCGCTATCGTCAAGACACATATACGATAAATTGTTTCTTTTATTGGCATGATAAATAACAACTCAATGCATAGTATAAGCAAATAACAAACCGTTGTTGCTTTTATACTGTGATTCATTTAATCATTTCTTTGACTCCCTTAACCTCATCGGTATTCGTTGTTATATGCATCTTGAATAAATCATATTAAATGTATGTGCTAGCTAATGCAAATTGATATCTTGCTTATGACAGTGGTGAGCTTATCATCTGGTTGCAGTGAAGATGGTGTATCACAATCATTGGAAAGTTATGGAGAAGTGAACATCTGTACTAATGATGCACATGAAGAAGTGAACATGTGCACTAATGATGCCCATGATAAGAAGGGTGGAGGAATTAGATTCACTCTTGACTTGAATGTTCCAGTAGAAGAAATGTAATTTGATAATGAGGTAGACGATCATGACAGTACACTTGATAAGGTGCAGAGACTGGGAATGTACATGATAGTACACATGACTATGTTCTCGTCGAAGAAATGCAGTTTAATAATAAGGAAGTTGCATATAAATTTTACAATGATTATGCCTTAAAACTTAGCTTCAATGTTAAAAGGTATTCTTGGTCAAAAAATGCACAGGGTGTCATGGTAAGAAAGACATATGTTTGTTCTAAGAAAGGTTGGAAGAAGTCAAGTGGAAATCCAACAAGGAGCAAGTCAGATTCAAGATGTGGATGTCCAGCAAGAATGGTGTTAAGAAGACTTCCGAATGAAAAATATATAGTTCGTATTTCAATCAATGATCATAACCAAGAATTAGCAGCTTCATTTATGACTCCTATGTTCAGGTTACATCGTAAAGTAACTAAAGTGCATGCTGCAATTGCTGAAATAGCTGATAGCACTAGTATTGCACCAAGGAAAACATATAATTTATGCACGCACATAGATGGTGGTCGCGAGAATGTATCATTCACACCTATGGATTTAAGAAACCACTTGAGAAAGAAGAGGACAAATAACATGAAGAATTGAAAAATATATTCTTTGGTTGATTACTTACAAAAAAAATCAAACAATGACCCTGGTTTCTTTAGTGCAATACAACTGAATCAAGATGGATATGCTGTGAATATATTTTGGGTAGATTTAAAGTCAAGAGTAGATTATGAATGTTTCAATAAGGTACTTATTTTTTATACGTCAGTGAAGATTAATACTGAACAGTGACCATTTACGTAGTTTATCGAAGTGAACCATCACTCAAAGAGTTGTATATTAGGCGACACTTTTTTGTATGACCAGACCAAGAAAAGCTTTGAGTAGTTGTTCAGAGTATTTACACAAGCAATGAATGGGAAGCAACCTGAAGTTGTACTTACATATGGTGATCACGCAATTACGGTTGTAGTGTTTATTGTATGGCCAGATGCATATCATCATCGCCTATGTTTGTGGCATGTCTTTCAAAATGCAGCAAAGGACATAGGACACATATTTAATCAGAAGAGAGGGTTTGACAAAAAGTTTACAAGGTGTATATTTAAGAGCGTAGACGAGGTCACTTTTATGTGTGATTGGGAAGAAATGGTTTAGATGTACGACCTTGAAGACTGTGTGTGGTTACAAAATTTATATGCAGACAAAGAAAAGTGGGCATTGACATATGAAAGACAATACTTTTGTGCAAGTATGATAAGTATACAAGGAGTTGAATCTATGCATGCCACACTGAAGAAAACCTTGTATTGATGTTTAACAATGTTTTGCTTCATAGAACAATATGAATTATTTATAGACGGTCTTAGACAGAATGAGCTTGAACAAGATGTGAAATGCTTCAATATACGCCCTCTAACTTGGGGCATGAAAATATTGATGCGACCTGCAGATCTGTATACACTAACTGTATTTGAATAAATTAAGAACGAGGTTATACATATCATGAATTACAACATAGAAGGACATATGCAAACCGAGAATATACACAAATATCATATTGTATGAGAGGGCGAAGAGCATCCAAAAAGGCAAGAAGCACATCTTACGTACAATGTTGACAATAAAACAGTTGAATGTACGTGCAAAATGTATGAACTTAATCAAGAGAAGATACAATAAATACCTGAATCATATTTAATGTGAAGATGGACGAGACAAAGATTGAACTACTGGATACAAATAATGTCAGTCCATCTGGTGTTGATGATAATTGCCACATAGCCTCCTGTTATCAACAACTATGTAGGTCACTTATACATATTGCACATTTGGCATCAAAAGTGAAGAAGCCTATGTATAGATAAGAAAAGTGTCAAGAGAGTTACTTGAAAATGTGCAATTAATTCATCATCAGTTTGTTGCAGCTCATGAAGACCAGTCCAAGAAAATGAGAACGAACAACAGAGGTAAAAATCATGCTTCCCTTGACACTCATGAGAAGTTGCACCTAAGCGTAACATCTTCAACAAGTCAGGAGTCAACGCTGTAGATTATGATGAAAAAATTCACCTAACGAAGGGTATCAAAAGAAAACCTGCTTTTGATCGTAGTCATCAGAGGACAAAGGGTGCACTAGAATTGGTTTACAAGAAAATCTCTAAGAAATAACCAACCCCTAAGCAAAAGCAACCAAGCCCTTCGCATGAACAGGTGTGTAATACATTATATTTTTTCTCATGTAAATTACATTACGTGCAACTTTTCAATATCTAACTTGTTTAATTTCCAACATGCAGCAATACCCTATAGACGTGCACTACAACATTAGAACCTTCAATCCTCTCGACCAGTTTAAGTGGAATGATAACATCAGTTTTATAAGTCTTTTGGTATGTAATCAATGTTGGAAGGATGTTTGCATTTCTTGTGAAACTTAATATGGTGTCTTATATTATTCTATTTCATGACAGGCTTAATTCAATTCGAAGGTGAGTTATGAAACAGAGGAATCGCATATAAATTTTGTTTAATAATGTATTATTTACATGTATAAATTGTTGTAATATGTATCTTTCACATGTATAAATTATTGTATCATCTAGCCTACAGAGCTATAATTTTGAAACCGTAGTTAAATAGCCATTGTTTGGTGCTTATACCATTAGTAAAAATCGTTGTTTTCATCTATCCTTCACATATACAAATCGTTATACATATACTGTAGTTGAATCATTGCACAAAAAGTTTTGTAAATAAACTATCTTAAAAATAAAAAGTTATATTTACTATATGTGCATGATCATTGTTAAATCACTATAGCTTAATTTTTATACCATTAGTAAATCGCCTCTATGGTGATATATTTAGTATATAAATCATTATACCATGTAGTGTCCTATTGTGTTTTACACAAGCTAATATTTTTTGCAAATGAATATGGTTGTAAATCATGTGAATTTGTGGTTAAGAAGTTACCACAACAACGACATGTCTTTGTTTGTCTTTGTAAACGAAATTGATTTGTATTTAAGAAGTTAACACGATTTGTATCATTGAAGTTACCTCGGTTTGTACTTTATTATCTCTAAATAGGACGACGATTTGTATCCTTGAAGCAATCATTGTGTAAATCGTGATAGAAAATATCGTTGACATAGACATAGCCTATAAAAGAAAATCATGCCGAAGCGTAAACATCATCTTCAATAAGTCAAAAGTCAACATTGTAGATTATGATAGAAAAACTCAACTAGCGAAGGATATCAAAAGAAAACATGCATCTGATCGCAACCGTTGGAGGACAAAGGGTGCACTAGAATTGGTTGGCCAGAAAAGGTCTAAGAAACAACTAACCCCTAAGCAAAATCAACTAAGCCCTTCATATAAACTGGTATGTAATACATTATATTGCTTCTCATGTAAATTATATTATGTGCAACTTATCAATATCTAACTTTTGTAATTTCCAACACGCAACAATACCCTACAAATGTGCACTATAACGTTGAAACCTTCAATCCTCCCGACCAGATTGAGTGGAACGATAACATCAGTTTTACAAGTCTTTTGGTATGTAATCAATGTTGGGAGGATATTTGCATTTATTGTGATTGTAAAATATAGTATTTTATCTGGTATGAGCTTTACACCATCCAATTCTGAATCTGTTCAATTCGAAAGTGAGCCATGAAATACCGGAATTGCGTGTGAATTCTGTTTAATAATGAGGAAGTTGCATACAAATTTTACAATGATTAAGCCTTAAAACTTTACTTCAGTGTTGGAAGGTATTCATGGTCAAAAAATGCACAGGGTGTCATGGTGAGAAAGACAATGTTCTAAAGAAGGTTGGAAGAAGTCAAGTGAAAATCCAACAAGAAGCAAGCTAGATTCAATACCAGAAAGATGTTGACAACGAAACAGTTGAAAATACGTGCAAAATGTATGAATTCAAAGGTATTTTATATCGGCATGTATTAAAGGCACTTAATCAAGGAAAGATACAAGAAATATCTGAGTAATATTTAATGTGAAGATGAATGAGACAAACAAAGATTGAACTACTGGTATGTAATCAGTGTTGGCAGGATGTATGAATTTCTTGTTAAACTTAATGTAGTATCTTATATTATTCTGTTTCATGACAGGCTCTGTTCAATTCAAAAACGAGCAATGGAGCACAGGAATCGCATGTGAATTCTTCAGTTAAATAATTGTATTTGATTGTATTAACATGATCGATCGTTATAATATGTATCTTTCACATGTATAAATCGTTGTCTCATCTAGCCTACAGAGCTACAATTTTGATATCGTAGGTAAATCGTCGTTGTTTAATGCTTATACTATTAGTAAAAACCGTTGTCTCATCTGGCCTTCACATATACAAATCGTTATACGTATATTGTAGTTCATTCGTTGCGTAAAATGTTGTTTTGTAAATAAATTGTCTTAAAGAGTTGTATTGTTTTGGCTACGTTTAAATTCCTGCTGCTCATTTTAGTCAAGGGGTGAAGCTAACGTCTTCCTCAAAGCTAATTCCAAGCAGTATTGTTTTGAAGAAATGCGACGAAAAGCTCTAATCCGAGGCAAGAGATGCTTCGTCTCCATCTTTCGCTGAGGCAAACTGGAATTCCATGGCATTTACGGCAAGACATTGTACAAGGGTAAATACCTGCTTGAGTAGAGCTGGGAAACAAGATGAGACACTCATGGCTCAGCTCTTATTTGGCTTGTATAGAGCTCGTTCAAACTTCTAGAATAGGCTCGACAAGTTGAACACGAACAATGAGCGCGCTCAACTTTCTCAGCTCATTTGAGATGGTTAACTAGCAATAAATATACTCTATATCATAGAGTGTAGACAGTTAAGTGTTTGATGACTTGCAAGCAACAAGTTAAGAGTTCAAATCCTATTGCTTACAGCTTTGAAACAATGTATTTTTTTTTTTTGTAAATGAGCCAGTTTAAGTGCGTCTGAGTAGGTTTGGATCAAGCCCAGGTCCTATCCTATCATTTTTAATTTTAAAAAATGCACTTTTTAAATGAATCAGCTCAAGCTCAGCTTGTTTAATTTAAGCTTTCCATGAGCTCAAAGCTCAGCAGGAGCGAGTTGAGCTTGTTGTTTTCAAAAAACAAAACTTTGAATGTAAACTCCATATCTCTAATATTCAACCGCCCATCAAATTGGTTCTTAAAAGCTTTAAGAAACATAAAGCAATTGGGCAGGTATATTCACGTGCTTAACGCCCTTGAAAATCCCAGCTTCCCAAATTCTAAAATTGTTTAGGATCTTGGGTCCTGATGTGCCAAGCACACAACATTTTACTTGCATTTCTATACATAAAAAAAAAATTACTTGCATTTGGTGTTGGAGTTGTCTATGGTCCTGCCTGGCCAGCTCTTGTACTTTGTTCATTGTCTTGTTACAAGCAATTAGGGATGTCAAATGAATGGGATTTTATCGGTTACCCTCGATTCCGTAGTGTGGCATTGCATTTGGTAACCCGAAACCATGTCTCATTATAATTAGATGCATATATGGTTTTAATTTTTTGCTACCGAAACTGACAAAATATCCAAATTTAATGGATATCTGAATCTGTTTACATGTAAAAAAAAGCTGATCTGGTATGAGCTTTACACCATCCAATTCTGAATCTGTTCAATTCGAAAGTGATCCATGAAATACCGGAATTGCGTGTGAATTCTGTTTAATAATGAGGAAGTTGCATACAAATTTTACAATGATTAAGCCTTAAAACTTTACTTCAGTGTTGGAAGGTATTCATGGTCAAAAAATGCACAGGGTGTCATGGTGAGAAAGACAATGTTCTAAAGAAGGTTGGAAGAAGTCAAGTGAAAATCCAACAAGAAGCAAGCTAGATTCAATACCAGAAAGATGTTGACAACGAAACAGTTGAAAATACGTGCAAAATGTATGAATTCAAAGGTATTTTATATCGGCATGCATTAAAGGCACTTAATCAAGGAAAGATACAAGAAATATCTGAGTAATATTTAATGTGAAGATGAATGAGACAAACAAAGATTGAACTACTGGTATGTAATCAGTGTTGGCAGGATGTATGAATTTCTTGTTAAACTTAATGTAGTATCTTATATTATTCTGTTTCATGACAGGCTCTGTTCAATTCAAAAACGAGCAATGGAGCACAGGAATCGCATGTGAATTCTTCAGTTAAATAATTGTATTTGATTGTATTAACATGATCGATCGTTATAATATGTATCTTTCACATGTATAAATCGTTGTCTCATCTAGCCTACAGAGCTACAATTTTGATATCGTAGGTAAATCGTCGTTGTTTAATGCTTATACTATTAGTAAAAACCGTTGTCTCATCTGGCCTTCACATATACAAATCGTTATACGTATATTGTAGTTCATTCGTTGCGTAAAATGTTGTTTTGTAAATAAATTGTCTTAAAAATAAAAAGTTATTATATTTACTACTTGTGCATGATCGTTGTTAAATCACTATAGCTTAGTTTTTATAGCATTATTAAATTGCCTCTATGGTGATTTATTTGGTATATAAATCATTATACCATGTACTGTCCTATCGTGATTTATACAATAACGTATATGTCGGCCACAACTGGATGAAAATCGCATTGTGCATATGTATAAATCATGGTAAAAGTTTAAGTATAAGTCATTATTTCATCTAGCCTTCACATATACACATCATTATACATGTATTGTAGTTGAATCATTGCATAAAAAGTTATTTTATAAATAAATACTATTAAAAGTATCAAATAAATTTAATTAAAATATATATATAATAGTGTAGACTGGGTTTGGATTTGATGAGAGCTAAATGGGTCTCACAACCAACCCAATCAAATCACTCTCTCACCTAAACCCAACACAAATCGACGTAAAATTCAATGATAACAGTTGAGGTAAATTGAATAATACAAATCGATTTACAGCATGATACCGATTTAGGTTTTATACAAAAACAATATTTTAGTAACAGTTGCAAATCGATATTAGTAATTCATGATATTACATATCAATATCATTCACAAAGACAAACAAAGATACATCGTTGTCACGGTAGCTTCTTAAATACAAATCGACATGATTTACAACCATATTCATTTACAAAAATATTAGTATTTAGTTACAATACATCATGACCAATGGTTTGGGTTAGATAAAATACATGATCATCATCATCAAAGAAAACAGATATCATCATCAATAGGTAATTATCGGGATGTTGATTTGTATTTATGAAGTTATCGCGACAATGATATGTCTTTATTTGTCTTTGTGAACGATATCGATATGTAATATCACAATTTACTCATATCGGTTTGCAACTGTTACTAAAATATTGTAAACGAAACAGTGATATGGATTTGCAATTGTTACATAAATCGATTTTTACTTTACTAAGTCTAAACATCGTGTCAATTTGTGTACATGTGCATAAAACCCTAATATATGTAAAACCCTAATATAGATCTGTGTAAAACCCTATTCTATATAAAATCTACCCGACCCGTTGTCAAGTTCTAAAAACCCTAATCTATTTAACCTATCTTCCTATTTTCTGTGGCAGCGCAACTTCTTCTTCTTTCTCCTCTGCCTTCATCTTCTTCTTCCTTGTATTTTTCTTTCTTCTTTATTCCTTCTACCTGTGCTTGATAGATGGGGTTTGATGTTGATAACGTAGTTATTTTACGTCGTGTGAAAAGATCTGTATAATCTTCGATGATGATTATGGTGGTTATATTATGTGTATACATCAATATATTCATGACACATATGACTCTGATGTATTTGTCATGAAGTATATCGAAGTTTACGTAGAATATGACGACCATAATCATCCTCAATCGTTGCCGCCATATCAAAGCAAGCATAGATATTCTGCATGATAGACAGAGGGTGATGTTGATGACCATCTATTTGATCTATTTCTACTGTCGGACCCTCCATCATTCGCAAACCATACTTCACAGTTGGAAAAATATATGCCTAAACTTTGATATACTTCAAGACAATTATGTTGCAGTTGTGTGAGCTTCATCTTCTCCACGTGTTGGTATCCCATATAATCTATAGCTTTGAAGCTTTCTACACTAGCAATCTGTATCTCATGCGCACCTGGATTGCATTTGAAGCACATCACTATTTGGATGTGGGCTTGATACTGATGATGATATTTGTTTTCTTTGATGATGATGGTGTATTGTATCTAAGCCAAACCATTGGTCATGATGTATTGTAACTAAATACTAATATTTTTGTAAATGAATATGGTTGTAAATCATATGAATTTGTAGTTAAGAAGTTATCGTGATAATGATATGTCTTTGTTTGTCTTTATGAACAAAATCGATTTGTATTTAAGAAGTTAACTTGATTTGTATCATTGAAGTTACCTCGATTTATACTTTATTAATTCTAAACGAAATGTCGATTTGTACTGTTAAAGCGGTCATTTTGTAAATCATGATAGAAAATATCGTTGACATAGACATAGCCCATAAAGCAAATCGCGATAGCACGTAGCCTTCATACGTACAAATCGTTTCAACCTTTTAACAATTCTTGTGTAAATCGCGATAGGAAGACCGTAAAAGCAAATCATAATTTCCACTATACACAACGCTAATCGCTTTTACGATTTTTATTTATGAAGGTCGAACATTACAACAATTTGTTCAGTGGCACTAGTGTTTTACACTTATTAAAAAAAATATACATTTATAGAATTTCATGAAATATTGTGAACGAAATATAGAATATCAATTGTTACTTAAATCGATTTGTACTTTACTAATTATTAAATGTCTTATCGCAATTTACAACCATAAATGTTTCATAGATACATCGTGACTAATGGTTTGACTTAGATACAATACATGACCATCATCATCACCGACCCAAACTGTTGTCTAGGTCTAAAACCCTAATCTATTTAACCTCTCTTCTTTTTTTCTGCGACAGCACAACTTCTTCTTCTTTTTTCTCCTCCACCTTCATCTTCTACTTCTTCTTCTTCTTCTTCCTTATATTTTTCTTCTTCTTTTTAATCGTTGCCGTCATACCGAAGCAAGCATAAATATTCTACATGATAGACAGAGGGTAATGTTGATGACCATCTATTTAATCTATTCCTACTGTGAGACCCTCCATCGTTCGTAAACCATCCTTCACAATTGGAAAAATATATGCCTAATCTTCGATATACTTCATGACAAATATGCTACAGTCGTGCAGCTTCATCTTCTCTGCCTCTTGAAATCCCATACCTTATGCAGCTTCGACAACTCTGCCTCGAAGCTTTCTTCACTAGCCTCCAAGCATGAACGAAGGGTTCGGTTGCCTGTTGGTCATGCGAAGCCTTACATATGCTCGATCTAAAACAAACGAAGAGACCACAATTGTGGCATATTTGTTGTGAAGTATATCTAAGTTTACACAAAATGTAACAATAACAAATATGCTACAGTCTTGTGGTTCAATCTTCTCTACCCGTAGAAACATATCGTTGAAGTGACCTCAATTTGTATCGTTGATGTTACCTCGATTTGTAGTTTACTAAGTCTAAACATTGTGTCAATTTGTTTATTGTTTTTCTTTTTTGCTTTTTATGAATCAGTCATTGTGCAAATCGTGATAGGACATATGGTCTACAAAATCAATAAATTAGTAAGACTATAACCTTCAACAATCTTAGTCTACAACTACCAAATATGTAATAAACAATTATTTGGAAAAATGGCCAAAACCCTGTGACGATTTTTGTACCCTTACTTGCATTGTAAAGTTGACTATACAAGTGTGCGAGCATAGTAGTACTCCATGTATAATTGTCAACTTCATCTAAGTCTTCCAAGAACTGCAGCCATAGGTAACTTAACCTCGAACTAGACAAATCCGAAAATAAAGTAAGTCCAAAAAATAAACAAGGAAATCGTGCAACTCTTGGTCAGTTCTTTCGGATGCACATATAGCGGACCGACCTTCTCATTTATTACAGAAAGAAGAAACTTTCATCGACGTGGAATTGTTTTCACCAGAAATACAATGACCCCAGTCCTCCATCGATACTCCTAGAAGGGCCGTGTACTTGTCCCTTGTTTTATATTTTCAATCCCGTAATAGGACAATACTTCCATGACACTTAAGACTCGTAATCCGCGTCACATCTTCTACGGTCATGGTGATCTCAAAAGAATCAAACTAGAATGTGTTCGTCTTATGATTCCACTTGTTTACCAGGTGAGTCATGGTGTTTCAACATGTTTCAAAATAATGTTGGTCCAGAAGGTCGTCGAAGTGCATATTTCATAATTGATCCTTCTAATATTCACTTAGTTGTTCTTACTACGACAGAACTACAGACCACACCACCCTCTGAGCTTTTTACCTGGTGTTCTACTTTTCTTCTGACCTTCCTCTAACACAAAATGACATATTATTCATATCAAATCAAATTAGTCTCATTTATACTTATACATGTCATTGTACACAGTAATTGCTATATATATTAATTATTGCACACTCGCTATCACAGTAATCGATATACATAATAATACCTATCACAGTAAATCATTCACAGTAATTGCTATCACAGTAATTGCTATATATAGTAATCGTTATTACAATAATTACTTTACATAATAATACCTATCACAGTAAATCGTTCACAATAATCGTTATCACAATAATCGCTATAGATAGTAATCGCTATCACAGTAATCACTATACATAATAATACTTATAACTGTAAATCATGATAGCCAGAAGTGATTTATGTACCTTGGTCACACTTTTCTCCTCTTCATCCCCTCCCTCCATCCTCTGCCTTTCTTGTTGCTCCATCATTTGCTTTTATTCCTCCCTCTTCTGTCTTTCTTGTTCCTTATTCATTCTCTCATCCTCCTCTGTCTTTCTTGTTACTCCTTCGCTCTATCGTCTCCCTCCTCTGCTTTTCTATTTCTTCTTTCCTTCACCTCCCTCCTCTGCTTTTTTACTTCTTCCTTCATTTTCCTTTCCTTCTCTTCCTCCTCCTGCTTTTTCTTTTCTCTTTCCTTCTCTTACTCTTCCTGTTTCTTTCTTTCTCTTTCCTTATCTTCCCCGTCCTTCCTTTACCTTTCCTCCTCTTCCTCGTCCTCTTTCTCCTTCCTTTTCCTTTCATTCTCTTCCTCGTCCTCCTTCTCCTTCCTTTGTTTTTCATTCTCTTCCTCGTCCTCTTTTTCCTTCGTTTGCCTTTCATTATCTTCTTCGTCCTCCTTCTCCTTCTTATGCATTTTCTTCTCTTTCTTGTCATCCTTCTCCTTCATTTGTTTTTTCTTCTCTTCCTCATCCTAATGCTTCTTCCTTTGCCTTTCCTCTTCCATCTTCATCATTTGTCTTTCCTTCTCTTCCTCATTCTCCTTCTTTTTTAATTGCCTTTCCTTCTCTTCCTCCTTCTCCTTATTCTTTCTTTGTCTTTCCCTCTCCTTCTCCTTTTTCTTTTTCAATTGCGTTTCCTTCTCTTTCGCTTTCTCCTTCAACTTATTCTTTTTTTTCTTTTCCCTCTCCTCCTCCTTATTCATTTATTTTTTCTTCCTTTGCTTTTCATTCTCCTCCTCCTTCTTCCTTTGCCTATCCCTCTCCTCTTCCTCCTTCTTCATTTGTCTTTTTTTCCTTTGCTTTTCATTATCCTCCTTCTTCCTTTGTTTTTTCTTCTCTTCGTCATCTTTCTTCTTTTTCTTCATCTTTAGTTCTTCCTTATCATTTTTCCTTTGCTTTTCAGCCTCAATATCTGATGGATAATGCTCTATATTATACAATTCCAATGCTTTGTCCTTGTCTTTATCATTCTCAATCTTCATTATATTTTGGTACCTTTCATAACACTCATATATATGGGACTGACAAATAATTTCTCCAATAGTCATCTCATCGAACGATTGGGGCTTTCTTGTCTTACGAGCTTTAGTCATTGCTAACCTGCATAACACATAAATTTAACTACATCATTATATGTTATAACCGCCTCTCCAAGTATATAATATTACAAATTATCTCATTCGTTAAACAATCACCAACATTACAAATCATCGTAATATTTGGCTTCATAAGTAAACATCGTTGCAAGATTTAGCAAACTAAGTACAAATTGAGGTAACTTCATAAATACACATCGCTACTGCTTTAAATGTATAAATCGTTGTTGCTTCAAACTTATAAATCGTTGTAGAAATCATAACCTTCATAAGTACATATTGTTGTAACATTTGAGCTTCATAAGTAAACATTGTTGTACGATTTAGCAAACTTAAGTATAAATCGCGGTAACTTCATAAATCATAAATACACATCACTACTGCTTCAAATGTATAAATCATTGTTGCATCGAACGTACAAATTGATATTGCATTTAATGTATAAATCATTGTTGCATTCTAACATACAAATCATTATAAAAATTTAGCCTTCATAAGTACATATCGTTGTAATGTTTGGCCTTCAAAAAAATAAATTGTGCTAACAGTGTTTTGATGCCCAGAAGGTGGATAAGTACAAATTGATTTATTTTATTATAAAAATAGATATTATTTAGTATGAATAGTATAACCATTTATAAGATTTAGCATTCAGATTTACAAATCGATTTGTTTACATAACGAAACTCACCGAAATGCCATGAGTTTTGGTAATTCGACAGTGGAGGAGAAACACCCATAAGATAGGTGATGTTGATAATGGCAACGATGATCCCACTGCATAAACGAGGGTAAAAGATGCTTTAGCAGCAGCAGACGATGACAAAGGGTGCTTCGATGGTAGCAGACGATGCCAAAAGGTGCTCCGGTAGCTACAGACGACGACAAAGGGTGCGTAGTCAGAGAGAGCTCCTGTTATAGCAGATGGTGCAAACGTTTACTGCTTAGGGCAAAAATGAAACATTTGGACTTTAAAGAGTTAACATCATCCTCCTTTTTCTGCATGGAAGACATTTTTGTCCTTTTTTTAGAATCGGCGTTTCACTTTTCGAGATGGAGAATCTCGAACCATCATTTCACTTTTCTAGATGGACATTTTTGTCATTTTCTTGAATTGTCGTTTTATGGCAGGAATGGCGAAAAAGGGTACTTAAGTCTTTGCAATCGCATCGGACTCCCATGCTAAGTGATGCCGACACACACGAGGATATGAGCCCTACATGCTTATATATGTGATGCTCATTCGGACTCTGAAACATGGAATACAATGCATCTTTGGCGAAGGGGGGGGGGGACATATAACTTGCTTCACAATGTTAGTATCTATATTAGAGGTGAATCCATTTTCAAAACAATATAGAAATCAACTTATTTGGATTCTAAAGCAAATAGAGTTGAACTGGACATTTTTACTTTTAAATATAAAATTATTAAAAATTAAGAAAAAATATTAAAATATTATAGAAATTTAAAGTAAATGGACTCATTATGAATTGATTTTGCACCGATATGATGTGAATCGGCCTCAGCAAGATAGTGACAACACTGGATCGTACTCTTCCAGCTGATACCCCGGAGTCTTTATTCAATATTTGTGGGTGCAATTGATTAAGCATTTTGACTTGGATCTGAACTAGATCTAACTCATATTATCGCATGTGGGCAGCCCATAATCAAGTCCCACTTGGATCCAAGGCCCATATATGGTTGAGTCTTATTGAATCCACACCAAGAACAAGGTACCAAATAGCAACCTATCCAGATCATGATGCCATTTAACAACTATCTTACTTTTCTTATATAAAGTTAGTGAAGAATGCCCTTTTCAGTGGATCTGGAATCATAGAAGTTCATATTAGGTCCTGATTTTAGATCTAACTATCTGATCTAACTTAAATTTGGAACTAGTTCAGAAACCAATATGTTTAAGAGCAGTTGCAGTGTTGGGTCAAATACGACACGACCCACATTAGACTTGGTTTCAAGAGTAGCCAAGATATCCAGAGGGGCAAGCAAATTAGATATGAGCAGCATCATACTTGATTCAAATAGGAATCTGAATTCTAAATAACAAATCAACATCTAGATCTGGGCATAAACAGAATCCAATAAAGGTGATATAAATTCATATATGAATTGTACATAGCAACCTGGATCCATGCAAAATTACAAAAAAAATTGGATATGCTTCATATGCCAATGTAGATATGAGCAAAAATGGTGATCCATTTATATAAAAAGAAACTCGGATTTCAACTTAAATCCTACTGGAAACTCGGAACAGGTCAAGTATCTAAACTGAGATGGGTTTGGTTTGGACAGCCTTTGCAACCATAAGACCAAAATGTTGAGGCCCTAACCAGGCCCAATTGCTAAACTGACCGGATTTCAGGTACAAGGGAAAACAATGTATTAGTGAAGTCCTGCCGGATTTGTGCAGACCCAAAAGAATGTATTAGTGGAGCCCCCTAGCCCAAACCGATCCCAGCCAGACAAGTCCTTGTCGAAACTCTAACCTGATAAGATTCAATTCAGGTTCTCGATAGATTGTTGTAGTGAGGGTTGGTTTGGGATGGATCAGGTCAGGGAAGCCTGATATCTACCCATAGATCCCACCTATAATTCTGTAAGGCCCGAATGGAATCCTGCTTAGTCAACGTCGTTATCGACGAAGCTCCGCTAGGTTCAGATCTGAGCCATTGACTTAACACTCGCTAGACTACCACTAGTGGTTCAGTCAAAGGGTATTTCTATCAATATGAATTATAGCATCACATTCGTCCAGTCATTGACGCGTCGAACCGATTCCAGCTGGTGCGCCGATATAGCGTTCGGGGGCGGTTGGAGCCACAAGGTATATGATTACGCTGACATGGTGCAAGTACGCCATTTTGGCAGGAAAATGATGCACTGAAAGAGGCAAAATATGTGGGCCCCGCATGAGACAACACAAAATCGATGGCGTCGCCGAATTAATTGGCTCCTCAAACGAAGGCAGCCAGTGTCAGGTGGATCCAGGTCAGATCAGGATCCATTTATAACAGCGCTTATAAGTGTTATATATGTTGTATTGTATGAACTTTAATCATCAATAATATCTCTTTTCATTTCTATTCTCAGAAAAAAATCTCTCTTTTCATTTCCCCTTGCCAAAAAAAAACAGTCTTCTTTCTTTTCAATAGTCAAGCTGGGTATGGAGGACCAAAGGGTATAACTGGGTCGGTTCAGATAAGGTTTGGGACAGGTTTTAACATACCCAATTATGATTCAAGTCTAAAAGTCTATCCTAAACCCGACTCAATCTAATTTGGGTCTGAGTCTGGGTTGGAGTATGGCTGAAAATTGCAAACCTATAATTGTTAATGGGGTCAAGTATGCATTGAGTGGTATAATCAGGTCATGCCTTCAATAGGCACGCTTTTTAATCAGCTATAAGAATTAGATCTAGATCTTACCCATTTTGATACAGGAGAGTAGCAGATGACCTGGGTCCATAAATAATCCATTTTAAATTTTAGATTTTGTTTTGGATCTTTGTGCTTAGGTAATGGATCAACATGTCTTATATATATTGTTAGGATGTAAGTTATCTAAATATGTTAATTAATATGATTGTAATTAAAAAACTCTCATATATAAAAAGATGAGAGATCTAGAAGGTTATTTAGAGTTGATTTGAGAACGTTGAATTGAGTTATTTATTGTTTTTTAGTTATTTTTTAGTTATTTTCTATTTTCAAGTTTTTCTTAAATTTATAGTAAAAGTAATCACAGTTGCTAGTTTTTCTCATAAATCCAACCCACTCGATTTATATCAAAGTGGTATCAGAGTGAGGGATCGTCATTTTGATTTCATTCAAGAGACTATTCTGTTGAATTTTTTTTATTTCTCCAAGCATTCAGCTCAGAGAGAGAGTAGTGTCGATCATAACAGCCAATTCCATAATGGTGCTAGAGAACGTTTCAACATCGAAAATAATTGATCAACTACAATAAGATGTGGAGTTCGAGCAAAGGCTCAACAAACTTATACGGTATTTGAGTTCGATCGGCCACCATCCGCCAATTGGACCCAATCATTCGATAGTCTTCGTGGCAGACGAAATGACCCATGCAGTAGTGGGAGGCAGATCCAATGCCTCTCCCTCTTTCTGTTTGTTACTCACACTGGATGCCCCTCTACCCACCTCTTTCCTGGCAAGGCAGAGCCCACACTTCAGCATGATGCCACCTAAACAGAGCACATCGCACAAGACCAACCCACCAGCAGAGGGCACACTCTACTTCCCTCTACTTTTTCGACTGGCAAGAATGACCCACTGTCGGACTGTTGTGTAAAACCTATATATTTTAATGCTATAAATAAATAAATCAGCTTTATCTTCAAGTTAAAAGCATGTTTCTATCTTTTAAATGTCAATTATGGGTATTTTACATTCTCGAATACTTTTTTTTGGTTAATAAGGGTAAAATAGTTATTTTAAGAATTATTTTAAACAAAATATTTTTAAATATTGAAATTATCATGAAAACTAATGGTTTTAGTGAGTCACAACTCATCTGAGTGTTTTTTAGGTGTTTTGAACTTAACTACATAGTTTTTTGGTGGTTTTTGAAAGAAATTTTAATGATGGGTATTTTGGTCATAAAACAATTTATGAGAAATATTTTAATCAAATAAACTATTATTTTAGAAAGTATCAAAACCATTAACTATTTAGAGTTAGTATAATTATTTAATATGAATAAAATATAAAAAAATATTTAAAAATAATAATAGAATTTATTATGGACCCGAATCTCATATGGGTTTCAATCCAAAGCAGGGTTTTATGGATTTTAGAATAAGTAAAAAGATCTCTAACTATATATATATATATATATTATTTTTGAAATATAAAATACAATATATATGTAAATACTACATAGTATTAATTTTTTTTAAGGGTTCTAGACTTTTTCTTTCCCCCCTTTCACCAAGCTTTTTCTCCATCATGTCCGTCCTCATCGTCTTTGGATTCATTGACATCGTCTTGTCTGGCATGGTCGATTATGTCCTCGATCTCCAGGAGAGCCTCCTCCTGGCTCCCCCCTCAAGGGCAAGGTCGCTCGCAAGTATATTGTCGACATTAAAAAGGGGATGATCAGGATCAGGATGAAGATAGGCTTGACCCCTCTGCATCATCACCCTTTGTATCAGCCTTGGATCCATCTTCCTGTGGTGTGTCAAGAAATTGGGGTGGTTGGACTCCTTCTACATCTCGGTGATGTTCGTCACCACCGTTGGGTATGATCACTACAAGAAAAATGCAGATTAGCGATGGATGCTTTTTGTCGCTAACGTGTTTAGCGACAGATTCGCAACGGAAAGCGTTCGTCGCATAATCCTAGTCGCTAAAATATGATAGAATTTATCTGTCGCTAATTAGTGATGGATTAGCAACGAACATGGTTCGTCGCTAATCCTTTGCTAAATAAGGAGTGATTTGGTTTTGCGAAAGAATGTATTTCGTTGATAAATTTAACGACGAATATGTATCTGTCGCTAATGTTCATCGCCAATTTAGCGAGGGATTCGCGATGGATTAAATTTCATCGCAAAATATTGACTGATTTAAATTGGCGACAGATATTAGCTATGGATAATATCTGTCGCAAATGTTAAAAAATATATATATATTTTTTAAATATGAATATCAAGAAAAAATTCTCGTTATACAATTTATATAATCTGTGTATAAAAAACAAAGTACACATAAAAAATACATATACAAAGCAGGTGAAACAAATTTAACACAAGTTATAAGTTAAACAAATTTAACAACCCAGTATAGTCTTTGCAAAGTTTTAATTAGTTACAAGTACGTGAAACAAATTAAACACATGAATTCAATCCTCGTCAAGATTCGGGGCATCATTCTCTTCATTGTCTCGATCCGCCCCTCCACCAGTTCCTCTACGCTGATCATCTCCAGCATTCTATAAAAGAACCAAGACCTTAGTATTGATAAACAAAATATAATGAAATAAATTATATGCAATGCACCTAATCTAATGCAATCAAAGTAAATGACTGAATGACACACAGACTAACAATAAAGTGAAGGACAATAACAGAATTCAGATATGTGTTCTAAGGCTGACAAAACAAAATCATAGTGATTCAATCATGCAAATATGTGTTCTAAGATTGTCAAAAAAATGTCACAGTGATTCACGCATGCATATAATGTTTATAAGGGTGTCAAATAAATGTGTTATGTATCACAATCATGCATATATGTGTTATAAGGCAGTCAAAAAACTTTCATAGTGATGAAATCATGCTTACATGTGTCCTAAGGTTGTCAAAAAACTTTCATAGTGATTCAATCATGCACATATGTGTTCTAAGGCAGTAAAAAAAATTCATAGTGATTCAATCATGCATATATGTGTTTTACGTTAGTAAAACAATTTCATAGTAACAAAATCATGCTTATATGTGTTCTAAGGTTGTCAAAAACTTTCATAGTGATTCAATCATGCATATATGTGTTATAGGGTAGTCAAAAAACTTTCATAGTGATGAAATCATGCTTATATATGTTCTAAGGTTGTCAAAAAACTTTCATAGTGATTCAATCATGCATATATGTGTTCTAAAGGTGTCAAAAAAATTCATAGAGATTTAATCATGCATATATGTATTCAATCATGCATATACTAGCTTGAAATCTAACGATATGAAACAAATTACATGAATCTTTATACCTATGTAAACACCCCAAATTTTCTACCTTCAGTCACAAACCCTTTCCTTTTGCCACTGTGACCCACTCTCTACCGCCTTCAGGGAACCAGTTGGTCGACATCTGAGTCAGGGTTGTTCATAGCCCAAATTTTACAACAAATTTCAATACTTCATCCTACAATCAAGATTCAATCATCATTTTGGCTTAATCACAATTATCAGTTCTCATCCTCAGATGAGAATTTCATATTCTTTGTATCTGCCAGGGGTTTGGGATTTCAAGTCCCTTATCCAAAGTTTACATTTTATGTGTCATTGCATATCACTGCATGCATTCGGCATATCATCTCATATCATTTCATGGCATTGCATCTCATTTTCGAGATCCAGCACTCCTGTTTTTCAAAATCTTTAATCTAGATTCGATTTTAAAACTTTTCTTTCAAAATCAATTCCAAATACCTAGGTTTTTAAATCAACATTTCGTCATTTGTTAACCCCCAGGATCTTGTATTCTTTTATTTCAAAATATTTTCTATACAAAATGATCTGGATTCATTTTAAAATCAATTTTTAATTGATTTAAGTTCTCAAATGAGACCCATCTAGGTAGTGTTGCTTCTCGATTCTTTAATTCTTCACATTTCTCAACTTTTCAGAGTCCTAGTCGGATCAGGACTCTATCTTTTTACCTTTTAAACCTTTTTCAAAATTTTATTTTAGTTTTAAATCATAGGTAGTCTTATTCCTTATCTATTCTTGTCATTTTGGCCAAAATCTCAGAGTTTCAATCAGATTAAGACTCTTTTTCAGAGTTTCGGTCGGATTAGGACTCTACTTTTCACCCCTATTTTTATCACTTATTTTGAGAAAAACTTTCATTTTGGCCAAAATTTTAGAGTTTCAATCGAATTAGGACTCTACCCCAGAGTCTTAATCGAATCAGGACTCTATCCTGATTTCAATTTTTTATTTCTTTTTCACTTGTTTTCAAAAGTCCTTTTTAAAATCTCGTCAATTGCTTCTCAAAAAACCAAAAATTCTTAAAGTTTTAGTCGAATTAGGACCCTTCCTCAGAGTCCTAGTCGGATCAGGATTCTGAACCCGACTTCAATTTCTATCTTATTTTTGTCTGCTTTCTAAAATTCTCTCATTTGTTTTCTAGAAAACCCTAAATTTTAAGAGTTTTAGTCTAATTAAGACTCGATCTCATAATCCCAGCTGGATCAAAACTCTAATTTTGATTTCAGTTTTCATCTTGTTTTCACCTATTTTTGCGAAAAGCTCTCAAAATCTTCTTGTCTGTTTTCAGAAAAATCAAAATTTCAAGAGTTTCAGTTGAACTAGAACTCTAACTCTAACTCTAACTTTGTTTTTCAGTTCATTTTATCAAATTCTAAGAAAACCTTTTAAAATTCCTTTATTTATTTTTCAAAAATGCCAAAAAGCTAGAGTTTCAGTCCGATCAGGACTCTGCCCCAGAGTCCTAATCCAGTTAGGACTCTATTCTAATTTTTGTTTCTACTTCCATTTTCATTCTTTCTACTTGTTTTTCAAAAATTAGTCTGTTTTGCAGAGTTTCAGTTGATTTAGGACTCTATTTCAGAGTTTTCAGTTGAGTTAGGACTCTATTTTGCAGAGTTCCCACCAGCTGTTTTTATTGTTGCAGTCTTCATATTGTGCAGCATGTCGGCAAATCGATTGGAAGCCACCTTCTGCCACACTACCCTCACATCCTTCTCCTCGTTCGCAGTCGCGAAGCGATGCGAAACCTATAAATACTTTCAGAAAGTTAACACACATGACTATAAAAAAAATTAAATATGAAACACATTAGTTATGATAAACTATTACATACCATGAATGAGGACAATAATTTCTCCAACACCTCATTCGGGTATTCTTTCCATTGAGCGACCAGTCATGTAAGATGCTAAAGTAGTGACTTCCTAATTTCTTGTATTGTATTAGGAATGGCAGTGGACTAGGGCGGGGGTGGGGGACAAGGTCTCCACTCCCGCCCCGTTTCAAAATTTTAACCTTCATCCCCGGTCCATCCCTGTGGTGGGGGAGACTTTGGACCTCCACCCTCGCCCCGTCTCAAAATAATAATACTTGTCCCCACCCCCGCCCCGCCCCACCCTGTCCCCGCCACACCCCACCTCGTCTGTCCCCGTCTATATGAAGATTGCATTTTCCTTGCCATATTCAATAAAAAAATATGCAATGTCCAAAAATATTTGCTTCTTTGTTTGATCAAGTCCATCATAACTTATTTTTAAACTCTAATGAATATCTTTATGTTGATTCTTTAAGGTCTTCAAGATGCTTTCCCATTCCTCTATATTGTTCTTATCAAAAAACAATGAGCCCAATACTTCAAGTGTTAATGGTAGCCCACCGGTACTCTGCACAACTTTCTTAGATAATTTTTTCAAAAAAGTGAATTTATTTTTAATCAAACGCTACAAAATTTGCTAATTGAGAGTAGATAACAAATTTTAAATAATGTGAACATAACTTTATGAAAGCTTTTTAAGATTTTCAGTGAAAAACAACCCACAAAAAACCAGAACTTCATTACTTGAAAATTTGTATATTTATGTCAAGAAAAAGTTGATCTAACAAACTATGCAGATTTGGTTGAAGCAATTAACTGAAAAAGCAAAACAGTAATAGTTCCACCATAATATGAACCTAGAACAAATAAAAATCAGATAAAAAAAAAATTTATGTGCAACCTCAGCCAAAAGATGGTGAATGGTTAATGAATAATCATTGTCACGCTCAATAACAGAATTTGATATCATCATTGATTACACCAACATAAAAAATCAGACAAAAAAACTTTAGGTCGCAGTTGGTTGCACACATTTATCATACCAACAAATAGAAATCTTGATCCAATGCAATTTTAAAGAAAATGGGTGCACCCAGATAGACCCTTCAAAATCCCACAGAAGCAAAAAAAACATATTAATGCAGAGAGAGAGAGAGAGAGAGAGAGAGATCAGATGGTAGTGCATGTTATAGATTCATCACTTTGTTACAAATTTGATTGGGTTTAACCATCATCACATCTCCTCAATTCAGTACCCCAAATTGAAAAAGGATTTAATGTACGAAATGAAGAAACTCGCACAAAGAAATAGAAAAGGGTGAAACAAAAAAAGAGTGAGATACGGTAATCCTTTCAAATGTACAGAACTCAGAGCTAGATTTTCTACTTCTACAGAACAAAAAGGGCTTCTGGCTGCAGCTTCTCAAAGATGCTATAAAAGAAGAAAACAAAAATTTACCTTATCTCGCTCCTTTGGGCGGCGACGATCAGTAGAGATGCTACAGTATTTTGTCTAATAAGATTTAGGGTTAGGGTTAGTAAGTTAGTAGTATATATAAACATGGTTGTTTTGTAATTTTATTAATGAACTTAGGGTATTTTAGTAATATTATTAATGGGGGTGGGGATGGGGCGAGGCGGGGGAAAGTGTAAGTCCATCCCGGCCTCCATTCCCGTTTCATTTCCTTCATCCTCGGTCCAAACGGGGCAAGGCGGGGCGAAGCCTCGTTGTCCTCCGGTCCACTATCATCCCTATATTGTATGGCTCGAACCTCACGCTGCACATCCCTATATTGTATGGCTCAAACCTCGCGCTGTACATGAATTAATACACATTAATAATCGACTGTCGATATACACTATTTATAAGATAAGTATTGGACAAGTGACAATAAAATACTTACGGTCGACTATCGATATATACTATTTGAATGAGTCATCGTGTGTCAGATTCAGAAGACCCTGCATCCGACGTTGTCGCGTGATGTGTATGAGTAGCTGGTGTAGGTGGGTCATGTGTAGGCGAAACATCAGCTACAGAACAATGAATTAGAAATTCACATAATGCATATTTAAACTAATCAAGTATATAATTATTTAAATGATATACCTATCGAAGCATTATGTTTCATATATTTTCATGTTTCTTGATTAGGTTTAGGTTAGATATAGTCTAGAATAACGTGTTTCATGTTTTGTTTATTTCGATGTTCTTTAGATCAATCAAATAACAGTTTTTTCTTAGTAGCCGATATATCTTCTTGTATTGCATTATTGTTCTTTGTTAGAATAGCATAGATTGGAGTTAGGCATTTTCTTTTGTTAGTAAATAGTGAGTTTTGTTTTATGTTATTTCTTGAAATTTTCCTTTTCATAGATTATATTAGAAATAGTTAGGTTTATGCAATTATCGTTTTTCTTTTAGTGTGCTTAAGTTAGTCGAATTTTTAATATGGTGTTTTTCTTAGCTTTAATTCACGTTGAAGTTTGTTTTTTTATCAAAAAGAATAGTTTGATTTGTTGTCCTTATTAGTAGTCAACGTTAGTTTTAATTCAGAAAAATTATTTTTAGTAATTAGTTTAGATAATAATCATTTTAGATTAATTCTCGTTTACTTAAGTAGATTAATTGCTAACTGGATCTTGTTAAGCAGTAATTTGTTTTTATCAGCAATTTTAAATTTTGTTAACTCCCATTTTTCAGTACTTAGATTAGGCTTAGTTCTGTATTTAATGTTAGAATAGAGACATGTAATTAGATTTAATTAGCTTATAAAATTTAACTAGCCGGTTTAGTCTTTATTTCACTTATTGGTTTTACTAGATTAAAGTAGATTACTTTCTCAAAGCGCGTCCTACTGTAGCTAACATCCAAGTTTACTTAGTCAACTTAGTTTTATTTAATTCATGAAATCCTAGTTTAGATTAGTTTTGTTTGCATAGTTTAGATTAGTTAATCAAAAGCTAACCGATTCTTGTTTCTTTAGTTTAGTAATTAGGTAACATTAGTTAAATCTTTATGTTATTGCACTAGAGCTTTGTCAAGTAAGTTTGTTCTTATTTTGAATTACTGTATAGCAAGTAGGTAGTTAGTTGTTAATTTTTTTAGTTAGTGTGCTAATGGTTAAGTCTTGAAATTTGGTTAGTCATTCTCTCATAATTCTTGATTTGTTGTTAGTAATTTGTTATTAGTTCTTGAATTATAGTTAGTTAGCTTGTTTTGCTATTTTGTCTTTTAGTGTTAGTTCTTTCAAGTTTGTTATTAGCTAGTTCATGTTCATAGTTAGTTTTTGTTTTTAGTTTAGTTTAAAAAAATAACTAGCAAATTTAAATGAGAATCAGCATTATCGGCACATCCAAATTTCTTTTTCTCTATAACAGCTGATTGATTGCTTGTATAGGAATCTTGGACAGACCTTACACAGGTCAGCGTAATGGCCAAGTCAAAATATGAGTTTGCAAACTTGTTTTTTAGAGAACCAACACAATAAGACAGTCGGTTAGTCATGAAAAAATTAACCTAGACATAACTAAACCCGATCTATCCACCAAGTGTGAGTTGACATATTGGTTCAGAGCTACATATGCATACAACAAATCTGAACTGAAACTGAGTATGTACACTAGTTGCAGAACTGCCTGAGTAAAGGTAGCACTTCTGGACCAAATCTATCTACGTGAGAATAAATTAACAAATTTCTTCAGATCTGCCTATGTAAATGCAACAGATCTGATTCAGATCTGTCCTCAAGATAAGCAAAGCAATCATACCCTTACAGCATCACAGACGCATGCTATATGCATATACATTCAACTCATAAACAGTCTTAAAAACTCCTAAGAATCAAAACAGAATTTTAACCAATTATATATCGATGTCAAGACCTATTTTGGACAACCTAACGATGTCCAATATATTTTTGATATAACACGATCTTGAAATAACTTGACTATTAAGCATTGAAAGTACTGTAAAGAAATAAAATATCGTTGTTATGCTCCTTAGCAAAAAAATGGCTCTACTATTCTTATACAGCCAACCGATTTTCATCATATGCAAAATGTCTAACAATCGATTTTAGAAATAGTCATATCAACAACTATAAAAAAAAAATATGCTGGAATCTTGTAACAGGTTTGGTTTTGATTAGATATGATCCAATTCAGACCTCAATGGGTCATCCATGGTTAGCCCCATATATATATATATATATATATATATATATATATATATATATATATATATGTTAGGACCTGTGATAGGCCTGGTTTGGGTCAGATTCGACCCCAAACCAGCACCACAATGGAGCCAGCAAAAACTGTATATACACATATTCAAGCTATGTGCGTAAATAAAAACAAAGTCTCATGAAAGATAAATATATGCATATATATGTTTATCATGCTAAAATAGAAAAATAAAATCGACAAGAATATTAAATATATATTTGTAAACACCTCAAATTTTCCAGGTCCGTTCAAAACACCCTCCTTTCACAGATGCCAACTCCCTGCAGGGCAACGTACGAGTCTCACCCCTAGGTTTAACTCAGTCTAGAGGTCAGTTTACCCCCATTTTGTTAATAAAATTATCATTTTACCCTTGAGTCCCCTTAGCTCTTCGTGAGTCAGACATAGCCAAACTCATCTTAAGTTCAGAAGAGTTAGAATGTCAATCATTTCTAGCTCCCTTGAGCTCATGAGAAAAAGTGTCAGTCCATTTGGGCTAAATTTAGTTCATTTCAGGCGAAATGAGCTCATTTTCAGCTCAACTTTCACCCAATTATCCCCTAATGAGTTAAATCTAGTAGATTCTATCCTTATGGTCTAATTTGAGTTTATCAGAAGATTAAATGGTATAGTCCTAAGTCACTGCTCACAGTCATGGACCTTTATTTTAGCTCATTTTAGCTCAATTCAGTCCAAATTGAGTTAACCCCAATCAGTTCAGATAGTGTTTTAGCTCCGAATTTAGTTCACCTCAGTATAACTGACTTCTAATTCAGTCTATTTCAATTCTATTCAGTTCAAACCAGTCTAGTACCGTGTTGCGTTGCCCCTGTAGGGCAAAAACAAAAATAATAATAATTTCTTCATAATATCATTTTTATCAATTTTCAAACTGGGACAAGTCCCAATTTGGACTCGAATCAATTCCTTTATCTGATATTTTATCAGTATCCGAGATTCAATCCACATTTTAATTTGGATATTAGATCCAATGTCGGATCTGATGTCAATTTTCTATCATGGACCTGGATTCTTCATTCAATTCATTCTATTATCCATATTCAGAGTCCAATTTACCTTTTGAACCCAGAATATCTTATTAGATATCCAAGATCCAATTAATCATTTTAGATCTATTTCCATATGGATCCACCTTCTGATCTATTTAGAAGGATAAAGTGGATCAAATTTCTGAACTCAGACTCAGATCCATTTCTTTGTCTAATATCTGAGACACAGTTTCACTTCTTGGATTCTGATCCAAATCCAAGATCCAATTCTATTTTTGGGCTTGATCCAATATCCAAATCCAAATTTCATCATGAGCCTGGATATTTATTTCAATTCATTTTATAAATCCATATTCAAAGTTCGATTATTATTTTCGAACTAATTTCTTTTGTTTTTATCTTTTATCGAGATTCAGATCTACTTTATTCAAAATTTCGGATCCAGCTTCAAAATCCATTTTTTATTCATTTTTCAAAATCAATCCTTGAATTTCAAATCCAAATTCATCATTTTTACAAAATCTTTTGAAAATTAGTTTGGATGTAATGTATAACTCGATTTGGATTTTGAAGAAAAATCAAGAAAAACAAAATGGATCTTAGATCCAGTCAAGATCAATTAAATTCAAAAATCAAAATTCTCTTTTTAATTTCTTTCATTTTCACTTTCTCTTTTAAATCCTCTCATTTGTTAGCTTTCTAAATCAAAAAGAAAAAAAATATTTTTTTTCTAAAGGGGGCACCACTTGGCATTTTCTCTCAATTCCAAAAATGATTTTCAATTTAAACTCTTTTCTTTAGTTTAAACACCTTGTTTTTCACTTGGTTTTAACTTTCCCCTTTGTTTTTAAACAAATCTACATGTGCACACACATGAAGTGGTGCCACATGTCATTATTTTTCTAAAAAAACAAAAATGCCCCAAGGGTAGGGTTGGAATTTTCATAAAATTCCAACCCTAAACCCTAATTTCTGCCTATAAAAAGGCTCAAGGGGTTGGGGGGCAAGTCCCAATGAGTCCAGCCCTCTCTCTCTTCCCTTTCCCTTTTCCTTCTTTCTTCAATTCTTCTTCTTCTCTCCTTTTTTTCTCCTCTAGTTGCCGCCCCCTTGGTGCCTCCTTCTCCATTAGAATTGAAGATCAATTACAGCAAAGAGGAAGATCACCTCCATCAACAGGTATACCTCCTCCTCTTCTTCTTCTCATTTCATTTTTTTTGTTGCTTTGGTTGATCATTTTGTTGTATTTTCATTTTAGTCATCATGAAGATGAAATTTGATCTTCTATAGATCATTTTTTTCTTCAATCAGCTATATCAATTGTTCAATGCCTTGTTTTTTTTATTTTTGCTTTGTTAATTCTGTATTAGATGTTATTTTACTGTTTTCTTTCTTCTAAAATTCAAAAATATTTCATCTAAGCTTTATTTTTCATTTTATGCATTGATAGATTAAATGCTTTCATTCTCTTTTCTATCCTGCATGCATTTTGATTGTAGATTTATGCTAGCATATTAAATTTGAATATTTTCCTTGCATTTTTTATCTAAATTTTTTATGGGTGATTCATGACTGTATCTCCATGAATCTGTGAATTTTTAATGATTTTTGGGGATATGTGAACCCACTTTAAAAATTGAGAATCAGACCCCTATCATTCTGCACCGTCAGGATTTTAGTAGAATCATGACCGACTTGCCGGAATGATTTCTCCCTAACCGAAGATGATCTCTATGATCCCTAAATGGTGGTGTCTCTAGAATTGAATTTAGTTTATTCATGCCAAATTTTCGCAATTTCTATGATCATTTCATACCTGATTTTGATCGAAAACCACAACCTAGTCACTCTGTGTCATTTTAATTGCTCACGCTTTAGTCCATTTTGTCAAAGTCATATCTTCCTAATGAAAGATAATTTTCTAGATCTGTAAAAGGAGTTTTATTCATTTGCATGTCTAATTCATCCCTGAAAATGTCAGTAATTTCTATGGTCGATTTCTATTTTATTTTTATTTAAAATTGAAACCCTATCTGTCTGCAACCTTAGGCGTTGATCGGGTCCAAGATCAACTTGTTGCAGTCATATCTTCCTAATGGAAGATCATTTTCTAGATCTTTAAAAAGAAATTTCTTCCTTCAAATATGCATGCTAATTTTCATAAATTTTTATTCTCATTTTATATTTCATTTTAACAAAAAACTGGAACCCTATTGTTTTGTATTGTCAGACAGTGCTCAGATCTTGAGCCAACTTGCATGAATCAGATCTCCCTAATGAGGGATCAATTTTAAGATCTGTAAAAAGAGTTTTCTTTCTTTGCATGTTTATTTTATCTCTGCAAATTGTTAGCAATTTTCATACATCTTTTATATTTGATTTTGATCAAAAATCAAAACCCTGTTATTTTGCATCATTAAGCATTGCTTAGATCTCATCTTATTTTGTCTTAATCAGATCTCTCTAACCAGAAATGGTTTTTAAGATCTGTAAATAAGGTTTTCTTTCATTATGTGTCTAGTTTATCCTTGTTGATTTTTATAAATTTTCATTCTCATTTGCTATTTCAGTTCTGTTAAAAGCCAATACTGGTTATAGAACTTCATTTTTGTAACAAGTTCATTTCTAAAGATAGAACAGTGACTTACCAATGTCACCATTCCCAACCCAAATTTGATTTTCCATTTCTGTAAATTATAGTAGTTTTTTTATTGTGTTAAGCAAGTTCTCCCACAAATTTGAGTGAAATTGAGTCAGTTTAGCCTTTAAAATACCTAAATTACAAAAACCAGACTCTTAAAATTCAATCTCCTCTTTCTAAAATTAATTCTCCAATTCAGGTTTTCTTGTAAATATTGATTCTGCAAATTCTTGTTTTAATTTCATAAAAAAAAACTAATTCAGGTTTTCTTGAATTTTTCAATTCTAGATTATTTCTAGAATTGTTAGGGGTCTACATATC
Source organism: Nuphar pumila (assembly GCF_984573655.1). Lineage (NCBI taxonomy): Eukaryota > Viridiplantae > Streptophyta > Magnoliopsida > Nymphaeales > Nymphaeaceae > Nuphar > Nuphar pumila. Next base: position 75,192,860 of record NC_143262.1, read on the forward strand.
AATTTTCATAAATTTCTATGGTCATTTAATATTTCATTCATTGCATTTTTCAAAACTAGTTTTCTAAAAGTTATAATTTTGCTAAAATAGGGGTAAATTAGACCTTTTTGCATTTAATTTCTCAAATTTCAAATATTATTTCTATGATTTAAAACTTTGATAATGTTTTTAATCACATTAATGAGCTCCCCAACCAATTTCATAAATTTTTGAGCTTCTATGTGATAAATATTTCAAAATACATTTCAGAAAACCCTAAATTTTAAGGCCATAGTCTTAAAATTAGGGGTATTTTGATCATTTTGCCCTATTTTCAAAATTTATTTTTTAAAATAGGTTTATTTTAATAGTTTATTATATCATGCATTCATATTTTACTTTATTTTATGATTTTAATTTTACGAAAGGCATGAAAAAGGCTCATTTGTGAAAAATATCCTTCAAATTTTGGATATTGTTGGATAAATCCAGAAAAGCCTACATTTTCTATTAGGTGTTTGCTAATTTTGCAGGAAAAACTCAAGATGATGTTCTTCTTTATTTTCTTTTCATTTTCTCATTTCATTATTCAATTATTCAATGTAAATTATAATAAATATCAAAAATAGTAAAAAAAATTCTTTCTGCATTAGCAAAATTGTATTTATTTTTGAATATTAAACTGCTAGGGCTTGGCATACGTATTTTCCAATTCCACGGTGGCAAAAACATGAATGACACATTCACCTTCTTCTAAGAATTTAATAAACTTAATAAAATTCGTATTTGTGGCCATAGTTAGAATACAAATAAAATTCAGATTTATTAATTTCTTTTAAGTTGCAATAAGTCTACATCCTTAGGCTATTTTAAAAAACTATTGCATATTTTAAAGTTTTCCAAGATATTTTCAAAAAAATGTATTTAAAACATATTTGTGGCCATAGTCATGGATATCTGGCAAATTCATTTTTATTTTTATAAAAATACAATTTCAATTTTGATTTCAATTTTGATTTCAATTTTGATTTCAATTTCAAAATTCAACTTCAAACTCCCATTTCAATTACAATTTCAAATTCAAATTCAAATTCAAATTCAAATTCAAATTCAAATTCAAATTCAAATTCAATTTCAAATTCAATTTCAAATTCAATTTCAAATTCAATTTCAAATTCAAATTCAAATTCAAATTCAATTTCAATTTCAATTTCAATTTCAATTTCAATTTCAATTTCAAATTCAAATTCAAATTCAAAATTCAATTTCAAACTCCGATTTTGATTTCAAATCCATATTCAATTTCAAGGCAATTTCAATTTTGATTTTAATTTCAATTTCAAATTTTAATTTCAATTTCAATTTCAATTTCAATTTCAATTTCAATTTGAATTTCAAATTCAAATTCAATTTCAATTGTAAATTTCAATTTCAATTTCAACTCTAATCTCAGTCTCAATTTCAACTTTAATTTCAATTTCAATTTCAATTTCAATTTCAATTTCAATTTCAATTTCAATTTCAATTTCAATTTCAATTTCAATTTCAATTTCAATTTCAATTTCAATGTCAATTTCAATTTCAATTTCAATTTCAATTTCAATTTCAATTTCAACTTTCAAATTTCAAAACAAACATCTCATTTTTCAAGCATTTTTTAAAAATTTAAATTTTCCAAAACCCCTTTAATTTCATAATATTTTCCAAGTGATTTTTAAAGTATTTTTAAATTGGTTTTAAATCATTTTCAAAATCATCTCAAAATAATTTCAAGTCATTTTCTAAATGATTTTCGAAATATTTTCAAAGTTAATTTTAAAATCATGTCAAAATGATTTCAGGATATTTTCCAAATAATTTTTCAAACACTTTTCAAAATAATTTCGAAATCATTTCAAATTATTGTCCAAATATTTTCAAAGTATTTTTGAATTAATTTTGAAATCATTTCAATTCAATTTTCAAATATTTTCAAAGTAACTTCGAAATCATTTCAAAGTAATTTTTCAAAGTATTTCCAAAATAATTTTTTGAAATCACTTGGAGTTCGATTTAAAGCATTTTAAAGCAAATCTCAATCTCAAAACCATTATAAGCATGCATCAAGATTTTTCTTGAAAATTTCTTAAAAATCACAACATTTTCATTTCTGCATTCTAGGATTTAGAATAATTTCTTAGGCATTTTAAGCAAAGCAAGGCATAAAGTTTAATCATTGGTTCAATTACCCCTGGTAAAGACGCCAGGAACAGTTGAACCTCGTACTGATAGGCGGATCCTATTTCTTAGCTTTTCTCGCAAATTTTCAAAACGAATGCATATTCATATACAAAAGTTTCTTTTTAAAAGAAATTTTTACAACAATCATAGTATCTTATATACATATTCATAAGGTCAAGTAGACTTGCAAAAGTTTCTTTCTAAAAGAATTTTTTTGCAACAATCATAGTATCTTATATACATATTCATATACACAAATAGGAAAAGTTGTTAAGATGTATTACATATGTATTTAGTTCCACAATAAGAAAAGTCTACTACTATCGAGATCACACGTATTTTTAGAAGTAGATGCTTTAAGGAAATCAACATAAAAATAAAAAATCATCACTCTATATAAGAATATATATATATATATATATATATATCATTTTTTAAGCAGATTTTCCTTTTCCCCATGAAATATCTTTGCATAAATCGAGTTATACTTATTTCTTCATTGTTCGAACCTAGAGAAAAACCCATACTTTCAATTGAAAATAGAAAAAAGACCAAAAAATATTCGTCAAATAATTTGAATGGAAGATAATCTCTTATCCTTCTTCTTTCCTTTTTCTTTTCCTTTTCTTTCTTCTCTCTCTCTCTCTCCCTCTATCTCTCTTTAGAATAACGATTCTAGTGGAAGAGAAAAACTCAATTCTTATATAAGTTTTCTCTAGATTTATTTCTACTTTATCTCTTCTTAACATATAATTTTACTTAATTTTAACTATTGCATTGACTTTAAAGTTTTAAATTGGTTGGTCTTGGATTTCAAATTTGGATCTGAATCCATATCCAAAATCCATATGGATCGCAACCTGTATCAAATCCTAATTAATATGGGTCTTAGATTGGGTTCAAATCCATATCAACTTGGATCAAACAAATCGAATCTAATCTGATCCGATCTAGAAAATGGTAAAATAGAGGCGAGTTATTTCTGAATAAATACAATTTTTCGGCCAACCACAACCTGAATTTAGAAAAATGAAATATCAATATTCTTAGAATTATGAGACACATCTAATGATATACTACCTAAATTTTGGCTGAATTTCACTTGAATTTTGCTCAATTTTGGATGATTTTAAAGGTAAAAAACAAAAAGTTTTACAAGTATTATTTTCCTCATTTTGTTCTTGTCAATGGGTCTTGGGCCATGCCCAGACTCAACTGACGTCATCTAAAAATGAAGATTTCTATCAACTTACAAAATACTTAACCAAATTTTTAGAAATTTTAGAATTTAAAATTATAGAAAAATACATGATATTACAATTTGTAATATGCAATGTGTGTTGAAAGCATGTGTAAAATGATTATCTGCCTAAATGATTGGTTATAAAACAAATAAAACATGTTTATGTATATTGATTCAGTCTACCTGTGTTGGTATTCTCTACCAGGCTTTTGATCATGCATATATTTTGCATTGTTATTCATCTTATTTCATGTATGATTCAATTAAAAATCGCTTTAAAAATTTATTTTTATTGCTAGTTTTGAGAAACCGCATTTAAATTGAATTTATCGAAAAATTACGTATTTCAAAGCTTACCCTACATTTTTAGTGTTTTTATTAGTTTTAGATTTTCTTAATTGTATTTTATTTAGGTTAGGTTTGAATTAACCAATATTAATTAGTTTAGAAAGTTGTGTTTTTTAGAAAAACACATTTTCCATAAGAGACCCTGTTTTAGAAATTATTGAAAATCTTTAAACACTTTTTGAAAAGTCGGCTTTAACCTAATTAGAGCATTATAAATACATCTTTTACAGCAAGAGGAGACATTTTTCCATATTGGAAAACATGCCCCTTGCTTCTTGCCTCCCTCTTCTCTCTCTCGCTTACTCTCTCTCACTCTCTCTCACTCTTTTGCCATTTTTTTCTCTACTATTCTCCTTTTCTTCTTATTCTCCCTCTTTTTCTTCATGCTTCGAACCCTTTCGTCATCGGCGGCTTCTTCTTCATCGGGGCAGTGTGGATGCAGACAGATTGACCACCTTCTCTTCTCAACCCATTCATCGGAAGCGATCTACGATGTTATCTTCTTTTTCTCTCTTTTTCATCGTAAATCTAGATTTTTCATTGCATTAATCATTGCATAGCATATAGTTTTAGTTGTTCATAGCATCTGCCTATTTCATCTAATTTATTTTATGTTTTGCATCTGGAAAAAAAAAATCAATGAAGTATAGTTTAACATCTAGCATTTTAGTTGTTCTTATTAGTCATTTTTTTTAGTAGGTTTTATTTACTGCATGCTATTATTTTTTTATTCAGTCTATAGTTGCTTCATGAGTAATTCAGTGTCTTACCTCATTCAGTCTATGCAATTTTTATTCTTATCATATAGTTTTTTTTTTACTTTGTAGCTTCTTAGTAATAGCCGATTCAATCAACGGTTTCTTTAGTTTTGTCCTTAGCCTCTTTCAAGCAAGGGTTATAGTTTTTAAGTTTCTTTGCAGCAGCGTTTCTTTAGTTGTTTTGAATCAACTTTAGTTATTAGTTTACTAGTTGTCATTTTTTGTAGCCTAGCTAATCAGACGTTTCTTTTTTTGTACCTTATTAGTTAAGCCCATTAGTCATGTATCCCATACGGTATTTCAATTAACATAGTTATTTCCTTAAGTTATTTCTCTGCAACAATCATTGATTTCATTTAGTTGTTTTTTTTAGTTCTTATCTCAGTGGTTACTTTATTAGTTTACCTCATTAGTTGTTTACCTTAGACAGTCTTTGTGTTGCATATAGTCTGCAGAGTATTGCATTCGATTTTCATAGATGATGGGTAGTTTGCTTTGACATTTTTACTGAATAGTTAGTATTATAATATGATGGGTAGATTAAGCATTATGTTATTTAGTTAAATTAATATTTTTAGTCAATGTTTGCCTCTAGTTACTATATTCATATATGTTGCTAATTAATTAGATTTTTACGTACATGGTATAGTATTTAGTGGGTAGTGCATTCAGCCTGCATGTGTTTACATTAACCTTAGTTTAATTAGCTTAATTTATCTCTTCTTAAGTTATTTATTCCAATCAACATGTCACCTAATTTAGGTATTCAGAATTTCCTTTAGTTTGTCTCATAAGTAGTCAACTTTAATTAGATTATTAAATAATCAATTCTAGTCCATGTTTAGTTAGATCATCTATCGTTAATTAGATTATTATTTGATTAGTTCATAAAAGTAGATTGAATTCATGTTAGTTGATTTTAGAGTTAGCAATTTTTATTTAGCATGCATATTTAATTAGTAAGATAACCAATTTTATTTGTATTGCTTCATTTGATTTGCATCATAGTTTAGGTTACTTTTATATTTCAATTTTATTTATTAGTTTACATTCATAAACCGTATAGCAGCATATCTCATGTTCATTTAGTTCAATTGGTTATTAGTTGGTTTCTTGAATCAGTTTGTTGCAATTTAGTTCTTGATTGTTAGTTAGGTGCTTTTGCTATTTTGTCTTCTAGTGTTAGGTTGTTATATTAGTTTGTTCATAGTTAGTTCATGTTTTTAGTTTATTTTCAGTTAGTTGAATCTTGTTTTTGCTAAATTTTTTAGTCATTAGTTAGTGAATTCTTGTTTAGGTCGATTTATACTGCTTTGTTTCTTGTTTTTGTTTTGCAAGGAAGAGTTGAAAACTGCGGTAAAACCCTTTTCGTGTCCTCAAAGTACCCTCTGAGGTCCCCTCAAGCCCTCAGAAGTGCTCTCGAGGAGCCCTCAGAGGACAGAAGAAAACATGCATTACCTATTCCATTAGAAAAGGGATACAAGGGGACAAAGACTCAAGAACTAAAGACCCTCCTTTTAGTTTTTGATTAAGATTTTAATTCTTTTATTTATTAATTGAGTTTGTAATAATGTCACTAATTATTGTTTAAAGTCCTCTGTAGAGGGTTACACTCTCTTCCTTATTAATTCAATTAATTAATTTTTTTTTGACAATAAAGAGTAGTTAGATTGTGTGTTGAATATGGAGTATTTCTCATTCCCTGAGTTAGACCCGAACTCCACCACTCGTGTGAACCGGTTTTTATTATTTGGTGTCTGACTTTAACACCTATTTTCCTTAAAAATATTATTTTGAAATTTATTTTCATAAAACTCACACCAGCTTTCACGAGTCTGACCCTTTTTATGGGTTTTCAGGTAAAGTATGATGTATAGCTGCAGAGCGGATGTGGGATGTTGTGGTGACATCGATAACTAGTATTTTTCTTTTCTAAGGATAATTTTGAAAAAAACATTTATTGTTATTTTAGACTAAAAATACTCTGATATAAATTTTAAATTATTGAGACTGAATTAAACTTTAATAGTGAGTGTTATTCATACTTTAATTCAGTTGTAATGATTGTTGGTTATGTAACCTGCCCATAATGTTTAACAAAAAGAAGGTTGTTTTCATTTATTAAAAAAAAATCATGAATTATTTTTGAGTTAAAATTTTAGGGCATTACAATGACCCAAGGTGGGTACAGGAACGTCATGGTCGCTCATTGGTGGAGATGACGGAAGGCCCAAAGCAAGACATGATGAGAGGTGATGCGAAGCGTGCCCCCCTCCTAGAACAACAGACACACAAGTTGGAAGGCGGGAAATTTGTCTCTCCACCTGACAGTAATGATGGGTGAGTAGGAGATCTCTTATCAGAAATGGGTTATGAGTGGTTCCTCCTGAATTTAGCTTCCCTCTAAAAGGTTGTGTGAGCCTTACTCTCCAACTCTAGTTGGCCCTAAACCAAAACTACCTCCCTGTTTTCCTAATCTCTCTCAAGCCTTGTCCACTCCTTATCGACCCTACAATCTGAGTTAAGACTCAAATCTATCTTCACTGAACCCAAACACTACTACCAGACCTAGACAACTTCCAAAAGGTTCTCAGAAAGGGTATGTTGGCACATAGTACCAAGATCTCGCAAGCATCCTTCATACATTTAAGAAGAAGGGTTATTCTTCCAGACGCAAACCATCAACAGAAGACATGATCGGCCTGCAAGAGTTGAAGATTCAATCTCTAAGCATGGTTCAACAATGAAGTGAATCTCAACCATCAAAAAATTAGACTTCGATCAATGCATCAGAAATGGTTATGATAGAAGAAGTTGTTAATAAGATTCAAGGTGTAGTATGAGAGAACCAGACCATGGCTTCTTGAAGGAACCCATTCCCCCTCCAGTCTGATTGATAAAGATAATCACATGAAAATTTGTACTCTAGCTACAACATGAATGATCCCACAGAACAAGTTCTGAAAGTTCTTAAGAACTCTTCAACTGAAACAACAGTGAGATGGAGAAAACTAGAAGGTCAACACAATGGACAAGACATTCCTCATTTAGTAAGGATTAATGTTAAACAACCATAGTACAACTCTAATTTTGTAATGACCCAAAATTTAACCCAAATTTTTGAGGATTTTTTTTATACTAGCAAAAATATTTAATGTAAACCAGTTAAGCATCTCAGGTACGTCATAGAAAAATCAAAGCAAATGCCATCCATTTTATTTCTAATAACAAATAATAATAAACCAAGTATTCTAAATATTCTAATAATAGAATTAAAACTAACTAATCTATTTCTAAACATCCCAAGAACATAAATAACTCATGTATCATGACCCGTACATCATCCCACAACCGCTCTGATTTTTTTATTGTTCTCTTAAAAAATGGTAAAGTAATTGAATCAGACTACAACCAGTCTAAGTAGGATAATACTATGATTATGTAGATGTATTTTGTAACAAGCATGTGCACGGTAATTGAATTTTCAATGAAAAGCATAGTTGAGATAAAGCATGACATATTTAAACAAGTAACAAAGAACCAATCAATTGCATATCATATTTTTTATTCATAAACTAGCATAAAATGAATAATACATGTTCAAGCATAGAATCTCATAATTTTTCATATGATTGAAAAACATAAAAAGTTTAATTTAAGTTTTTCTTGAATTATCCTGCAGGTACTCACAAGTCAAGGCAACCGTAACAGAAGAAAACATTTGGGGGTTTATTATGTTTGGTGTTTTATTTACCCGAATGTCTAGCTGAAACTGAAATCTTAAGGGAGCGGTTAAATAACCGAGATAACTTCTCGAAAGCCAAACAATAGGATGCATCCCTAACTTCTGTAAAAGAACTTTGAGCTACCACCTAAGATAATTTAGTAGTCTAGGTCCCCTAACTCTGGGGAGTGGGGACCAACGACCCATTATCGCTCGAAGCAAAATAATACATGTCATCGGAGTTATGTACCACTTACTCTCTCCAAGGTAAGCTCGAGTCTGAGTGGTTTGCTTATCTTTATAATTTTATTACCAGATTTTTTCAGGGTTTCACAACTCTAAACCCAGTAACTCAAAGACACTGGGGTTCGCAACAATTATAAATCATACTAAAATAGTAGTATATTCTCAATCATTCATACCTTAGATAGGTATGTTACCAATTTTATCCATTTAATAGTGCAGTCCCACCCAAAGTGCTCTCATACCTTTAAACCAGATAAGCACAAATGCCCCAGTACCTTTAAACTAGTGAGGCATAAATTATTGTATTTTAATGTACTTGTGTATTCACGTTAAACTCGAGGATCAATGTGAAACCCTCTATACCCTAGCTTGGCAACTCATGTGTCAGCATCAAACCAACCCGCGGGTTCGATTATTAATTCATTATTTAAGAATTGTGGGTACATTACATGTTCAAGAGAATCACATAACAGTAGATGTAAATCCTCATATTGTTATTCATTTTATCAAGCATAATTTTATGATTACTCAATCTTGAACCTAACACTATATATGAATAGGGTAGAGATAGTCATTCCTTTGTATTAAAAAAATGATAAACAATTAAATAATTTCAGAAACAGACAATACATAGTTCAAATATGCAGATTCAAAGATTTTCATATTAAACCTATATTCGAGATACTTTTCCAAAGCACTTTCAACTATATAATGAAAATAAAATATGAACCATGCATAAAGCAACAGGAGAATTGGCTTGCATATGACCTTGAATAAACCATGAATATGGCCAAGATAAACATGTTCACCTCTGAATATGTTTCACAAATGAATTAAGAGCACAATTGCATGGTAAAGATGCTTTCTACAAACAATATGATATACTTGAAACTTTTCTATAGTTAGCAGTCAAATCTCAGACAAATTTCCTCTTGTACAATAACTGATTACTACAACTATCACACTTTATCGTTTATCTTGAATCCACAATGGACCAATTCATGAAAACTTGAAAATAAATCGATAGAGTGTGATTGCATGCAATAAACAATTTCAGTAAACCATCTTTATTTATATCCTACATGAATCATCTGTATGCAATTAGATGGGATCTTTTAGTCAAAAATAAATTATATTTTCTTTACTACATCATATTAATCATTGACAATTGTATATCAGAACTTAGAACTAGTAGTTCAATAAGAGGTGATTAGATGCAGAAGCATAATTTAAACTGTAGGTTTTATACTTCCATAGATTTTAGAATCTCAGTTTTCCAGATGATGAAAAGTTGTACTGAAAAAAAATCTGGATTCTCTACGTGGTGTGCATCTCTTGGGTTTTTAGTGAGATTTGCTGGAGATTTCTCATAGAATTTAGGCCAAAGTGAGATTGAGCTACCCATCATGCATGAAGTTATCACAAGCTCTATCAAAACTATTTCATTATTTGTTAGAGACCGAACTATCCACCAAAATTGGTTATACCAATTTTAACCAACTTCAGCGAGAAACACCAACAAAGCCAGGAATCTTGTCAAGTGCATATCAATTGAAAACAATAAACAAGAACCCTACTGTTACCGATCCCCAAATCCCCTCTATATATCATTTTTAGGGTACTCATGCAAATCGTATGTCATCAAACAAATAACGCATTTCCAGAGATTTTAAATGATTCAGATCGTTTCCAACAATATTTACATATATAAAAAATTTAAAGAATTTTTCAAAAAGGGCCACATAATACAGTAAAATTTTTAATGCCAAAGTACACAGATCAGGCAACCCACAAATTGAATGTGAATACTAGATAAAGTATTTTCTTGATCTAAGCAGGTAACACCGATATGTTTTTATGACACCTCTAAAAAAAATCCACAAAGAAAACACAGAACAAACATATTTGAAGTTTTGATCAGTTTATTTATGCATATTATTCTTTGAATTTAACATTAAAAGATAAATTGGCAGTTCATCAAGTTCCATCGTGGTTCCAGTTAACATGATTTAGAAATATACATATATGCGCACATAGATTTTATTTAAAACGAAATACAAAAACAAAACAAAATTCTATTCTGCCTCACTTCACAACATTACATTACACAGACCGAAATTTATTTCAGAGAGTTTAATACATATTTCCAAGTTAAATCACACTGATCAAATAACCTGTATATTATAACACACGCAAAACAGGGATTAACCTCTTTCAGGTAATATAAATCAGAACATATTTTTTTTCATTAAAACGAAATACAAAAACAAAACAAAAATCTATTTTGTTGCACTTCACAATATTAGATTACGCCGACCAAAATTTCTATATATCCAGAATACTATAGCATGTGTCAAAGCAAAACACGTAAAGCATGGTTTACAAAGTTTGCTTTCACACTAATCGGTCACACCAGAAAAATGAGTTTTGGTATTGACAGATTAACATCCAAATGAATCCCTTATTTTTATCTCTACCTAAATCCCATTCCTTTTTTTTATTTGGGTTTAACAACAAGACATTGCATGCTTGAACAAGGCACACTTGCAAACATCACAGCGAATTCTACCTATGAATCGCAAATCCTTGATTTTTTTGTCGATTTTTCCCTTCTAGCTGCCATGACTCCAAGCAATCGTCACACTGGATCGTGTAAAGGAGAGAGAGAGAGAGGATGAGGGTAGGTCTTAAAGAGACGAGGGAGAGAGAGTTGGAGGAAAATGGGTAATTTCAAGTAAATTACCCTGGATCCATAAATAAAATTTTAATTGGACCATATGCTTCCAATATACAATCTTCATTAAAATATCAAAATTTTGATGTCCAAAATCGAAATAAGGTAATTTGGATCCAGACCTTTCTGACATAATTTTTTTAGATTCAAACATTTGGTAAAATACTAGGGACCCAAATAAACTACCATGGACTCTATATGAAGTTTTTCCCATTTAAAATCCGACTAAAAGTTCTTGGATCCACAAAATGTGCATAGGATCCAATATTAAATCTGACTATGATACCAAGGTTCTGATACAATTGACTCAAATATATTATTAGATATCCAATTAAGATGTTCGGGATCCAAGATTGAATGATCGAATAGGATATTAGAGATTTGACATTGAAGATCCAACTAGGATATTCGTGATCCAAATAAGAATAAAGAATAAAACAATGAGAATATCCTCATATCGACTTATGAATATAAAATTCAAATTTATTTAGCCGATAAAATTCACAAGTGTTACATTCTTTCTCCATAAAAAGAATTTCGTCCTCTAAATTCTCATTCAAGGGCCACTTGAAAAAACTGGGTACTTTTCTCTTATGCTGGCCTCAGGTTCCCATGTGCTTTCGTCGATATCATGATGTTGTCATCTAATCATGATGAAAGGGATGGTCTTGGTTCTCAGCACTCATTCACTTCGCTCAAAAATTTTCACCGACTTTTCTTCAACAGTTAGGTCTTCCCGTATATCCACATCTTCGTACTGAATGACATGGGATGGTTCGTGGATATAATTTATCATCATAGACACATGAAAAACATTATAGATCTATGCGTACTAAGAAGGTAGAGCTACTCGATAGGTTGTTTCACCAACATGCCTGAAAGTGAAGTAAAAACGCAGTCTATCATGTAATGCTATCATTCACTTTCCTTATTCTCAAAATAAACATGCTCATGTCCAACTTATGACTAATACGTGCATGATTTCAATTATAAATTTATGTCATTTATCAGAACATTTATGCACTTTGCATTAAAAAATCATAATGGAACATGTCCTATTTCGACCCTTCCTGTGTGTCACACACACATGCACCTCACGTGCATCAACTAAGCCCTTGGCTTGTATCAGCAGGTCAAATCACATGACCAAACATAAATATATATATTTTTATTCACATGTAAGAAATTCATATGCAATAATCATGCAAAACCTTAAAAGTCACTACATGTTCACAATATATAATTATGCACGTTAAAGAAGTTATCATAAAAAATCTAATTAACTATTTATCTTGCTTATTCAAACCCATCTGGTATAATAGAGGGTATAAACATTTATAAACAATCATATGAGTATTTATTATTCTATATATTTTTTATTGCCCTCCTATGACTTAACTAGTTCTTTTTTTGAACAATTCAACACAGCAAAACAATGGTTGGGAGAACAGACCCATGGTCCCAAGTCTTGGCCTAAGCTAAACCAAAATCGTCGGCAAAAAAAGAATGGTCATGCATCCCTAACTCTAACTTAAAGAAAACATATCAAGCATTTAAAGGTAAAGACATGATATATTATTCATCAATCGTTAAGTGAGAGATAAGGGAACAACGTCCTATGAGTCATTCATTTCAATCATTCGAACATAAATCATTTCATTACTTAATATTCTATTCAACTTTAACTCACATAATAAAGCATAATCTATATGCATTCAAGCCATATAAGTCATCGCATAAATAAATAAATAAATAAATATATATATATATGTATATATATATATGACATTTAAATCATTGCATCATTTTTATATGCATTCATAATTCTTATAAAAAAAAAGTCAAGTCACATTTGACCATTCTAGCGTGAAACACACGCACATAGCTTCTAAGTAATTTAGTTAGGTATTCATAATACACATCAATCATGATACATATGTATGATATATTTACTCAGACAATCATAATGCAATCAATTGCAATAAAACTATATAGGTGTGATGTATTATTTACCTAATAAGTCAAAACTAGTCATTTGTAGGCATATTGTGTCATTCACCTATATGCTAACATAAGTATCACAATCATAACCTCATATTAAGATCTAGGATCTGATTTTCATATATGAGTTCAGTATATAATCATGCTACAACAAAAAAGCAAAATCTACAGATTCATAATTGGCTATTTCAATCAACTTAGAAAATTATCGCAATTCATCATATATAAAGAAGTATAATATTTTAGAATGTGAACATTTTTAAATTCTGTCATTTCATTTCGATTATGTACTTGCATATAGTTTAGAACTTTAAATTTTTACATAACACTTCAGTTATCTTAAAACATGATACATTTTATGATGCAATGCTATGGTAGACTTGGTACACACTGATTCACGATCCAGGATCCAAACGGATCCAAATGCACGCGGAAGCTTATACGATGTAGAGTCTGAACAAAACTCTGGAAAAATAGATTTTCGGGACCTGTGCACTCTGCTTCGACAAAAGTGGTCCAAACAAAAGTCGTGCACAACTCGCACAACTTTCCAACGAATCCAGACATACTAGATTTGGGGCAGGAACGTCCACTCTACGGACTCGACACCAGAACTACTAAACAAGTCCAACTCAGATTATCGTATTTCAGAGACAGATTATTTGAAGCAAATTTTGACCCCTCAATCATTGGCATTTGCAAAAACTCACAACTGACGAAATGAAGGTCAGATTTAAACCTTTCCATAACACTAAAGATTGTAATTTTTAGAATTTTCTACAATCCTTTACAAATTTTTGAATTTCAAAATGATATGAATTATTGTCACATAAATTAAACAATACAGAAATTCGACAGTAACAGAAAAGATCAATATTTTCGGGGAATAAATAAATCTATTCAACAAAATCTAAAAACATAAAAAATGCAGATTTAGATCTTAGCTTTTTATATAATAAAAAAATATTTAAATTTCATTTAATCAATCTTCAAATATCGCGAAAATACCAAACACAACTACGTTGGTTCTGTAGCAAAAATGTCACAGGGGACTTTTATCAGTTCGATGACTTGACAACAAAAAATGAAGGCCTAAACCAACGAATTTAAAAAACTTTCAACTACAAAGTGGTAGGAAATTATCTTAGCTTTTTAAAAAGCCAAAGAACGCGAAAAATTGTTTAGAAACGAATCCTACACGAATGTTTTATCAGGGATGTTTCTGACGAACTGAGACAACGTTTTCACAGAGTTTTCTTGTAACAACGAATTCTAAAACACACAAAGTATTTCAGGGATTATCTTGATTAAGCAAACCAACTTTTACATAAAAATAATATTCATGCATTCAAAAACAGAATAATAAACGGATCACGATTACCATCAAATGAAAGAGCAACTAAAGTTTCATATGTTAAAAGAAACAAACAAGAATAACCAATGATTTATCTGGCTTGAAAATAGAAGTGGCCATCGTTGGGAAGCAACCGACACCACGAGGAACACGACGAAAAAAAAATGAATTTTCAGCCACCATGCACAAGGTTGGCAACACATCAATGGTAATCTTCACAAGAGCACCTTCCACGCAAAAACAAAGTTCATTTTTTTTTCGCACCAAGATAGCTTTCTTTCTAGCACCAACCACACCAAAACTCAATTTTTTTTTCTCTAGAACCAACCACACCACCAATTTCGAAAATAAAGAAGACCCCCTAACTCTTTGGTTGACCTCCCCTAATTAAGGGCTTGGTGCTTGGGAAGGGCCACATTAAAGAGGCAATGTGCCTTCCCAAGCCTTGCCCCAAAACAATATTGACTAGGCTATTTTTAGCCAATGAAAAATAAATGGTCCAACAACCATATTTTTGACTTTGGACTGGTCAACACATATTTGAATGGTGTTTAAGATGGACCACACAAATGTGGCGCCACCTAGGACCCTTTCTTGAAAGCGGGCCTGGATCTGGAACGTGCAATAAAATAGACCCTGCACCAAAACACATTAGAGAAGCAAATTTTACGAAAAAAAAATTATCCATATTGCCCGTACACCCTCTATTACCACAAAAAAGATCCTACAGGGCACCAGAACAATCCGAATCCGTAAAATCCGGCTCTTAAAAAAATAAAAATAAAAATATGTTTAATGTGATTCCTCACATGCCAAAATAGAATCGAAATAATACAAATGCAATCTCTGAGAAAGATGCAAAATATCTCAAAAATTGAAACATGATAATCCAAATGTGTATGGGTTGGCAGAGATCCAATTGGACCTTAATAGTCTTGCATGATTGGATCGGCCTCAGATCGCATCTTGGATTGGATCTTTGAAATTGAATTTGGATCCAATGTCTTCAAATCTCGGATCTTCAGGATGCTATGTATCATTTTATCTTTCACATTTCTTTTTTCACGTGTGAGAATTCTTAGAGTAATAAATTCAATCAAGTTGTGTTTATAAATGATTCTGTACTGGATATGATACTGAGAGACTAATATGCACTCGTACTTGCGCTCAAGTGGGCCGTCTAGTATTTAGAACGGTTGAGATATAACCATACATGATTTTGTTGGCATATTATTTTCTAGAATCATGTGAATTATTTATATAAATAAACTTTTTAAATTTTTTCTAAAAATTTAAGGTTTGAAAAAGTCTTAAAAGGTTAGATTTTTAAAGCACGTTAGAAATTTTGTTGATACAGTTGGCAAAAATTGCTCATGAAAGCTTATAATAGTCATGGAAAGACCATTCCCTGATTGTTTTCTTTACGGGGAAGATTGCTAAAATTTGTATGCAGTTTTACATATCAATGAATTGGTAGGGGTCTAAAAAAAGAAAAGAAAAGAAAAGAAAAGAAAAGAAAAGAAAAAGATAAGTAGAAGTTCAATTTCCATTTGTCTTCATCTTTTCTAAACCGAGCTATCAAATGGTCATGTTTGAGTCAGTTTATGTTTAGATTAAATAGAACTGTTTGGGTTGGATATAAAAGAAATACCATATATACAATTTCTAGTATAAATTAGATTCATAAATAAATAACATGTAATCATTTGGCTCAAATATGAAAACCGAGTCAAGCACAAACGGATTGGGGTCTACATTCACCATATTCAAGAACTACCTAGTTTTTGGAACAAGTTGAGATTTTAGACCTAACTTGAATGCATTAAGACAGGGTCGAGTCAGGTTTAATCGGTTTGGGATATCATGCCGGTTTGGGTATACCCAACCTAGTTACACCCGTAGCTATAAGCAAAACTGATCAAGATTTCTCACTGTTAAGAGATTGAGTTTAATCACGTTGTTTAACCAGATTGTAGGTTCCAATGGATCTAATTTAGTCAAATCTCTGTTTCAAACCCAATGCATTACATGTATTGGATTTTACAAATAGGATTCAACCATAGATACTTCTATCTGTGTTTGGACTCAGATGACAGATCCATATTTCTATTGGATCAATTTGGATCCAATTCAAATCCGATTCAACCACTCTTTTTTACATGAAATCCCATGTTTCCAACCTTTTGTTGTTGTATCATGTACGATCAATGTCACAAACGTTCGTGGACACGAGTACGACTCGCAAAGCTTGACTTTTTTTCTTGGAAAAGTCATGGAATTTTTTAATTTTAATCAATAAAAACTATTTTTTGATATTTAATAGTAAAAATAAGTTTTTTATTGCAAATAAAAATGAAAATAACATTAAAATTAATATCTGTATATGCCGGTGTTCGTATCGTCGTGTCTGCCCGTGCCACCAGGGACGTGGAGCACGATCGTGTCAATTTCTGGTCAGGATTCAGCCCAAACCACATTGGATTTAGTTGGATTTGGATCATGATTTGGATCTGTTGCATAATATTCGGATGCGACCCGCTTTCACCCCTGGCCCTGGAGCCAGCACGAGAGAGGAGTGGCGTTTTCGTAGTTTCAAGCTGACAGGTGGCTTGGAAATGTCAAAAGGACGTTACTGGACTCAAGAAAGGGGAGGTCGGTGGGAGGGATGGCCATTCTCTTGCGCATCCGCATCCCTTCCGACAGCTCCTCCCTTCTCCGTCATCTTCCCAAGGGCGTCTCCCGCCTGAAGTTTCCGACCTCGAAACCCGTCTCTTTTACGTCTTCTACCATTCTGCGAGCAGCTCGCGGAGCCTCTGCCTCTTCGTCGTCTCCTTCCCCGTCGATGGAGGCTCCGCCCGACGGTTACAGGAACAACGTGGGAATCTGCCTCGTGAATCCTTCTAACCGAAAGGTGAGAATTTTCCTATTGTCTGTCGGATTTTCTAGGGTCTCCTTCGCGATCGATTGCTTTCCTAGGGGGTTCTCGTACGCACGGAGCGTAGGATCGAGTTGAGAGAACCGGTGTGCCTAGGGCTTCCTTCTGATGCCTAAAGCGAGGGAAAGCTATTATCGGACGATCTCCTCCTCTAATTCCTGGCGAAAATATGTGTGCGTGTTCTGGGGAATTTGATCTCTTCCACTAATTCCTCTAATTCCAAAAGACCATCGCTGTGGCCCTGTCCGTTTCTGTTTGAATGCTACATAACTTCAAAATTGCGTGTTATCGAACCGGATACATTTGTTCATATGTGCAAGGACATTAATGAGGTGGATCGTGATTGATTGTATCTAGTTTTGGGTAAATATTCATTTGTGGACAGGATCCAGTTAAATAGATTACAACCTTAACTGTTATAGGCTTGCTATGAAGCTACTATGTCTAAGCCCCTTTGAATTATGTGGCAACTGGGCAAAGTGCCTTGATTTAAAGAACAAAAAATCATTTCATGTGTCCAAGCAAGACTCTTTGCCTTTTTTTTTTAAACTAATTTATTATCTCTTTGATGGGTGCCTTCTTGTTTATAAGACAACACTGGGGTTGATTGAAGAATGGTCCCTTGTTGGTTTATATCTGAGTAGAATATTCTAGTTGTAGATTTCATATCCAGCTTTGGCCTAGATTTTGTGGGATGAAACTTCTAACTTTGATACTAGATGTAAGTCTGGATTTAATTGGACTCAATTGCAAATGTTTCAGATCTATTGAAGGTTTGGATATTGAAACTATGACTGACTCCCTTATAAATTGGTTTTGAGCTTAATAAAGTGAGCCTCATTGCAATTGGATCGGATCTGCAAAATTTGAATACTCGATATTATCAGAGTCTGGTCTTAAAAAGTTCATGCTTGGGATCTAACCCAAGATCCAGATTTCTTGAATTTTACATGTAAAGCATATAAAAGAAAAGAAAGATTGTTATCGAACTTGGTTCTTTGTATCCATGCTTGGACTTAGAAATGGTCCAGCTGAGCGTAGGTCAAAGTGGACCTAAGATTAGGGCCTCAAATTTGGATCTGAATCTGTTACTACCCAGGTCCTCATTTTAGTTGATCTAAATTTGATGTTTTATAACATATCTAGTACTTTAATGTTCATATGCTTTTGATGGAAAAGGTAAATGAGTAATGGGTAGTCATTACTAGGTTTGGATCTAAATCTGGTCATATATACCAATTAAAGAATGTCTTTAGGACTTGTATTTTATTCTAGGGACCTAAGCAAGTGGCACATTTGCTGATTGAAGTTCTGTTTGACATGCTCTTTTTAATCTAGTTGTTTGTCATTGTGTAAATGCCGAGAAAAGTGAGAGCAAACTGCAATATTGTCACTGCATGTAGATCATATGCATAAAACACATAAATGATCTATTAGACTAGAACCCAGTTAAAATTCTTAATTGGAGATGAACAATATGAAAGAAACATTTTATATCCTTGGCATTAAAAAGACTAGAGGTAAACCTCTAAGTTGCTAACTTTGACTCAGGAAAATGTTGTGTATGAGACTTGGATAAACTTTATTGTGGGTGTTGTAAATGATGTCAAAGTAACGTTGTTTCACAATAACACAGTGAAAATAAATTCTCTGATTCCTTAAAGAGGCCAAAGTTTAAGATCTAAACAAGTTGGAACATCTTGAATGTTCTGGTGTGACTTTTATTGGTCATATAAGCGGCTGTAAGTCATCATCAGGTACACTTTTCTCCTTGGGGGAGATTGTATTTTGAGAACATATTTTTATAGCTTTACATATATAGGAGGTTAAATGCACCATGTAGACCTTTGGGGTTGAATAACCCAATTTATAAAGATCTGGATCCGGATATAAACAAGAAAGGTATATTGAGATAATTAGGTAGTGATTAACCTGGTGAGTGTTGACAAGGTTGTGTTGGAAATAGACACTAAGGCTCTGTTTGAAAGATGGTGTTGGAGATGAGATGAGAGGGGTGATGGGAGTAGAGAAGAAAATGGGTTATGAGAGTGGAGTTGTCAACTACATCCTTGTGAGGATGTAGTTGAAAAAGGCCCATCTCCACTATTTTCTCTACTCCCATCACCCTTCCTATCTCCCAAAACCTGGCTTCCAAACATCAATGAGGGTAAATGGAGTAGGTAGTATTTATTAACTCCCCATCTCCCCTCTCATCTCTAGCTCCCAAACAAAGACTAAAGTCTACATGGAAATGAGTGCATTGGTGGAATGATAACTTATTGTTGGATAACAGGACCCATTGAAGGGTTAGATATGTTAATGGGACTTAAAGCATGTCATGGAGATTATAGGATTAAGCTAATATCATGATAAAAGTTACAATAAGCATGAACCCACATGATGATTGGTTGGTGACTGGGATACCATCTGGATAAAGCTGATTTGAGTGTGAATAATCCCATGGTGCTAGCTATGCGATTGATCATGATCAGCTTCAAAGTCTAATGGCATGAATCTGGCATACATCATGCAGGCCATTAACGTAGGTTTATGGTCAAGTGAATATTGGTCATGATATAACGATTAACGACCACTTTGTAGAAATATTCTCTTATGAATGGTGTATTATGCTAAATTATTTATGAACATTATAGATAGTTACAAACAAACAATTTTGATAAGTCAGCCAACCTCATGACGTCAGTATAGAAATAAGCTTGGACGTGATTAACCCTCATGACAAGAATCACACAAAAGAGTGGGAATGAAATATCACCGTGTATGATATGATTCAAAAAATGAAATTATTGTATATATTCCTTCTAGCAATATGATTGTGCATTCACTAACAAGGAGAATTCCTGAGAAATTATTTGTAAAGCATATTGGTTTCATGAAAATCAGATATCTGAGGAAAAGATAAACAAGAGAGGATGGAGAAATTCAGGAACACGTTGATGAGGGAGACCTTCGTTTTATAGATAAGGAGGCAAAAATGAAAGATGATCTTCATGACCTTTGTGAGGAGGTGTTTTGGAAGCAAAAGTCTTGGGTTCATTCGCTTGCAGAATGGGACAAGAACACACATTTTTTTCATGCGAAGTTTAAGTAAAATCTTATGTTGAATGCTTAGTTGTCAAAAGCGGCGCCTAGGCTACCTAGGTGGGCTAGGCGCAAGGCCACTGCCTAGGCTTATGCGTCTAGGCGGTAGGGCTTTCTTTTTCCACCTAGGTCCTGCCTAAGTTGCCTAGGCAGCGCCTAGGCCGTAGAGACATTGTTGTCATTTTTTTTTAATGTTTTATGTCTCCTTTATTTCTTTTTTCTTCTTTCTCACTCTAAAAGCTTTCTTTTTTGTTCTCTCATTTTCTTCTTTTTTGTTTTTCTTTTTTACCTTCTTATTTTTTTCTTCTCTTTTTATTCTTCCTCCTTTCACCCCTCTGCCTTCTCTTTTTCTTCCTCTTCTTCTTCTTTCTTTTTCCCCTGTTTTTTGTTTTCATTTTTCTTCTTCTTCCTCCTCCCTCCCCTCCATTCTCTTCTTTTTTTTCTTCCTCTTCTTTATTTTTTCTTCCTTTTTCTCTCTTTTTTCCTTCTTTCTTATTTTTGTTGTTTACATGTTTGCCTGTGTTTTTGACACACACATATATAAATTCTTTTTTTTTCAGTTTATATATATATATATATATATATCCTGTCCCCTTTTTCTTTACGTCACCATTAAGACCATCCAAATATCAAAGTTTTCGGTGTTTTATGCTCAGTTTGAACCATTAGATGTGTTTATCAATACTTATTTATTAAGAACCTTATTTATTAAGAAACAAACTTTGTTTCAAATTGATTTAATGTAAAAATGTGATCATTTTATCATGAAATTCTAATACAATATCAACCGATGATGTTTTTACCTCTTTAAAATACACATTTGAGCATAAGTATGCTTAATCAATTACATGTTTTCTATTCACTAACAATCATAAACACATCTAACGGTTTATATCTAAAACATCTAAAAACTATGATTTTTGGAGGGTCCTAATAGTGGCCTAACGAAACAGGGGCAGGATAATCCCCATTCTCTCTCTCTCTCTATATATATGTATATGTTTTATGTTTAATTTTATGTAATTTCATGAATTTTGTGACATGTTATACTGAATTGCACACTTCATCCATAATTACAATAATATGTTGTTACTAAATTTAACTATTTATTATAATATTTTTGCTTTTGTTGATATTTTATTTTTTGGTCCCGACTAGTCCTTTTAGGGATCTTTCACCTAGGCTCCGAATGGGGCTTTTGACAACTAAGGTTGAATGGTATCCAGATCCTTCAAAAGTATAATAGAGAATTTTGTTATAACCGAGGTGATGCCATTAAAGAAGCTACTGATTTTTACACATTTGTTTTCAAAGGAACCTTGTCAGGTGGATTCTTTCAGTCGTGTGAGCTACCCTCAGGTGACGTTGAGTGAGAACCAGGACCTTCTTAAGCCGGTTTCTAATGAAGAGGTGAAACATGCGGTGTTTGAGCTTAAAGGTGATAGCTCACCGGGGCATGATGGTTTTTCAGGTATGTTTTTTCATGCCTTTTGGGAAGTTGTTAAAAAGGATGTTTAGAAAGACCATCATTAATTTTTTTGAGACTGGTAGATTGTTGAGACAGATCCATTCTACTCTCTCATACCAAAAGTGGTTGAGGCTATGAGGCTTACAAATTTTTTGACCTATAAGCCTCTGTAATTTTATTTACAAAGTTATCACCAAGGTCATTGTAAACCGAATGAGGCCCATCTTATAGAAACTCATCTCTCATAATCAGTGGGCATTTTTGAAGGGTCGGAACATTGAAGAGAGCATTCTTGTTGCTCATGAATTGTTTGACACTACGAGTCATAACAAAAAAATCCAATTTCTTGTTCAAGATCGATCTGGTTAAGGTGTCTGACAGTGTTGATTGGGATTTTCTGAGGTCCTCCCTATGATGGTTTGGCTTTGATGAGCGCTGGATTGACAGGATTATGATGTGTGTTTCTTCCTCGAGTTTTTCTATTCTTATTAATGGCCATCCCGGTCCAGTGTTTTTCAGTTCCAGGGGCATACGACAAGGGGATCCCATGTCCTCGTATCTGTTTTTGATTGTGATGGAATGTCTTACTAGACGCCTTCAAGAAGAGGAAGCTAATGGCAATATTGTCCCTGTGGTAGTGAATGGTTTCACTTGGAGTCATAGTTTTTATGTTGATGACTCCTTATTTTTTGTTAGGGACAAAGGAAGATCAGTGGAGAATTTTATTCAAGTGATGGGTGAGTTTGAAGAGGTGTCTGGGCCAAGAGTTAGTAAGGAGAAATCCATTATTATTCCTTTTTCGTATTCATAATTCTCGGATCCATCAAGTCAAAAATCTATGTCAGTGGCAACAAGATGAGCTTCCCTTTAATTACTTAGGACTACCATTTTTTCAAGGTGGTCTCCAGTCATTGTAGTTCCTTGTTTTTTAAATTTCAGAAAAAAATTAGACTCTTGGAGTGGCAATCTTCTTTCCTTGGCGGGTAGAGTTAATTTCAGTTTTGGCATCTCTTCCAGTATATTGGATGATGTGTTATCTCTTAAATTGTAATTCATAAGACAATGTATTTTATATACATATTTTATATATATAAAAGAATATACATATACATATATATGTACATGTATCCATCTACTTATATATATAAAATATATATTTCTTTAGTTGTAGGGGTATTTTAGTCATTTCTACATTTACTCATATTCATGTTTTTGAATATGATTGTAATTCCTCCTTTTTATTTTTTCTTATTTTTGTAATTTTTTTCATTTCTTATTTTTGTTCTTTTATGTAATATTTCTGTACACAGTCAGTGGCTGACTGTGTACAGTTTACAATAGTCAGCCACTGAGTGTTGTACACAGTTTAAAAGGTAGACATTGGGCTAATTCCCAACGTCTCTAATAAGAGCCGTTGGGAATAGCCCAATGTCTCTTTTAAGCCCTTATAAATAAGGGCTATGTGAGCCCATTCAAGGAAAGTATTACATTAAGGAGTTGTCTCTTGAAGCTTATAAACACTGTGCATTTATTGCACTTCTTTTGTGGTGTAAAGCTTATAAACACTGTGCATTTATTGCACTTCTTTTGTTGTGTAAAGCTTATAAACGCCGTGCATTTATTTTGTGTCTTTAGTATTTAAAGTATCAAGTTATTTGAAAACTTGATTGTTTGCAAGGATTATTCACATGGTAGCAAGGTTGGAGAAAGAAAGATCGTGTGGATTCTCACTTTTTGAGTGCCTCAAAAAGCATGCCTTCGATTTTTTGGTGATTTGAGTGGATCCTCTTGTTCATCCAATATTTTAGAAGACTCTTCTATCAAGAAAGGTCTAAAAATCCTTTGTGGTACATATTCTTTTTCATTATCTCTCCTTTCTAGTGGGTAAAAAAAACTCTCATTTTTCTCTCGGCTTCAAACTTAATGGGACCAACTATCACGCCGGAAACATGAAGGCTCATATTAAAGGAAAATGACTTTGGGGCTATGTCCAAGGCTAGATTCCTGAACCGGAGCCAAAGATAACCTTGATGGAGAAAGGAGAAATAAAAATCCTTGAAGGCGAAGAAAGAGCCAAGGCTCTTGAAGACTACACCAAAAAGCATGAAGAATGAGAGATGAGGAATTTTAAAATCCTCTCATGAATTTTCTCATCCGTAGAAACAAGAATTAACACCAATATTATCAAGTTTAAGAAGGCTTCTCAAGCGTGGGAGTACCTTGAGAAGATGTACACCTCTAGGGACTTATCCCATAAATATTACCTCCAAAAGAGGGCGCTAACTCTTCATCAATGAGAGATGACTATAAGGGAGTCTTTTGCTGAACTCTCTTCTATTTGGGATGAGCTTGCTATGCTCGAACCCAAGTAGAGTGGAGAAGCCATAGAGCTTCGTCATAAACAATTGGAAGAAGATAGATTTTTTAATTTTTTGAATCTGCCTAATTCGAACAAATCCAGCCTTCTCTTTTATCCGCCTTTCCCTCTCTCTTGAAGATGTAATTACTAAACTGAGTGGGGAAGAGACTCGTATGGGTATAAGCAAGAACAACCCAAGTGTTCTAGCTACACCTTCCAATAATGAAGAAAATGAAGGAGTTAATGCCGTCTCATGACCGGGGAGCAACTTAAGGACCTACAAGCCTCTTCACTTCAAGAATCAAAACTCAATTGGTCAAGGAGGGAAGAAGGACTATAGCAAGCTTTTATGCCATTTTTGTAAGGAACCGGAGCATATCAAGCCTATTTGCCCAAAGTGAAAAAAGTTACTTGCCATGGCTACTACATCCCAACCTCAAAGGGAAGAGTGCTCGTCATCTTCAAATGGAGCTCTCTCATTGCAAAAAATTGTGGATGCACTTAAACCTCTTCTAAAATGGGCTATTTCTGGAGCCACCATGTCAACCTCTTCTCTTCCCGGTAAGACCTCTTGGCTTTTAGATTCGGGTGCTTCTTTTCACATTACCCCAAGTTTTAGTTTTTTTTTCGAATACTCAAAAAATCCCTCTCCATCTTTTGTTTCAACCGCGGATGAAACATCTCTTGAATTAAAAAGAATAGAAAATTTTAAAAAACAAGGGTTCTTTATTCCAAAAATTAGATTTATACCCAAATTAAACTTAAATTTGCTTTTCGTTTCTCAACTCTCGGATCATGGGTGTGATATAAAGTTTTCATCTAACAAAGGTTGGATACAGGATCGCCGGTCCGGGAGATTGATTGGGGAAGGCTGTAGGAAGGGCGATTTATACTATGTCGATTCCCTTTAAATTCCAAAGAACCCGTTTTGTAATGTTGTCCAACAAAAGGGTATTAATGTGTGGCACAAGAGACTTGGACATCCAAATATTGCAAAAATTTCTCATTTACCTTTTTGTTAAAAGTCTATGTAAAAGTGATTTCAGTTGTAACGACTGTATTCTTGGGAAAATGAAAAAATGCCTTTTTGCCAAAGATCTATGTTTACAACAAGACCTTTTGAAATTATCCATTCGGATGTATGGGGACCGACACCCATCCTATCAAAAGGAGGCTTTGCATATTATATTATTTTTGTTGACGACTACACGAGATATTGTTGGATTTATTTTCTTAAACATAAATATGAAGTTTTCTCGATTTTTAAAACCTATCATATGATGATTAAAAATCAATTCAATGAGAATCTAAAAATTTTTAGTACCGACTCTGGTGGAGAATACCTTTCAAGTGAATTAAAAAATTATCTTAAAAGTCATGGTATTCTTGACCAAAGATCTTGTCCGAAAATCCCTCAACAAAATGGATTAGCTGAAAGGAAGCATAGACATATAATAGAGACAACTCGAATATTACTTGTTTCTCAAAACATCCCAAAAGGTTTTTGGGCTGATAAATCGGCTACCTTCTAAAAACTTGAACAATATCTCGCTTTTTGAAAAATTGTATACCAAAGAACCCGACTATAGTCGGTTGAGAATTTTCGGTTGTAAATGCTTCGTTCTTACTGACAAGAACGACAAGCTTTCACCAAAAGCCATTGCCTGTGCTTTTCTTGGATATTTCGAAACCCAAAAAGGGTTTCATTGTTATGATATTAAGAATGACAAGCTATATGTTTCTAGAAATGTGAGTTTTCTGGAAAATGTTAATGGTTTTGAAAGGAGTGAACCTTTTGAAGAAAACATAGATTACTCTTTTTTATTTGAAATGTTAGCACATGATGATAGTGATGACAATTTCATTCATAATGACGTCAATGATAAAGAAGATGGCTCTTCCCATCCACCTATCTCTCAACATAGAAATGAAGGAGCATTGAGAGATCCTATAACATATACCCATAGAGATAGAAACAATTTTAGGAGTGCAATTGAAAAATTCAGTGAACCTAGTGGGTCCAATTCAACAAATGATGAAAACCTACGAAGAACTGAGAGAAATAGAAAGATGCCTTCTAAGTTTATTTCATATGATTCGTTTACTCCTAAATATAGAACCTGCCTTAGCGCCATTCATTCCTATATAGGACCCAGAAACTTCTAAGAAACCAAAAAGAATGATGAATGGCTGAAAGCAATGGAATGTGGGCTTTCGACTCTCAACAAGGCAAAGACTTGTGAGTTTCAAGATCTTCCTAAGGGTAAGAAAGCAATAGGGTGTAGATGAGTATTTAAGGTAAAAACTAAGAGTGATGGATCTTTTGAGAGATATAATGCTCAATTAGTTGTAAAGGGATATAGTCAAAAATACGAGATTGACTATGAAAAAACTTTTGCCCCTGTGGCTCGAATGGTCACTGTTCGATGTCTTATTACCGTTGCCTCAATCAACAAATGAAACATCTATCAAATAGATGTTAAAAACGCCTTCCTAAATGGTGATGTGAATGAAAATGTATATATGGATGCTCCACCAGGAATGGAGACTCCCAAAGGAAAAGTGCTTCGCTTTCGAAAAACATTTTATGGTTTAAAACAAGCCTCCAAGGCTTGGTATGATAGATTTAACTCCGTAATGTTAAAAACTGGTTTTTCTTTCTGTTTCACTGACACTGCCTTATTTGTTATTATTTGTTAGAAAAACCAATACAGGGATTGTCATTCTGCTCTTATATGTGAATGATATGCTTATAACCGGAAGTGATTCTAAAGGGGTTAAAGAATAAAATCAATTTTGAAGGATATGTTTGAAATGTCTGATTTGGGATTTCTAACTTATTTTTTGGGTATTGAAATAACATACTCTCATAGAGAGTATTTTTTATTTCAAACTAAGCTTGCCTATGAGATTATTGACATGTTAGGTATTACAGATGATAAGGTTTGTGAAACTCCTGTTATAGTAGGAGCAAAAATGAAGATTGATGATATTATTTCTCTCTCCGATCCCACCCTCTACAGACAGCTTGTGGGATCTTTGATGTATTTGAGTACTACTAGACAAGATATCTCTCATGCAGTTTATATTGCAAGTCAGTTCCAACATACACCAACATCAGTTCACATGAGTGCCATCTTGCGAATTGTGAGATACATAAAGGGCACACTAAACAAGGGAGTATTCTTATCCTTTTCTTCTGAATTAAAATTAATTGCTCATACTGACTCTGACTGGGGAGGTGACCCAAATAACCGTCACTCCACCACTAGTTTTTGTGTGTTTTTAGGAGACTCGCTGATTTAATGGAGATGTAAGAAGCAACAAAAAGTGTCTCTATCCTCAACAAAAGCTGAATATCGTGCCAGGACGACTACAACAACAACAACTACGCCTTCATCCCAAAACAAATTTGTGGTCGACGATATGAAAAAAAAAATCATTCTGGGTCTTTCACATGAATCCTTCTCCTCCAATCATTTCTATCCAATGCCATGTCCTCGAGGTTCAAAGCATTCATATCCTTTCCTATCATCTCCATCCAAGTCTTCCTAGGCCTACCTAGACCTCTTTTAACTAATATATTTTTTCATTTCTCCATCCTTCTAACTGAAGCATCATTAGGCCTTCGTCGAATATGTCTAAACCATCGTAAACGATTCTCTCTCATCTTATTTTCAATGGGTGCAACGCCTACCTTCTTTTGTATCTCCTCGTTCCGAATCTTATCTTTTATTGTATTTCTACACATCCATCTGAGCATACGCATCTCAGCTACACTCATTTTTTGAATATGATGTCTCTTGGCAGCCCAACATTCCGTACCATATAGCAAAGCGGGCCTAATAGTCGTCCTATAAAACTTTCCCTTCAACCGCAATGACATTCTACGATCGCACAACACTCCTGTTGCACTTTTTCATTTCATCCACCCAACCTTTATCCTATGATTTACATCTCCATCAATTTCTCCATACTTTTGAATGATAAATTCCAAATATTTGAAACAATCATCCGCGGGTATTTCTTGCTCACCAAGCTTCACTACACTCCCATCACTACTTCGTTGCTTACTAAACTGACATTCCAAATGTAAAGAATAGTGGAGACGCGGGGAACGATGAAAATTGTATGGATTCATCAACTATTAGAAGACATGAGAATCTCAATAGAAGGGCCCACCAAGTTATGCTGTGATAACAAGAGTGCAATATACATTGCAAAAAATCATACTTTTCATGAGTGAACTAAACACATTGAGATGAACTGTCACTATGTTCGGGAAGCGTATCTGAAAGGAGTTATAGATCTTCCATATGTAACTTCAGAATATCAGTTGACAGATTTCTTCACTAAAGCTTTGTGTGCTCCGCGGTTCAATTTTCTTCTTGGCAACTTTCGGTCATCTTGCCCTAAGTTTGAGGGGGGGGGTGTTAAATTGTAATTCATAAGACAATGTATTATATATATATATATTTTATATATATAAAAGAAGATACACATACATATATATGTACATGTATCCATCTACTTCTATATATAAAATATATATTTCTTTAGTTGTAGGGGTATTTTAGTCATTTCTACATTTTGCACATATTCATGTTTTTGAATATGATTGTAATTCCTCCTTTTTATTTTTTCTTATTTGTGTAATTTTTTTCATTTCTTAATATTTCTATAACTGACTGTGTACTGTATACAACAGTCAGCCCCTGAGTGTTGTACACAGTTTAAAAGGTAGCCGTTGGGCTAATTCCCAATGTCTCTAATAAGAGCCGTTGGGCTATTCCCAACGTCTCTTTTAAGCCCTTATAAATAAGGGCTATGTGAGCCCATTGAAGGAAAGTATTACAGTAAGGAGTTGTCTCCCTTAGCTTATAAACACTGTGCATTTATTGCACTTTAAACACTGTGCATTTATTGCACTTCTTTTGTTGTGTAAAGCTTATAAACACTGCATTTATTTTGTGTCTTGAGTATTTGAAGTATCAAGTTATTTGAAAACTTGATTGTTTGCAAGGATTATTCACATTATCTGCTCCCCAAATCTATTGTGAACAAAATGGAAATAACCATGAGGCCATTTTTATGGTGTGGTTCTAATTCTCACCAACAAAATAGGATTCATCTACTTAAATGGGAAGATGCGTGCAAACCACGTCAAGAGGGGGGATTTGATATTAAGTGGCCTTAGGAGGTGAATCTTGCTCTCTTAGCTAAAGGAGCTTAGAAAATTGCGTGTGCCACCGGCACATCTGGATCTCCAAGCATTTCCCAAGAGCAGCATTCACTCTTATGCTCATTGTAGAGAAGAAGCTTCTTACGATGGACAGGTTGCAACATATGGATTTATGCGATGGCCAATAGGTATGCTTTGTGCCTTGAAGTGGAAGAAACTGTTGAACATTTATTTTTATAAAGCAAAGTGGCTTGCAGGGTGTGGGCGCACGTGACCAGAATTTTTGGCATTCACTGGAAGATGAAGCAATCATTAAAGCATTGGGCTCAACTTAGACTTCCTCAAAAACAGATTAGACAGAACTGGCTCCTTGCATTTCAATTAGTGGTGCGATTTATTTGGGAGGCGTGGAATAAGATCTTTTTTAGGAATGAGTAGGTTTTGATGGAGACTCATGTTGAAGGAATTTATTTAAAATTTGTGAGCAATTGCTATCGCTTTTGCATAAGTCGATGCATTCTATCAGTCTTCGTTGGCTCTATGCAAATTGGTGGCATCCTCCTCCAGCAGGATGGATTCAGTTATGTCTTTAGTAGGTTCAAACATTTCTGGCGTGTGGGTTATACCTTGAGGAATGAAGAAGGTTTTTTTTATGAAGGCGGGATGGCTTTGTAGGCAGGCTGGTGTCTCTACTCGGGAATGGAATTGGTGGAAGGAGATCCTGGAAGGAGTTCACGTTGAATGTGTAATTGTGGAGAGTTCTAGGAAAGATGTGGTTCGAGTGGCGAATAATGCGTTGGAAGGTAGAATTAATGATCATATTATAAACTCCTACATAGTGGAATTTTTCTTGAGATTTAAGCGTTTCAAATGTGCCTGGACTTCAGAAGAATGCATCTATACCTTGGTGCACCTGGCGAAACTTGGGGTCCTGGTTAGTGACCATTGTTGTAAGGATAAACCTCTTGACTGGTATCCCTTTGTAATATAAGGAACACTCTTGATTTTTTGATGTAACTGGTAGGGGTCTGCCTAATCCCCAAAAAATAAAAATCAGATATCTGAATTTGTGAAAGTATCATGATGGAAAAATCAGTGTAGATGAAAATACCCTCATGATGTCATGATGGAAAAGCTACTGGGAACTGGAATAACCCTTACGCCAATTGTATGATAAATAGTGGGAATATAATTTAATGAACTTTACGGATTAGTGGGAGATGTTGGTAACATAGCCTATGAATCAACACTTTATGGAAGGAGGTCCTCCATTTCTCATAATGTGTTGGGGGCTACTTTAATTCAAAAAGCTGTTTTAAGAATCTAAAACCCCTATCACTTACCCCCTAACACTTGACAAATTTAGTGATCTAACTGTTCTAGAAATGAAAGAGTAGGCCTTTTTCCTTGTGAATTTAAGCATGGACAAACCTGATTCTATAAATAGAGGTGGCTTGTGAAAGAAAATATATGCACTCGTAAAAAGAATGTAGAGAAAGCTGAAAACTATCTTGCTATTCTTCCTATTTCGCTCCCTGAATCACCAGTAGAAAATTGCTAGGGGGTTTTAAATTTGAGCTTAAAACTGTTTTTGAATTAAGGTAGCTGCCAACATGTTATGGAATGCAGATCCACCTTTTATAACATATTGCTTCATATGCACACTTTACCATCCTCTCCCACGGTTCCATCATAATATCGTGAAGGTATTTTCTTTTATACAGATTATCTATCACGATACTTTTAAAAATTCAGACATACAAATAATTCTTTTTTTTTCACATTTTGGTTGGATATGCCTTCATGATGTCATGATGGAAAAGCTCTTGGGGACATGAATAACCATTATAGAGTATATCACAAATAGGGGAGCAGAATTTAACATAGCTCATGGAGTAGTAGGAGATGCTGCTCACATTTGCCTATGAAGCTCCACGTTATAGAAGGTGCACTCACCTTACGGAACATGTTGGGGGCTACTTTAAGCCAAAGTTTAGAATTCCCTAATAATTTTCTAAAACCTACAAAATCCTAATTAAGATAACCATTTGTGAAATGAAAGATAAAGACCATTTTTCCTAGCGATTGTTAGGCATGGAGAAACCCATCTCTATAAGTAGAGATGGTCTGTAAAGGAAATATACAAGCATACATAAAAAGAAAAATATGCGAAATACATAAAGAACTGAAGAATATCCTATTGTTCAGTGAGAATTTCTAGTCTCATGATCGATTCCTCCTCTTCCATTCCTCTAACTACCATTGCCATCTCTCTCTCTCTCTCTCCCCCAATGCTTAGGTACCTTCAATTTTTTTTTCCATGGGATCCTTCTTTTTTCTTCTCTTCGATAAAGATTTTCCTGTGAATTAGAAGTTGAATATTGTCAAAATCCATTCGACTTTATTTTCTAGTGCTTTTAATTTATCCTCTTGAATAGTTTCTTTTTCATTTTTTTCATTTTTTTTGTCCAGTAATGGGAAATTGATACAAGAATTTGTGTATTTCTTTGGGAACTAGTAAACTCTGTTCACTCTTTCTGTTTAGAGGCTATAGAATTGTTGCTTTTATCACCATCTCTTGTATAAGACTGTTTGCACTAATCTAAATGGTGGTTTGGTGAACATAGATCTTTGCGGCATCAAGGCTGGATGTTCCCGGGGCTTGGCAGATGCCTCAGGTATTAAAAGATCTGTTTACTCAAGGTTTCTAGCTATATCATTTGCGAATATGGTTTTGTTTTTTGAAGATTTTTGCAAACTGCTTGCTTGAAGCATTTGGCATGTTGGTTGCAATATGAAAGTCCTAGTGGGAATCAGCTGGCATTATCCAAAACTTGAATGTTACAAATCATGAACGGTTTTCTTTTCGGAGGTGGTTGGCTTTGGATTGTATCTTCTACGTGTTTCTATGGATATAGAAAGTGGCCGTACATGTCAGGAACTCCTATGCCTGGGAGAGCCAGTTTAATTACTAGCGTATCATGTGAAGAGTGCCATCATGATGGTTTGGCAGTCTAGACTCTAGACCCTACAGTGAAACCATGACTTTTGACGAGTAACTAGTGAGAACATTCATTGGAATTAGATTTTAAATTTTTAGCTCAGTTTGGATGTTACAGTGTGGGTCATTTCTCAACATCTATCTTATTCTGCAGCTCTGATTATCTGGTACTGCATATCTTGTCCTGTCTATGTTTTTATAGTTGTGGCATGTTCTCCCCTCCCTCTCTCATGATCTTATGTTGAGCACCGGGTGTATGTGGGAATGGCAGCATGTAATTTTTGAAATTGCAAGCAATTTGCGGAAAAATGCATAAAGATCTGGACTGCAGCAGTGCAGATGAAGTCAGTAAGTTCATCATTCTGCCAAGGTCTCAGGACATTGGGAAGTACTTCAATGTACATGGGATAGTAAGATGTGGCTGTTGGCATGTGGGACTGAGTTATTCTTGTCTACATTAACAGTCAGAACTATGTGTTTGACTTGTGATTTCCTCTTGACTTAGTTTTCCCTGACTGTGATTAAGCATTGCTCCTCGTTTGCTTCTAGGTTCATTTTGTAATTAACATGCATACCCTTCATGATATGCTTCATATTTCTAGAGTGTACACCAAGTGGTTTTAAAGCTCTATGGCGTTTGAACTTTTAATGAAAAATTTGCATCTTCATGCTTTTGAATGTTAATAGTCCATATGATGCATAAAGAACTGCATCCAAAAGGATCAAAATCCAATTAGAAGAATCTTTCAGAAGTATATCACAGTTATAATCTTCAATGTAAAAAATTTCCTCTTGGAATTAGTTGTTTCATATTTTAGAAAGGCAACAATAAAGGCTCTTCTTGTCACTCACCTAACTGTTTCCTCTTCCATTGTTGCATCCTAACTTCCTTTGAAGTTGAAGATAGAAACTCATAAAAGCAAAAGACTATCTAATTCAAGATTAATCTTTCTTTGAGAAGAGAGTTGCATGATAGAGTACGCCTCAATCTGTCTAAAATACAAAACCCTACAGGATTGCATATTTATCCTATATGCACATGTATCCAAATAAATTGGCAAAAACAGATAAAGTTTCAGATTCTGATATATGTAGATGTCATCTGCACACTTGGTAACTATGTTACATAGGTGCGGGTGCGAGGATGCGACACTTTAAAAAAACTTGGGTGCGGGGGTGTGGGAGGGTATATATATATTAATATATATGTTTTTTAATATATATATATATATGTAATTTTTTTATATTTTAACATATATATAACCTACCTATCCATAAAGCAAGCTCCCAATTGAAAAATCTGTTTTTCACCAGAAATAATAAAAATTAGGATCCAAATTCAGATGCAGAAAATTCATATCGAATCAGGATCCGATTAGTTAATCGGGTATGTAGCCTAATCGGGTTGCCAATGGATTCAGCCATTCAACAATAAAATAATTGCTTGAAATTAAAGCAAACTTCTCCCCATTTATTGTAGAAATTCATTCCAATGCAGTCTTCACTTTTTTTATTAATGCATTTATGACAAAGCTCTATAAAAAGTATAAAAGAATGTACATGGCTCAGAAGCTGTGTAAAAACAGTAAAAGAAAATATGTACAACTTAGAGCATTTAATACAACAACAACAACAACTACGCCTTCATCCCAAAACAATTGGGGTCGGCGATATGAACCAAAAAAGAAAATCATTCTGGGTCTTCCACATGAATCCTTCTCCTCCAATCATTTCTATCCAATGCCATGTCCTCGGTGAGGTTCAAAGCATTCATATCCTTTTCTATCACCTCCATCCATGTCTTCTTAGGCCTACCCCGACCTCTTTTAACTAATATATTTTCTCATTTCTCCATCCTTCTAACTGGAGCATCATTAGGCCTTCGTCGAATATGTCCAAACCACCGTAAACGATTCTCTCTCATCTTATTTTCAATAGGTGCAACACCTACCTTCTTACGTATCTCCTCGTTCTGAATCTTATCTTTTATTATATTTCTACACATCCATCTGAGCATACGCATCTCAGCTACACTCATTTTTTGAATATGATGTCTCTTGGTAGCCCAACATTCCGTATCATATAGTAAAGTGGGCCTAATGGTCATCCTATAAAACTTTCCCTTCAACCGCAATGACATTCTACGATCGCACAACACTCCAGTTGCACTCTTCCATTTCATCCACCCAACCTTTATCCTATGATTTACATCTCCATCAATTTCTCCATACTTTTGAATGATAAATTCCAAATATTTGAAACAATCATCCACCGATATTTCTTGCTCACCAAGCTTCACTACACTCCCATCACTACTCCGTTGCTTACTAAATCGACATTCCATGTATTCTGTCTTACTCTTACTCAACTTAAAACCTCTTGCTTCCAATGTCTGTCTCCATAATTCTAACTTAGCATTAACCCCAGCTCTAGACTCATCAATCAAAACAATGTTATAGGAAAATTGTTTGTCACCCCTCCACAAGTGCGGACATTGGTTACTACTCCTTCGTACATATCTTTAATTATACTAATGTACTTGAGAGAAACACCTTTCTTCATCATTGTCCACCAGAGAACGTCCTTAGGTACGCTATCATATGCCTTCTCCAAATCAATAAAAACCATATGCAAATCTTTGTTCCTCTCTCTATTTCTCTCAATAAGTTGTCTAAGAAGATGTATAGCTTCCATAGTTGATCTTCCAGGCATAAAACCAAATTGATTCTCCGATATCATGAGAACCTTCTTAAGTTTCATAGTATGACTCATGAGTTTTATACCACGATAGTTTGCGCAATCTTGTGTATCATCCTTATTCTTATATAGAGGCACCAAAGTACTCTTTCTCCACTCATTAGGCATCTTATTTGTCCGCCAAATCTTGTTAAAAAGATTTGTCAACCATTCTAAACCTTTCTCTCCCAAGCATTTTCAAGCCTCGATAGGTATACCATCTGGGCCAACTGCCCTTCTTGATTTCATTTTCTTCAAAGCCTCTGCAATTTCTTTCTTTTGAATCTTGCGCATGAAGTCACGATTCATCTCATGAAAAGGAATGGAGAAGTCTCCAAGATCCTCAACATAACTTTCATTAAATAGCTTATCAAAATAATCTTTCCATCTCTCCTTAATCTCCTCATCTTTGACTAAAACCCTTTGTGTTTCATCTTTGATACATCTAACCATACCCAGATCCCTCGATTTCCTATCTTTCATCTTTGCAAGCCTATAAATATCCTTCTCGCCCTCTTTGGTATCCAACTTGTCATAAACCTCCTTATATACCTTATCCCTCGCGTTCTGAACTATTTTTTTAGCTTCCTTCTTTGTTATCATATACTTCTCCAAATTCTCATTATCACGACTCTTACTTAGATTTCTATAACACTCTCTTTTAACCTTAATAGCTAATTTGACATCCTCGTTCCACCACAATGTATCCTTACCTAGCGGTGCACCGCCTTTAGACTCACCCAATACCTCCTTAGCCATCTTTCTCATGCCACCCGCTATCTTATTCCATATTGATTCTGAATCCTCCTCGAGACACCAATCAACTTTCTTAACTACCCGCTCTACAAACATTCCTTGTTTAGCTCATTTCAGTGCTCACCACTTAATTCTAGGATCTATCCTATGTCTATCCCTTTGCGGTATTGTCTAACTCTAAGATTTAAAATTAAGACTTTATGTTGTGTAGCTACAGTTTCTCCCGGTATAACCTTACAATCGATGCAACAACTCCTATCTCTCTTTCTAAGTAGGAAAAAATCTATCTGATTCGTATTAACCCCACTTTTAAATGTTACTAGGTGAGACTCACTCTTTCTAAATCAAGTGTTTGCTAAGATCATATCATAGGACAAACCAAAATCTAAAATCCTTTCTCCACTTTCGTTTCTTTCTCCTATACCATAGCCTCCATGGATACTCTCAAATCCATCCCTACTAATGCCTACATGCCCATTAAGGTCACCGTCGATGAAAAGCCTTTCTCCATAAGATATCCCTTGTACTACTCCATTTAAATCTTCCCAAAATTGACGCTCAATGGAATCATCTAAACCTACTTGAGGTGCATAAACACTAATAATATTAATAATATCCGTACCTAATACTAATTTAATAAGTAAAATCCTATCACCCTTCCTACGAACCTCAACTACATTATCTATAAACTCACGACTCATAACAATCCCTACTCCATTCTTATTCCTATTTATTCCTGTATACCAAATCTTATATCCCCAAGGTTTTATCACTTTTGCTTTCTCACCTACCCATTGTAAAAGTATATTCAACAAGATACTTTAGTCGATAACGCAACAACCTTAAGGATAAATGTGTGAACATACACACCCAAGAACACTTGTGCACAACAAGCACAACACACCGAATCACAAATGTGCACTTGCACCCATAAGTTTCATAAACACTAAAGAGGTTGGGCTATAATCCCAAATCCCTTAACTAAATACAAGAGGAGCTGCCCATATATATAGGGCTTGGAGGAGGCCTTGGGAGGGGCTCCACATAGTAGTTGGAGCCCCTCCAACGGTCACAAATGTGACCGTTGGAGGGGTCCAACGACTAGTGGGTTGGGCCCCTCCCAATGCTAGTACAAGCATTAAATGCGAAAAATAAAAAAGAATAAAGAAAAAGAAAAAAGAAAATAATTACAAAAACATATTCTTGAAAAAGAATATGTGTAAAATTCCTAAACTACCCTTACTAGGAATATATATTATATATATATAATTGGTAAATACATATACATATATTATATATATGTATATGTATTACCTTATATATATAAAATATATATGCGAAATTACAAGTTTGATTACATAATTTAACACCCCCCCTCAAACTTAGGGCAAGATGACCGAAAGTTTGCCAAGAAGAAAGTTGAACCGTGGGGCGCACAGTGCTTTAGTAAAGAAGTCTGCCAACTGATATTCGGACGTGACATAGGGAAGATCAATAACTCCTCGGAGATATGCTTCACGAACATAGTGACAGTCCATTTCGATGTGTTTAGTCCGCTCATGAAAGGTGTGATTCTTTGCAATGTAGATTGCACTCTTGTTGTCGCAGCATAGCTTGGTGGGTCCTTCAATTTTGATCCCCATGTCTTCTAGCAGTTGGTGAATCCAAACAATCTCCATGGTAGTAGTTGCCATGGCCCGGTATTCAGCTTCAGTTGAGGAGAGCGACACCTTTTGTTGTTTCTTGCATCTCCACGAGATTAGTGAGTCTCCTAAGAACACACAAAAACTAGTGGTGGAGTGACAGTTATTTGGGTCACCTCCCCAATCTGAGTCAGTATAAGCAATCAATTTTAAGTCAGAAGAAGAGGACAAAAAAACTCCCTTATTTAGAGTACCCTTTATGTATCTTACGACCCGTAAGATGGCACTCATGTGAACGGATGTAGGAGCATGCTGGAACTGACTTGCAGTGTGGACTGCATGGGATATATCTGGTCTGGTAATACTCAGATACATCAAAGATCCTACAAGCTGTCTGTAGGGTGTCGGATCCAAAAGGGGAACCCCATCATCAATTTTCATCTTTGCTCCTACAACCGCAGGAGTTTCACAAAGCTTTTCATCTGTAATACCTGACCTGTCAATGATCTCAGAAGCAAGCTTAGTTTGAGATAAGAAATATCCTCTAAGAGAGTATGCTACTTCAATTCCCCAAAAATAAGTCAGAAAACCCAAGTCAGACATTTCAAATTTATCTTTTAAGATAGATTTTATACTCTTAACCCCGTTAGAATCACTCCCAGTGATGAGCATGTCATCAACATACAGAAGTAAAGTTACAATCCCTGCATTGGATTTTCTAACAAATAGAGCAGTGTCAGTAAAGCAAGAGGAAAAACCATTTTCAATTATAACAGAGTTAAATCTATCATACCAAGCCTTGGGGGCTTGCTTTAGACCATAGAGTGTTTTCTGAAGACGAAGCACCTTTCCCTTAGGAGTCTCCATTCCAGGAGGAGCATCCATGTAAACTTCTTCGCTTAAGTCGCCATTTAAAAAGGCATTTTTCACATCCATTTGATAGATGTTCCATTTGTTGATAGAGGCAACGGTTATAAGACATCGAACGATGACCATACGAGCTACAGGAGCAAAAGTTTCTTTATAGTCAATACCATATTCTTGACTATATCCTTTTGCAACCAAGCGAGCTTTGTACCTTTCAAGGGATCCATCACTTTTAGTTTTTACTTTAAAAACCCATCGGCACCCTATTGTTTTCTTGCCTTCAGGAAGATTTTGAAATTCCCAGGTTTTGGCTCTTCTTAGGGACTCAAGTTCATTGTCCATGGCACTAATCCATTCAGGGGACTTTCGTGCTTCTTCAAAATTTCTCGGTTCGGTATAAGAGTGGATGGCACTAAGGCAGGCTCTATATCTTGGTGAAAAAGAGTCATAGGAAATGAACCTAGAAGGAGGCCTTGTACTTCTCTCAGTTCTACAAGGGATCACTTCATTCTGAGAGGTACTGAAACTGGCATCATTATATCTGTCAAGAGCACTCCTAAAGTTGTTTTGATCTCTATGAGAGTAGGTGATAGGATCTCTAGGTAATTCAATAGGTTGATGTGACGAAGGTGGTAAGGAGATGTTTTCCTCGGTTTCAAATTCATTTGTGTTACTTTGATCTGACTCATTATCACTAGTTTCATCGTCCTTGTTTAGTAAGTCAAATAAAAAGGAATAATCCATATTTTCATTATGGGGGTCACAACGTTCAAATCCACTAATATTTTCCAAGAAACTTACGTTTCTGGAAACATACAATTTATCACTTTTGATATCATAACAACGAAACCCTTTTTGGGTTTCAGAATAGCCAAGAAAGGCACAAGGAATGGCTTTAGGAGAAAGTTTGTCATTCTTATCAGTGAGAACAAAACATTTACACCCAAAGACCCTTAACCTGCTATAATCAGGTTCCTTATCATACAGTTTTTCAAAAGGGGAAATTTTGTTTAAATATTTCGATGGTAGTCGGTTTATGAGATAGACAGAAGTAAGGGCTGCCTCAGCCCAAAGATTTTTTGGAATGTTTTGAGAAATGAGCAAAGTCCTAGTTGTTTCAATGATGTGCCTGTGCTTTCGTTCGGCTAACCTATTTTGTTGAGGGGTTTTCAGACAAGATTTTTGGTGAAGAATACCAAAATTTTCAAGATAACTTTTAAATTCATTTGAGAGGTATTCTCCTCCAGAGTCAGACCTAAAGATTTTCAAACATCCATTGAATTGATTTGAAATCATCATGTAAAAATTTTTAAAGGTTGAAAAAACTTCATGTTTATGTTTAAGGAAATAGATCCAACAAAACCTAGTATAGTCATCCACAAAGATCACATAATATGAAAATCCTCCTTTTGACATTACCGGAGCCGGTCCCCATACATCAGAATGGACAATTTCAAATGGTTTTGTCGTAAACATGGATCTTTGAGGAAAAGGCAAACATTTCATTTTCCCAAGAATGCATTCATTACACAAAAAATCACTTTTACAAAGATGTTTAACAAAAGGCAAATAGGAGATTTTAACTATATTGGGATGACCCAATCTCTTATGCCATACATGAATATCTTTGTTTTGAACGACGTTGCAAAATTGACTCTTGGGAACTTGAAGAAAATCAACGTAGTAGAGGTCTCCTCTTCTAGAGCCTTCCCCAATCAATCTCCCGGACTGGCGATCCTGTATCCAACACTTATTAGAAGAAAATTTTATATCGCAACCATGGTCCGAGAGTTGGGAAACGGAAAGAAGATTTAGGTTAAGGTTTGAAATAAAACGAATTTTTGGAACAAAGAAGTCTTGTTTTTCAAAATTCCCTATTCCTTTAATCTCAAGAGATGTTCCGTCCGCGGTTGATACAAAGGATGGAAAAGAGTTTTTAGAAAAATTTGAAAGAGAGCAATAGCTAGGGGTCATGTGAAAGGATGCTCCGGAATCTAAAAGCCAAGATGTCTTACCAAGGGAAGGAGATGACATAGCGGCTCCGGAAGTGCCTCCCTTGAGAAGAGGTTGTAGAGCTTCTACGATTTGTTGAAGAGAAAAAGACTCACTTGATGAGGAAGGGCGTTCTTCAATTTGAGATGCCATAGCCGTTGCAATCAATTTCTTCCATTTAGGACACAAAGGTTTGATATGTCCGGGTTCTTTACAATGATAGCAAGTCACTTTGTTATAGTCTCTTTTACCATACCGATCATTTCCTCCTTGACCTTGATTCTTGAAATGAGGAGGTCTATAGGTCCTCATGTTATTTCCCGGTCTTGACACGGCATTAGCCATTTCACCGTCTTCTTGAGTAGAGGAAGTAACAAGAATGCTAGGATTATTTTTGCCAATCCCCATACGGGTTTCTTCACCACTTAGCTTGGTGATAACATCTTCAAGAGAGGGGGATGTGAAGGCGGAGAGAAGAGAGGACCGAACTTGTTCAAATTCGGGTCTGAGGCCATTCAAAAAATTAAAGAACCGATCTTCTTCAAGTTGTTTGTGCCTTAATTCGATTGCCTCACCACTCCATTTAGGTTCAAGATGGCAAGCTCATCCCAAATGGAGGATAATTCGGCTAAGTACTCCCGAATGGTCATGTCATTTTGTTGGAGAGTCAAAGCCCTCTTTTGGAGAAAGTACTTGTGGGATAGATCTCTTGAGGTGTACATTTTCTCAAGATATATCTAAGCTTCGGAGGCCCTTTTAAATTTGATGATATTGGCGTTTATCTTGGTTTCAACGGATGAAAATATCCAAGATAAGATCTTGAAGTTCTTCATTTCCCAATCATCATGTTTCTTGGAATACTCTTCAAGAGCCTTTTGTCTTTCATCCCCTTCAAGGATCTTAATATCCGCTCCTTCAATAATGGTAATTTTGGGTTCCGGTTCCGGTATGGATCCATGAACGTAACCCCAAAGCCCCTTTCCCTTAATATGAGCTTCCATATTACCGGCCCAAACATGATAGTTTGAGCCATTAAGCTTAAACCCAAGGGAGAAATGGGAGTCTTTTTCGCCCATTAGAGAGGAAAGAATGCAAGGGATAGTACGTACCTTAATTACTTTTCGCGTCTTTCTTGACAAGAGAGGAGCCTAAAATATTGCTCGAAGAAGGTGATCCTTTTTTATTTCAAAAAACTTGAAGGCACGCTTTTCGAGGAATGCAAGAGGAGGCGAATCATAATTCTTCTTCTTCAACGAGGCTCTGATACCATGTAAAAGTATCTTCAACAAGATACTTTAGTCGATAACGCAACAACCTTAAGGATAAATGTGTGAACATACACACCCAAGAACACTTGTGCACAACAAGCACAACACACCGAATCACAAATGTGCACTTGCACCCATAAGTTTCATAAACACTAAAGAGGTTGGGCTATAATCCCAAATCCCTTAACTAAATACAAGAGGAGCTGCCCATGTATATAGGGCTTGGAGGAGGCCTTGGGAGGGGCTCCACATAGTCGTTGGAGCCCCTCCAACGGTCACAAATGTGACCGTTGGAGGGGTCCAACGACTAGTGGGTTGGGC
Source organism: Nuphar pumila (assembly GCF_984573655.1). Lineage (NCBI taxonomy): Eukaryota > Viridiplantae > Streptophyta > Magnoliopsida > Nymphaeales > Nymphaeaceae > Nuphar > Nuphar pumila. The sequence goes on from NC_143262.1 coordinate 75,235,097, forward strand.
CCCTCCCAATGCTAGTACAAGCATTAAATGCGAAAAATAAAAAAGAATAAAGAAAAAAAAAGAAAATAATTACAAAAACATATTCTTGAAAAAGAATATGTGTAAAATTCCTAAATTACCCTTACTAGGAATATATATATTTTATATATATAATTGGTAAATACATATACATATATTATATATATGTATATGTATTACCTTATATATATAAAATATATATGCGAAATTACAAGTTTGATTACATAATTTAACACCCATTTGGTCTCTTGTAGACATAAAATATCAATCTTTCTCCTATACATAACATCTACTAACTCTACCAGCTTACCAGTTAAAGACCCTATGTTCCAAGTGGCTAACCGAATTTTATGGTCTTGGACTAACTTCTTTACCCCCACCCGTCCAACAAAGTAAGGGAACCCTTGCCTATTTGACACCACACCCGGGTGCCGGTGTGACACGTCGTTTCCGGGCGACGACCTAGCAACCCTTGCCCATTTATCACTGCCTCCGGGCCTATAGAGTACAGCGCGTCGTTCAGTAAGGAACGCCCCAACGAAATTCTCACTCAGAGCATTTAATGCACAATATTTTTGGCTGACACTCAGACAAAACTTTAAATATTTTTAATGTGAATAATCTTTTATAACTCTTTGTAAAAATATAAAAGAATGTCATTAGCTCAACTTTTTATGGCAAAGCTTTGTAAAAATTAAAAACAGTAAAATAATGTATGTGGCTCAAAACATTTAATGCACAGGTTTCAAAAACTTTGTAAAATAAGCAGCTGACGCTGGGATAAAATTTTAAATATTTTTAAATAATCTTGGATGCGGGTTGACCGCACCCAGGGTTGTGTTGACCGCACCATTGCGGCGGCCTCTATACCGAGTCCCTATGACATAGCTTAGTAACATGCATAATTGATTATTAATTCCCTGTTATGTGAAAGTTACAATGACTTACCATTGTGTTCAGAAACCACTTGTTAACAACCCAATGACAGAGGATCATGTTTCTATTGTGTGAAAAAGCAGTTGGAGCGTAGATGTCATTGGCACTGTAAAGTTGACCATGGTCAGTAGGTTTTCATTCTTAGCTTGAGCCCAAACTATGCATCATCTAGTATCAGATACCAACTTTATAATTATAAAAAAGAGGTTGAATGAGAGAGTTGTGTACTTCAGTGAACTGTAAATAGGCTAAAGTAGCAACTTTTTTGGATGCACTTTTTATGTAGTTAATATCCCACTTAGGCTACCTAGGCAAAATCATACCGCCTAGGAGTGCTTAGGTGCCTAGGCCAAGGTTGCCAAATTAGGAATCAGAATCGGGAAACGATACGGGAAGCAGAAGTGAGAAGCGAGCAAGAAATGAGGAATAAAAAAGAAAGCCATATGAGAATTAAATGAGAATCAAAATGGAAGCCATATGAGAATTGAATGAGAATATAAATGGAATGCAAATAAAAACTAAAATAAAAATGACTTCTTAAATTTCATGATTTTTAAGGGTAATAATTATTTTTTTGTCGAAATCTAAAAAAGATTACTACTAATTAAGAGAAAGCACATGAGAAGTGAGTAGGAAGTGTGAGAGAAAGCACATAAAAAACATGAAAAGAAACGCGAGATAACACAAAAGACGCATGGATAGGGCTGGTAAACGAACCGAGCAACTTGTGGCTTGACTTGGTTCAGCTCGTCTCAAACTCGTTCATGTTCGATTAGTTTGTATGGTGAGCCGAACACGAGCTCATTCGTTATACATAGCCGAGTTGAACGCAAACAAGGGGTGTTCGTCTCGGCTGAACTCATATAAGCTCGTTTAGATAGCTTGTGTAGAATTTATTGCACAATAAATGTCAAAAAGGCATGCTAGCTCAATTTGGTTGTTGGACTTGCTTGCGGGTTGAAAGTTTCATTCCTGTTATGAACCCTTTCAATTTTTTTTTATTTAGGCAAGCCAACTCGTGAAATGAAATGGGGATCTTCGAAACACGAGCTTTGATTAACAAGCGCAAGTGTCAAGAATGACACTAAAGAATAACCCTTAAAAAGGGTATAACTGGAAACAAAATAAAAATAAAAATGTATTCTTTATTGATATGAAAAACCAATTGCTTAAGAAGCATTGGAGTGAAATACAAGAGGGGCTGCACCCCTTTATATACACAGCTGAAAGAGGACTCAATAGAGCTGTTGGGCACAGTCCAACAGCTCTATTTAGAGCTGTTGGAATGTGTCAGTCCAACAGCTCTATTGCTAGTCAAGTCTGGACAGGACTTGACTAGCAACAGTCATTCTAGTTCAAACTGAACTAGATGACATAAAGACAAAAAATAAAAATAAAGGAAAAAAAATACAGAAAAGAAAGAAATTAAAAATGTATTTATATATATATATAATAATATAATATTATTATATATACATATATGTACAGTTTTACATTTTAACACTCCCCCTCAAACTTACGGTACAATGAGCGAAAGTTTGTCTAAGAGAAAGTGAAATCGGGGAGCAGCGAGAGGCTTTGTAAAGAGGTCTGCTAACTGATATTCTGAAGTGACATATGGCAGATCAATTATCCCGTGTAGATATTCCTCTCTGACGTAGTGACAATCCATTTCGATGTGTTTGGTGCGTTCGTGGAATGTTCTGTTACTGGCAATGTAGATCGCACTTTTGTTGTCACAACACATTTGTGAAGCCTTTGTTGCTTCAACTCCCATGTCAGCAAGCAGTCGTCGGAGCCAAACTACTTCCATGGTCGTGGTTGCCATGGCTCTGTATTCAGCTTCGGTGGATGAGAGAGATACCTTCTGCTGCTTTTTACACCTCCACGAGATTAATGATTCCCCTAAAAAGACACAAAAGCCAGTGGTTGAGTGTCTGTTATTGGGATCACCTCCCCAATCAGCATCAGTATATGCAATTAAATCAAGAGAAGAGGAGGAAGATAAGAAAAGTCCTCGTGAAAGAGAGGACTTGATGTATCTGATAATACGCATGACTGCTCCCATATGAACAGAAGTAGGAACATGTTGAAATTGACTTGCTGTATGAACAGCATGTGCTATATCTGGTCTGGTAATGGATAGATAGGAAAGTGCCCCGACAAGCTGTCTGTAAGGAGTAGGGTCTGCAAGAAGTTCTCCATCATCAATCTTCATTTTAACATTAACAACTTCTGGAGTGTCAACTTTCTTATCATCAGTAATACCAGACCTGAAAACAATATCAAAAGCAAATTTAGTCTGAGATAATAAATATCCTCTAGGAGAATAAGCAACTTCAATGCCTAAAAAATATCTCAACAAGCCCAAATCAGTCATTTCAAAATGAGATTTAAGAAGTGTTTTGATTGTTTCAACTCCCTGTTTATCGCTTCCGGTGATGATCATATCATCCACATAGAGAAGAAGCACAATGATCCCTGCATCAGAATTCTTAATAAACAAAGCAGTGTCAGTTAAACAGAATTGAAAACCAATATCAATCATAACACGACTAAACCTATCATACCAAGCTTTTGGTGCTTGTTTAAGTCCATAAAGAGCTTTTTCTAAGCGAAGGACTTTACCCTTAGGAATACTTAGACCAGGAGGGGGTTCCATATATACTTCTTCAACTAGCTTTCCATTTAAAAAAGCATTTTTGACATCCATTTGAAAAATAGACCATTTTTTGATAGAAGCTAAGGCAATTAAGGTTCGGACAGTAGTCATACGAGCCACCGGAGCAAAGGTTTCTTCATAATCAATCCCATATTCTTGGGCATAACCTTTGGCTACTAAACGGGCTTTATATCTTTCAAGAGTACCATCACTCTTGGTTTTAATTTTATAAACCCATCGACATCCTATAGTTTTCTTCCCTGGAGGAAGATCTTGAATATTCCATGTAGAAGCCTTTTCAAGTGCATCTAATTCAACTTTCATGGCTTCTATCCATTTGATATCATTTTTTGCTTGAAAATATGTGGATGGTTCTTCATATGAGTGAATTAATGCAATAACTGCCCTATATGTGGGTGAGAAAGACTCGTATGATACAAACTTTTCTGGAGGCCTCGAGATTCGGGATGATTGTCTAGTTGGAATGTTAGAATATTTCTCAAGTGCACATGGAGTATTAGACTCTTGTCGCCTGGAATATTGAATACTAGTATCTCTATGAACTTCTTCATTTTCAACATTAAGATCAATAATTCTTGGATCATCATCAAAGTTACAATCAAGGTCATATTCATCAGATGTTGATGTTAGATCTAGCAAAAAGGAGTACTCAGTGACGTCTTTTAATTTTCTAAAATCAAAGAAGCTCTCCTTTTCAAGAAAGGAAACATTTCTAGACACATATAGTTTATTATTTTTGAAGTCAAAACATCTATAACCTTTCTGGTTTTCAGCATATCCTAAAAAGGCACAAGGAATCGCACGAGGGGAAAGTTTATCATTTTTGTCAGTAAATATGAAACATTTGCACCCAAATATTCTTAATCTAGAGTAGTCTGGAGAAATGTTCATAAGTTTTTCAATGGGAGTGATATTTTGTAACGAAGAAGATGGCATCCTATTAATGAGATAGGTGGCAGTTAATGCAGCTTCTGCCCAAAAGTCTTTAGGGACTTGATTTGCTATTAATAAAGTTCTAGTGGTTTCTATAATATGGCGATGTTTTCGTTCTGCCAGTCCATTTTGTTGAGGTGTATAAGGACAAGATCTTTGGTGTGTGATGCCATGCAATTTAAGATAATTTTGAAAATCTGTGGATAAAAACTCTCCCCCTGAATCTGTGCGAAAAATAGTAATATCATTTTGAAATTTGTTTTTAACCATATTATGAAAAGTTTGAAAGTATGAAAATACTTCAGACTTATGTTTGAGAAAGTACATCCACGTATGTCGGGAGAAATCATCGACAAAAATAACATAGTAAACAAATCCTCCTTTAGAAATTACTGGTGCAGGACCCCAAACATCCGAGTGTATTAATTCAAGTGGTCTTGAAGAGAAAAAGGTTCTGTTCTGAAATGGTAATCTTTTCATTTTGCCGAGAATACAATCTTTACAATCAAATGATTCAGAGTTACAAAATTTCCCTAGATTTGGAAAATGTTGGATTTTGGCTACATGTGGGTGACCAAGTCTCTTATGCCACAGTTCCAACTCTATTTTTTGAATATTATAACAAAAAGCTTTTTTCGGCATTTCCAAAAAATCCATGTAATAGAGTCCTCCTTCTCTATGGCCTTCCCCAATCAGCTTGCCTGACTGGCGATCCTGTACCCAACAACCATGAGAAGAAAAAGAAATATTACACCCATAATCAGAAATTTGAGATACAGATAAAAGATTTAAATTTAATTTGGGAACATGTCTAATTTCTGGAATAAAAATTTTTTTTGTTTTATAAATTTTTTCAAAATCTCCTATTCCTTCTATTTCAAGAGAAGTCCCATCAGCAGTAAAGACCTTTGACACACTTGTTTTATTTTTAACACATTTGGATAGACTTTGATTATTTGGGGTCATATGAAAAGATGCACCAGAGTCAAGAAGCCAAGAAATTTTACCTAAATCAGAAAAAGATGAGGCTGCTGCGCCGGTTGAAGCTTCAGATGAGGAAGAGGCACCTTTGATGAGAGGCTGAAGGATCTCCATTAGTTGGGCCAGGGAAACTGGTGCATCCTGATCTTTAGGCTCCGATCCAGCAATTGTAGCTCTTTTTTCTCTCAGCTCCTTAAGTTTGGGACATTGTGGCCTGTAGTGTCCCGGTTCATGACAGTGATGACAAATAACTTTCTTCTTATCATAGTCACCATTTTGTCGGTTAAAGTGAGGAGGCCTATATGATCGAACATGATTCCCTGGTCTAGACACGGCTAAAACGGAATCATCTTCAATTTTTAAAGAACCTTTCCGGAGACGATTTTCTTCCATTGTTAACTCTTCAATAGTTTCAACAATAGAAGGAATTTTTCCCCGGTGAAGTAGGGCCGATTTAGTGGTTTCAAATTCCGGCCTTAATCCAGTGATAAACTGGTAAAAATGTTCAACATCGAGTTGTTTCTGACGAAGCTCGATGTCTTCGGCACAATGCCACTTTGGTTCTAAAAGGGAAAGTTCTTCCAAAAGTTCGGACAACCCATTGTAATATTCACGAATAGTTTTGTCTCCTTGTGTCATCATTCGAACTTTTTCTTGGAGGTTGCACACGTGTGCAATATCTTTAAGGGAATACATATTCTTAAGGTATTCCCATGCCTTATCGGCATGATCAAATTTGGCAAGACTTGAGCATTTTTTAATGTCAACGCTATTGATAAGCCATGACATTATCTTCGCATGAGATATTCTCCATTCTTTCCATTTCTTCTCGTATGAGGCAATAGCCTTGATTTTCTCTTCTTCTGATAGAGGGACGTCTTTATCTCCCTCCTTTTTAGTAAGAGATAGTTTAGGTTCTGAATCGGAACCATCCACAATCCCCCATAAGCCTTTTCCCCATATATGGTGCTTCATGATTGAAGCCCATGTTACATAGTTCGTATCGCTTAATTTCATAGGCATGATGGTGACTTTATCATTGTCATCCATCGATTACAAGGAGAGAAAGAATAGGGATAGAAGAGAAACAAGAAGGAAAATGAGAAAGAAAAAAAAAAAAAAAACAATACAACAAAATGTGAAATCTTCTCCAACTTCTCTTCAAGTGGCGAACACTTTTGCAAACGGGCACGGAAACCGAGGCAGCTTTTCCTCAAGATTTAGTACTTCCGCGGCTCTGATACCATGAAATGAAATGGGGATCTTCGAAACACGAGCTTTGATTAACAAGCGCAAGTGTCAAGAATGACACTAAAGAATAACCCTTAAAAAGGGTATAACTGGAAACAAAATAAAAATAAAAATGTATTCTTTATTGATATGAAAAACCAATTGCTTAAGAAGCATTGGAGTGAAATACAAGAGGGGCTGCACCCCTTTATATACACAGCTGAAAGAGGACTCAATAGAGCTGTTGGGCACAGTCCAACAGCTCTATTTAGAGCTGTTGGAATGTGTCAGTCCAACAGCTCTATTGCTAGTCAAGTCTGGACAGGACTTGACTAGCAACAGTCATTCTAGTTCAAACTGAACTAGATGACATAAAGACAAAAAATAAAAATAAAGGAAAAAAAATACAGAAAAGAAAGAAATTAAAAATGTATTTATATATATATATAATAATATAATATTATTATATATACATATATGTACAGTTTTACATTTTAACAACTCGGATTCGGCTCGGGCCTATACGAGCTGAACTTGGATCGGCTCACACAAATCATATGAGCCGAGTCCGAACACTATATGGCTGGAAACGAGCCAAGCCCGAACAATCCCTGTTCGGTTCGTTCAGTTCGTTTACCAGCCCTACGCATGGATGAAGCATATGGAAAGCATAGGAGAAGCATGGGAGAATCGAGATTCCCATCAAGTTTCGAAAGTGAGGAATATCGTGCTTCCGAAGCAAGTTTTTGGGGAGCGCACTTCCCACTTATCTAAGAAGCTTCTTGTAACTCTTGCCTACTCTAGTACTTAGGTTTTGTTTGGGGGGGTTTTCCATTGTTGGTATTTTACATTTGTTTTCATAATATTTAAAAGATTATAATCACGTTCCGATTGCGCATTTTGAAATATTTAAGTTTTTAAACATTTTTTTTCTTATTTTTATGTTTTTATATATTTTTAAGTACTTTTATACTTTTGTGCATCTCTAAGTGACATATCTAAACAAATGTTTGTTTACATGGAGTTGAATGTTCAAAATGTAATTATGTTTCAATTGTTTAGATTCATTCAAAAATGAATTATTATTATTATTATTATTTTAAGTTTTGGTTGTTTAACTTCATAAACTGTATTGAATATGTAATTCTTTTATTATTTTTAAGAACTTGTAGCTTTTTAAAATTTTAGTTTTTTTTTTATCTCGACTAGGCCGACTAGTGTTGCCTAAGCACTGATTGGGCCTTTCAATGGGGCTGGCGCCTAGGTGCCGACTAGCGCATTTGACTACTTAGTGTATTTTAACTGTAACGACCCCAAATTGACCCTCAAAAAATGCGGATTTTTTTTTTTGAAAACAATTGCGGAAAACCTCCCAAGGACCTGCGACTTCGCATTACAAATTTAATATTCCCATTCCATCAACCATTCTAAACATAGAGTCAATTTAAAACTATGAATTGAACTTCATTTATTTAATCAAATAAGTAAAGAGAGTTCAAAAATTCAAAATCAACTCTATTCCATCCTGTGCACATTATAACCCGGGCCACCAAACCATAAACCGCGAGTCCTCCAGCCAGCCAGTCCCTCTCATCACTGAGCCTTAGTGCCTGAAAAACATTTTTAGAAAACGTGGTAAGAACCGAAGTCCTCGTACAAATTCTTCTAAAAATCCAACAGTTCAAGCAAGAATTCAACAATTTCATGCTAAATCAAACATAATTTAGTGATGTATGAAACTAATGTTAAACATTTAAAGATGCATGGATCAATGCAACATGTATGAATAACTTTTTAAGCTAATTATCAGAGTTGCTTTTGCATGCATGTTCCTATTTAATGCACACAAATTTCATTTTCACTTTCTTACCAACCCGCAGATACTTAAAACAGGTAAAATTCTCGAGGTTCAAGCCAGTTCCCAGTTGTAACTTAACACCGAATTTGTATTTTAATTATGGTCTCTTGCCATCTTAATTAGTTAAGAGTTATTTATATAAGAACAATTATGCAAATCATCATGCAATAACAAATTTGGGTCCTTGCCATATTAATTTAACAATGTAATTAATTCAGAAACCAACTTTACAGAAATCATTTTGCAATGCATAAACAATTCCACTAACTCATGAGCAATACATGCTCCTGGCTTCCATGAGTCCATCAATGGTTTACATGCAACCACTATTAAATTTAATAAATAATTCATGATATTGCAAAATTTCAGTGAACATAAATTACATACACACACACATATATATATATATATATATATACACACACACAAACTTATGTTCACGATACACAATATCAATGCATATTCATGGACAATGAATGAATGCGATCTCATCAGATTTATCACATCAGCCAAAAACCCAAAACTTTAAAACCGATCAGTTTCAGCATCTATTTATCTCAGACTTAAATAAATATCCAAAACCGATCAGATTTCACAATTTCAATAGAAATCAGATTTTTATCAGGTTAAATAAAAATGCAGATTATAAGAACTTTAAGAATATCAAATTTTCAAATTGATTTCCTATATGCATTGACTGCTGCACCAATGCACATCCACATCACATAGACGAATGCACATTTGATCAAGCACATATATATGTACATATCGGTATTGCAATCGAAAACTGGATTGTATACCGATCTGTATATATCTATGCACAATATTATGTACATAGAAAGCTTGTTGTCCCGCATATATATATATATATATATATATATATATATATATATATATATATATATATATATATATATATATATATATATATATATATAAATTTGTACAACAATCCGAAACCAGATTGCATAAAGAGCTGTATAGATACATGTGACAACAATATACATGCTATAACGTGCTTGAAGCTGCTGCACATAGGTGAGCAGCAATATGTATACCATAATTGCTGTTGCTATATATATATATATGTATATATATATATATATATATATATATATATATATATATATATATATATATATATATATATATATATATATATATATATATATATATATGCTTGCTGTTTTTGCACATATATGAGCAGCGACATGCTAACAGCATGCTTGCTGTCGCTGCACATATATGAGCAATGATACGCGGACAGCATGTTTGCTGCCGCTGCACAAGTATGAACAGCACAGTGACAGCGTCACTGTCGTGATATATATATATATATATATATATATATATATATATATATATATATATAGCGATATGACAGTTATCAACAAAACATGCTGATTCATTCACATGCCCAGTAAAAACAGCAAAACATATTGGTTTATTCACATGATCAGTATATAAGAAAACATACAATCTCATATGAATTTAAATCTGATCATGCAAAACAATGATAGCAGAAAATTAAATACAAAAACAACTACTGATTCAACTTTCAGGATCGTGGATCTGATTCAAGAAAAAAAAACGCATATCAGGGTAATAAATCTCAGAAACACGCAGCCTTAACAAGAAATCATGTCTATGCTATGGCTAAGAAAATCGATGTCTGGAATTAATGTCATATATATATAATGTAGATACTGTAATGAAAAGAGGCGGAAGCACCAATAGAGCGAAAGGCACTCTTTAAGAGTGACCACAAGTGCCAAGAACACAAGCACTAAAAGTGCACACACAAAACTCTCAAAAGTAGAAAATGACTTAAAGTCATAAGTTGGATATTATTGAAGAAAGGAAAAGAATGGTGAAAACCCAATACATTTACAAGGGGGAGCCTCCTCTATATATAGAGGAGGAGAGCATAAAGGAGGACCATAAAGGAGGCTCCCTTCTAGTCGTTGGAAGCCCCAACGGTCATAAATATGACTGTTGGGGCCCCAACGACTAGATAGGTGGGGCCCCTTATGGTCCTAAAAAGTAGAAACTGAAAAAGTAAAAAGGAAAAAGAAAAAGGGGAAAAAGAAAGAAAAAAGAAAAAAGTAAAAAAAGAAAAGGTACAAGTGGAATTACCAAAACACCCCTATCGGGTTTTTGGTTTATACAAAACAGAAAAAATATATTATGTATATATACATATATACGTATATATACTTATATATATATGAATGTATATATATAAGTATATGTATATATATATATATTTATATATACATAATTTAACAGATACACATACATATGCTGGAAGGGGAAAATCGAGTCAACCAAATATGATTCCGTATTTGTAAAAATTTATAAATCTGTATGAAAATATATAGATTTGATTTCACTTCAAATCCATACTTGATTTAATCCATGCTACTCTTCCTAATCATCGGAATAGAGAGAAGAACCTGTACCTTAATTGAAGATTTGCAAAAATCTTAGAGGAAGGAGACATTGAAGGCTTCTTCTTCTTCCTCTCTCTCTCCCTATTAACGTTTTTTTCTCTTTCCTTTATCTCTCTCTCTCTCTCTAAGTGACGATTTGAGAGAGAGAGAGTCTCTCTCTTATAATAGAGAGGTTTCTAGGGGGGGGGGAGGGGTGACAACCCCTTCTAGATGGGTAGGGGTACAATTCTACCCAAGGTAGAACTCTACCTCTACCTACCTCTTATATGGATTTATCTTATATTTTATTTTTTTATAAATTATCTTGTGGAAGTTTCTACGGCAGGGGGGGGGGGACCCCCTTCTAGATGAGATACAAGTAGGGTAGAGTTTAAAACTCTACCTTATTATTTCTTCTTTAAATACATATTTCACTTTTATGTTCTTAAAGTTTAAATTCATTTTTATTTTAAAAAGGTATGGATGGATTATGGGTCCGGGTTGGACCCATGATCTAAATCTGTATCCATTTCCAATTGGATATCAGCCCATTCATGGACACTAGTCAATATGGATCCTGAACTAGGTCCAGATCCATATTAACATCAATCCAAATATAAACGAAGCGGGTCGAGTCCGATCCAAATCGGAAAAGACCTAAAAATAGAGATGGTCAATTCAGAAAAATGCATTTTTTGAACCAACCGATATCCAAATTCGACAAATCAGATCTCCTACGAGATCTACGTTTTGAAAAAGATCTAACTATGGTCCAAAATCCATTTCGCTTGAAGTTAACCTGAATTTCGCTCGAATTTAAATGTTAAAATAAATAAATTTCACATATTTTACTTACCATATATGGATCTTGTCAATGGGCCCTGGACCATGTCCAGACCCATGTTGATGTCTGTCCATATTTAAATATTTTCCACAATTTTGACATATTAAATATAAATATAATATTTAAATTATATTTTTAGCTTAAAAATATGAGAAAAATTATGAGATATTACATTAACACATGAACACACATGCAGGGGCACTTACAAGACTTACCGCATTTGTACGTGGTACTGTCATAATCTCACTTTTGCTTGGCAATGCTCTTGCTTCCATCTAGTATGATTTCAGACAAGCTTAATTACCACAATGATGTCTACTGTTTGTTGCTCTCGTCTTGATTTCTTTTCGTACAGACTATTATGATTGATTTGGTATTTTTTCTATGACTCCATCACAGTTAAGAAATCAGAAATTCTTTCATGACCACTGTTTAATTGTTGTGTAAATCGTCTATTCTATTGTGCTTCATTGATTAGTGTATCATATATCCTTTTGGTTGCATAGAAGTGCTCACTTATGGTTTTGTCTCTTACACAGGGTGGTATTGATAATGATGAGGATCCTAGAACTGCTGCTATAAGAGAGTTGAGAGAAGAAACAGGTGTTGTTTCTGCTCAAATTCTTGCAGAGGTAATATTTTTTGGTAAATGCTTTTAAATTTTTTGACTTAGGCTATCTCCTCTTTTTACTGCTCTTTCTTCACACACAGAATGATGAGAACAATGGTTATCCTTTTGGAAGTTAAATTATGTGTGTTTTGGGTGCTATACATGAGCCAGCCCAAAGCTGAACTCAGGTTGTTCTAGCTCAGCTTGATTAACTAAAAGTCTTGCTTGGCTCCAAGTTCTAGGTGAGCTTGTGGAGACAAGCTTGAGCTCTGAGCTTGGAATATTATTTATCTAATTTTTGGAACTGTAAAGGAGGAGCAAAGATTGGGCTCAGGCCACCAACCTCTCTTGAAAGTATTGGTGATTAGCCAGAAAGCAGCAACATTTTTCCTGAAAAAGTTCATGAAAATGAATACTTGGCTTCAATTATCTCATATTTTTATTTGAATAATGATTCTTAACCCAGCTGTAAACTTAAAAAAAAAGGTCTTGACAACTGAGTGCTGCTGCAGACAATAAATGAAAGTTTTTCTCCAAAATCAATCTTCTTAGTTTCTAAAACATCTTTAAATTTTATACGGCCAATAACCAAAATAGCCAAAATTGTGATGCTGCTGTTGCAATGTTGTAATATTGTGTGTTTTTCTATAATATTAAATTTTGAAACTTCATAAAATTTGGCTAAGTGTTTTGTAAAGTCGATAGAAATCCTCTATTTTAGGTGGAGTCACCTGAGTCTGGGCTTGGCCCAGGATCCATTGACAAGACCTAAATGAGCCAATTAAGATTTGATAAAACTTTTTATTTTTAACTTTTAAAACCGAGCAAAATTCGGGTTAAATTCAAGTAAAATTTGAAGGAAAAATTCAAGTAATATATCATTAGATGCGTCTTGAAATTCTGAAAACATTGATATTTTGTTTTTTTGAATTCGGGCTACGGTTGACCCAAAAATCATATTTTTTTTAAATTACCCGCCTCGATGTGATCGGTTCTGAATTCTTCTTCATTGCAATTAACTGCTTATACTGATGTAGATTGGGTGGGTGATCACAATGATCGACACTCAACTACTGGTCTTTGTGTGTTTTTAGGCGAATCCTTGATTTCTTAGCGGTGCAAGAAACAACAAAAATTCTTTTTCATCAACTGAAGCTGAGTATAAAGCCATGACTACAACCACTATGAAAGTAATATGGCTAAGAAGACTGCTTCAAGACATGGGTGTTACGATTATGGGGCCATCACAACTATACTGCCACAATAAAAACTCTATTTACATCGCCAGCAACCGAACATTCCATAAATGAACAAAGCATATCGAGATGGATTGCCACTATGTACGAGCGGAATTTCTACACGACACCATTGATCTCCCATATGTATCCTCAGAATATCAGTTGACCGACTTCTTTACCAAATCTCTTGCTGCTCTCTGGTTTCATTTTCTCTTACACAAACTTTCGGTTGTCCAACCGTAAGTTTGAGGGAGAGTGTTAACATTGTAATCTCATACATGAGATGACTATATCACATGTAATCTTATTCTTTAGTTTAACTTCTTAGCCTAGTTAGAATTAGGCTAGTTAGAATAACTTTTATTTTCTGTTTTTATGACATTCAAATAGGCTTATGCCTTTATTGACTTTTCAGTCAATAAAGCATAAAGCATTTATTGGGAGACGTTGGACTCCCAACAACTCCAATTAGAGCCGTTGGGAGCCCAACGACTCCTCTCTTAGCTCTTTTCAGCCCTATAAATATGGGCTTTTACTTTTTGTATTTCATCACTTTTTTGTGTGGGTTTATCCCACTTTAATGAGATATATTTTTTCTCTCTTCATGTGTGCACTCTTTTGAATATTTCGGTTCTTGCGAGTGTGTTGAATGAACCTTTGTGTTAATTGAGAAAGATCTTTTGTGAGCTTCTTTTGAAGTTCCGGTTTGGGATTCTATTTCCTTTCATGCACAACGAGCCGAGCTAGCTCGGTAAAGCTCGTCTCGTCCCATAAATGAGCCGAGCTTGAACTGAGCTCTAAGGCTTGACCGAGCAAATGAGCCGACCTTGATCGGTCTATTGAGCTCGCTAAGGCTCGGTAGACTCGACTTATATCTTATAAAATATAAAATATAGAATATATATTAATTAAAAAATGCTCCCCAGCCTTGATCTCCCACCCTCCCTCGGGCCCCTCACCCTGCCTCAGCTCTCGAGTCGATCCCCTTCTGGGCCTTCCCTCTTTGTCTTTGTCTGAGACTCTTTTAGTTTGACTCTTCTCCCATCTCTCCCCGACTCCCCGTCTGAGACGAAGCTGAGCTCCCGTCTCTCCCTGTCTCCCTATCTCTCCCCGTCTCTGAGCTTCTCTCTCTCTCTCTCTCTCTCTCTCTCTCTCTCTCTTTCCCATCAAACTGAGCTCTCTTTGATTCTGAGGGGGTTTCTTCGCCGGAATCCCTCCCTCTGAAGCAGCGGTCGACCGACAACCACTGACCGAAACACCCCTTTCACTAGTGCCATCGAGGATTGCCACCACCACCCCTTTTGCCAAGGATTACCACCATCACTTCCGCCGATTCAGGTTTGTAACATTTCCTGTACATGTTATCCCTTATTAATCCTCTCTCTCTTTCTTTTTATCTGAGTTTGTACTGAGCCATGGATCAAGCCTGGGCCAACTCGGTTTGTTGTGCTCAGAAGTGTAGAATACTGAGTCACTGACACGGGCTTGGCTCAGGCTTGGCTCGGTTTAGGCTCAGACCGAACTCGAGCCGAGCCTGTACACCGGTTCATGAATCACCATAGGTTTAAACTAGCAGATCTCGGTCCGAACTGAGCTTAACGGACTGAGCTAAGCTCAGCCCGGGCTCGACACGAGCCGAGCCTGAACACCAGTGGTTCAAGCTCGGGCCGAGCCTGAGCACCATGATAAGTGGGCGAGCCGATCTTGAACATGCCAAGCTCGGCTCGTGTGCATCCTTATTAGTCGGTACCTTAATTAAAAAAAATAAAAAAAATATGCAACTGAAATGCTATAATTATTGACAAACATGTATGCAACATAAAATCAATCAACAATAAGCAAAAGATAAAGAAGAAACATGTCAAATATTCCAAAACCTACCCAATCAAAGAACCAAAAATATATTAGAATCAAAGAATCACACACACACACACACATATATATTGCATTTGTATTGCATTGGGAAAACTGTAACGCCCCAAAAATCCAGGACTTGTAACTTTTAGAATAATTTAGAAAGCTTGGAAATCATACAATTATCAGAGTTTAAATAGTACTTCAGCGGAAAATGATATTTTTAAAACAAGTTGATGGACCTTGAGTGCATTACAGCGTAAACTTTCCTTTGCCGAATTCCGTACAACTATTGAAATCATATGGTTTTAAAATGCAATTTCAATAATTAAGAATTTGTTTGTTGAAACCAAGAAGTTTACTAAAGCAGTTTTAGTAACTCAAGGTTTAATAAAAAGAGAAATTTTGAAATACACTTTATACCAAATTTACCAACATGTCCTCAGGAGCGAAACGTCAGGGAAAGAGCTCTATCTTGATCTCATCGCGCCATCGTGCCATCACAGAGTGTATCACCTATACATCATCTGCCCATAAAACGGGTCAGTTTCACTAAAAACTGGTAGGTGCACATACAAGACGATATAGAACATAGTTAAGCAAAATAATTTAATATGTAAAGTAGACAAGCAATTATATAGCAATTTAATTTCAACAGATTCATGGAGCAACTATCATGAGCAAAATGCTAAACTATTACAAGGATTTCACTAGCACAAGTAGGCTAATTATTATAAGCAAAACACTGCATAAGCAATTTAACTAGCAAAATACGATGCTACATCAACTACACACACAATTCCATAAGTATTGAAACCCGTTGCATGCTATAACTTTCATACGTGCATAACTCAACAAATTGTGTGATCGGATTTAAATTATATTTCGATATTAACTGTCCAAGTGGGTACGCACAAGGCACGACTCTAGAAACAACCTAGACTGATCCGGGGGTTTATTGTACTATGTATTTTAAGATAATCCGGATAGCTGACTGAGTCCGCACCTAAGGGGACGGTCAATGACCAAGAGAGAAATCCCCAAAGCAGCATAAACAATGGATGCATCCCGAACATGGAGAGCTACCACCTAGGATAATTATGGTAGTCCCCTTCCCCTAACTTCGATGACTAGGGAAGCCGAGTCTTTTGCTTGTAACTGCCATTAATGGCTTGTCCATCAAAGTTTTTGTACCTTCCCGTCCTCTCTCCTGACAGGAGTCAGTGGTTCGAATGAGTACATCAGGGGTAGTTAATTGAAGACCCATTCTACATACTCTGGTCTTTCGACCCAACTTGAGTATCTTGCCGGTGAAGGCGGAAATCATCACTTATTTAGGTGATCTCAGCATTTTGTTATTTGCACTCATCAAGGTTGCCACAACCTACTCATCCAATCATCGCAACGTAAGAAGGCACACTTGTCAAAAGTATGGTCATACTTGTCTAAAGTACGACTACGATGAAAGGGATATGATTTCACCAAAGAAACCCCAACAGATATTATCTGCAAACGAAGTAACACAACACCATTTGGCAATATAAGTCTTGAATTCATTTCAATAATATTTTTGCATATTTCATGATACAAGGTCGTCTCGGATCTCTCGTCCGATCAACAAGGTACTTAACACGTCGTGCATGACTAAAAGTACGCTACACCAAAAAGGGGGGTGCGTAGGCTTCTCAAAAGGAACACCCAACACACAACTTCATAATGATCAAAAGAATATATAAGTGCTCATTTGGCACGATTCATTCTTAAAAGCCATAATATCACATTGAGTCATTCACACAAGGCACATCACTATCAATCTTGCATCCAAAATTTATCTTAGTATCGACACGATTCGCACGACATGCGACACTAGATTGATAAATGAAGAATGAGTCCTTCAACAAAACCCCACTCATTCATAGGCTCATGCCCCTGATCGGGGTTATTCGAATTGGGTCGCAACTCAAATCGGGGTTATAAAATATTTCTTCCAAGTGTGTGGACCTGGGAGGGCCCAAATGTGACATCGCAATCCGACAGGACTTAAAACTTAACTTTGCAAAAGCTGTGCATTTTGAAGAGCACTGGGTTTGCAGAAGGAAACCCTCTTTAAAAGAACTATAACGCACAAGCGCAACTTCTAGTGTTTTGAAAACAACTGAAATTAGGTTAGGCACAAGACTACATTTATGTAAGTACATATTTACCATGAGTGTGAGCATATGCAGGTTATAACATGACGACAAGCAACTCTCGACTTGCGATGCCGCACATTGAGCGAAAAGCACATAAGTAACACACGAGGTACCAAAACCATACCTTGACCACTTAGATAGGCAAACACATAATGTCATAAGTAATACACGAGACACGAAGTCGTACCTCTCTCAAAGAAAACGTGCAGGCAAAAATATATGCAAGCAAACAAGAGCATAAGTATTGCACGAAGTACAAAACCACATCTCAAACTCATAAGCAACTATGCAAAATAATGATCGAAGAATGAAATTGTACATCGACCTATAGGAACGTACAAGTAAGTATATATGCAAGCAATTAAGGGTATAAGTATTGCAAAAAGTATGAAACCACACCTCAACCACATATGCAAATACGAAAATTAATACTCGAAGAGTAAAATCATACCTCGACTCATAAATATGCAGACAATAAAATATGCAACGCAAAAATAATATAAATCTAAGTACATCTAGCATGGACATCTTAATTATTTCAACTTAATTAGGTTCATCTATTGCCCTTTGTGCGACTTTACCCTACCTTAGGGAGTTGTGAGGTAGCGATCGTCTCCAAGCGTGGGTGACGACGACTTAGGATGTGGGGGCAAGCGTGATGTGTTGCACAAGCTGTGAAAAAAAGGTTAGCATTTTATAAAATAAATGAGAGGGGCAAGGCAGGTGTCCAGCCCCTGCTGGAACAACTAAGGGGTGTAGAGAGACAGGGCTCCCTGCCGAACAAGCCATCACAGGACAGGAGTTATGCCCTCCTGTCGAAAGGAAAGGTCGAGGCAGAACTGGGGCAAGCCCCCTGCTGGAGAACTGCCACAAAGGCGTGGAAACCCAAACAGAGGCAGGGACTTTGCCCCTTGCAGGAAGAATGATCTGAGGCAGGAGGGTGCTACCCTATGGCGAAAGACCCCAAAGGAGACAGAGTAGCGAATGGCAGGGGCCACAGCCCCTGCCTGACGAAAGCAAAGAATGGCAAGGGCCTTGGGCCATGCCTGATAAACACCCAATGGCAAGGGCCTCGGCCCTTGCCTGACAAAAACAACCAACGGCAGGGGCCTCGGCCCCTGCCTGACCATACAAAGGAAGGCAGGAGCCTCGGCCCTTGCCTGACGGACCGGTGATTGGCAGGGCCCCCGACCCCTGCCAACATAACAATGGCGAACGAGGGGAGAAAGGGCATGGCAGGGACCATCGCCCCCCCCTCTGCCATCCTACAGGTAGGCACAAAGGAAGTGGGAGGGCACGACAGGGCCGTGCGCCGCCTGTCGGCCTCTCCGACAAGCCCTCAAGGAAAGGGAAAAGAGGGAGGGCACACCAGGGGCCATGGGCCTCCTGCCGGCCTCCCGACGAAACGGCAGAGAGAGGAGATGGGACAGGGGGACGACCGACCTTCCGTTGGTCATCCGATAGCCCATAGGGGAGGGAGGGAGACAGCAGGGGCTCGTAGGCCGCCTGTTGGTCCTCCGATGGACACAGAAGGAGATTAGAAGAGGGGGAGGAGAAGGGGGAAAATGCATACCTTTCGAGGTCATCGACGGTGGTCGCAGCGGCGACGACGATCGGATTAGCAGGAGGAGGCGTCGGCCTGCAGACGAGAGAAGAAGGAGCGAGGGGAGGTGTCGGTCGGGGCTGCCGGCGAGGCTGTCGCCCATAGGGAACGAGGAGGGGGAGGGCGGTGTATCGATCCTCCCCTCCCGCAACACTCTTAAAGAGTTCGTGGAGGGCCGATAAACGAGGAAACCCTCAAGGGGTTTCCTTATCCTGCCGAGGGGTGGAGTGGCGCGGGTGAGGTGCGGCGCACAGGGGAGAGGATTTGTTTTTAAACAAATCCTCCCTCTGTGTCGGGTTTTAAAACTCTGCCGATAACGGGCCCGGGTCGGGTCCTGACCCGACCCGGCTCGGGTCCTGACCCGACCCGGCTCGGGTCCTGACCCGACCCGGCTCGGGTCCGATATATATATATATATATATATATATATATATATATATATATATATATATATATATATTTTAACGTGGGTTTTACAAAAATTCAAGTTGAGATTGGTGAATCCATCTGCACATTCATATAAAAAAATAATAAAATTGCATATGCATCCAAAAAAGAAACACATTAACATGTGGTTCATGATATAAGATTAGGTACATATAGGAGCTGACTTATAGAAAATTATGCATTTGATTACTATCATTGATATAGAAACATAAAAATATAGAATAACAATTAATTTTCCATATAACAGAATGTGCTTAAACAATAATCTAGGAAGAATAGGCAGAGCAGTCTTTTTAGTCAAAAGTGCTAGGCGGTGCCTAGTCGGTGGCAGGGTTACCGGAAGCGCCATACCATGTTGGGAAGCACGCTTCTCCGAAGCGTGAAACGGGGCACTTCCAAAACGTGCGGAGAAGCGCAAAAAAATTTTGAGAAGTGTGCTTGCCCCTCGCTTCCCTCCACTTTCCCTTATTTTTTTCATTTTTTTGGTCTTTTTTTTTATTTTTCTTACTTTTTTCTCTTTTGTGCTTCCCCCTCGGTTCTTAACTCACTTACCGTTTGCTTCCTAGGTCGCTTCCGAGACGATTCCTGATTCGTTTATAAGTCGTCCCGTGCTTCCCGCTTCCTAAAATTTTGGAAATGCCTTGCTTCCCACTCCCGCTTCCCCAACTGACAACTTTGGTCTGGGCACAAGTCTGATTAGACTAAATCAGACATGGGGTGCATATCTGGACTGATTTGATTAAATCAGACATCGGTCTAGGCACATGTTTGATTAGACTAAAACAGACATGGGTCCATATCTGGTCTGATTTGATTAAATCATACCTGGGTCTGAATACAGGTCTTATTAATCAGACATGGGTCCATATCTGGCCTGATTTGATTAAATCAAACCTGGGTCTGGGCACATGTCTGATTAGACTAAATCAGACATGGTCCAGATCTATGGCTGCATCCCTAATAGAATTGAGAATTCAAATCTGGGCAGCTGATTGGACCCAAACTGCCACTAGACACTCCCCGCAACTTGGCACCCAAGTTTTTTTAAAGTGTCGCATCGCTGCATCCGTCCTCTCCTCCACCTATTTGACATAAGCTAATTGTTTTTATTTCATTAATGTTAACTTAGAACTGTTAAAAATTATATATATATATATATATATATATATATATATATAGAGAGAGAGAGAGAGAGAGAGAGAGAGAGAGAGAGAGAGAGAGAGAGAGAGAGAGTCCGTGCTAAATGAAACATGCTGAATGAGTTTTTCAGGTTTTTTTCGTTTTATTTTAAAATTCTGACCGTACAGATGTGATCTATGTACTTGATTTTATAGGGATCAGCTCTTGAAGTGTTCGATTCCAACACATGGGTGGGTTTTTATAACGTTCCAAAAATCAATGGTCCAAAATCTTTGTAAATTTTCGAGGCTCCAAATATCATTTTTTTCATCGAAAACACATGATCCAGGTGTGGATTCTTCGTAAATTGACCATGCCCAACACGTTTATGGGGGTCAAAACTGTGAAAAAAAACAACAAAAGAGCAGAAAAACCCATTTAGCATGTTTCATTTAACATGGACCCATTTCTCTCTCTCTCTCTCTCTCTCTCTCTCTATATATATATATATATATATATATATATATATATACACCCTCCCCGCACCCAAGTTTTTTTAAAGTGCCCTATGTGACATAGGTTAGCTGAATTCAAACATTCCCAATTGCTAGTTTATTACTTTGAAAGTGCACCAAGAAGATTGCATTCAAATAATGCATGCAAGATGCATATATGAAATAGGCCATAGCTTTTCTATATATACAAGTGAAATAGCTAGCCGATGTGGAGTCTCAACGATTAGCTGAATTCAAACAAAAACTAAAAATGAGTTATACCCTAACACATAAGCTATCACATAAGGCATTTACACCTAGTGTGCACATATGCTACAACTTCACAAAAAAAGGAAAAAGAAAAATACATATAAATCTAAATACGATACATATATATACATGTATTAACAGTTATTTTATTTTAGAGAAGCATCATGCTGGTATTATTTACTGTCATATATTGTCTCCTTTGTGATAGAAAATTAGAAATATTTTACATTTTTATCAAGCTGATGAAAATGTGACTAAATGTCTGGTTTCTCTCAAGAGATTCACGGTCACTTATCCTCAAGTAGTGTGAGGTTTATTATTGTACTCTTTGGAAGGCATGAGCCAGTAATAGTATGCCTGTGTTATTCCTCGCCTTTTCTATGGAGTGGATCGCATAAGATTGATTCTTCTATTGAACTGTGACTTTTTTGTTTGTCTTACCTTTCTCTTCTGTTTTGTGTTATAGGTGATAACTGACAAGCATGTTACTGCTTTTGATTTCTTTAATGATTTATAAAAAGGAAATATTTGTCTTCATCATTCTATTTCTTTGAAGAAATAAGTGCATCAATCATCTTTTGTAGGGAGATGTGTATTTAATCCTTGATAGGCTTTTTACTTAATGCTTGATGGTCAATTATATAAAGCAGTAGCCAAAACAAGCCCATTCTTGCTGCATTGGTCCCAAGTTTTTCTAATAATGCTTTTATCCTCCAGTTCATTGGGGTCTTCTGTTTCACCTGGTCAACTGTCATTGTTGGGACCAGAGTTACCGGAAACTTCTTAGATAAGTGGGAAGCTCGCTTTGGAAGCCCGATACTCCTCGCTTCCGAAACTTGATTAGAATCTCGATTCTTTCACGCTTCTGTTATGCTTTCCACATGCTTCATCTATTTTTCTTATATGTTCTCTCAATTTACTTTTCATGTTTTTGTGTTCTCTCTTGCTTCTCAATAACTTCCATGTGCTTTCTCTAAATTGGCCGTCATCATTTTTAGATTTTGTTAAAAATTAAATTTTTATAATAAAAAATCATAAAATTTAAGAATAATCACTTTTATTTTTGTTTTTATTAGTGTTCCATTTCGATTTCCATGCAATTCTTATATTGCTTTTTCTATTCTTCGCTTCCCGCTTCCTATACATTTTAAAATGCATCGCTTCTCGCTTCTGCTTCTTGTATCGCTTCCCGCTTCCGCTTTCTAGTCTGGCAACAGTGGTTGGGAACTTGGGACACATCATATATTGCTATTAGGTGCTTCATAATGAAAAGGAAAAACCATATTACCAGAATCCCTTAGAGTAAGTAGGAACCCTGATTCCCAATCATGGGAATCCTTATTCATAGTATTAACTAGTGTTGTATCGTATCATATCATACGATACAATATGATAGGTATCGTTCCTTTGGGGAAAATGATACAATACATACCCATATCTCGATACGGGTGTGTATCGTACTTGTATCGGGTGTATCGTATGATACACCCCTGTATCTTTTTTTTTAATCGTATTTCATAAACTTGGTTATTTTGTTTTTGTTTATATAATATGAAAGTATTAGTCTTGTGGCATTGTTCTTGTGCGATATGCATGCAATATTATCTATGATTCTATATTAGTTGATGTTTGATGATGTCTTAAGTAGCTCACAGAGACATTAATGTGATTTTATGGTTGTATTTTGTGCAATTCATCATTATTTCATGTGTTATGATTTTTTTAGATTTTTTGTAATTTTTCTTGATTTTTTGGAAACTTTTTTATTAAAAATTTATGACACGTTTACCATACGATACAATACGATATGATACGATACAGTGTTACTTTGGGTCTGACCAATACGGGTAACGATACGATACTTACAACCTTGGTATTAACTAATGTAAGTGTATAATAGTTTTTCTTAAATTCAGTTGTTGTCGTATTGCCTTGTTCTGAAATAGGTTCTGATGCAGGTGTCTTATTGGTTAACTTATGCAGGTTCCTAACTGGTTAACTTATGATTTCCCTCCTGAAGTCAGAGAAAAACTCAATACTTTGTGGGGCACCAACTGGAAAGGTCAAGCGCAAAAATGGTAAGCAATTCATTTTTCATGTTACCAACAGTTCAGTGGTTGCTTCAGTTCATTCTTGGCACAAAATATTTCAGGGACATGGTTTTTAATCTTTAATATTCTCCCATCTTGCATATGTAGATCTCTGCGAGAATTTTGATATCATAGAATCCTTCTCTTCTCTCTTTTCACTTTTTCTTGGCTTTTTGCTGTTTTGCATATTGTACCTGTTGGAGAATGTTGTTGGGTGCACACGTGATGCATGCACACCTTTTCTCCCATTTTGTTGGTTAAATACAAAAATTTCATCTGATCTGATGAGAATGACTTTAGTTATTTGGTGCCTATCCTTGAGTTTTAACAGTTCTCTTATCAGTCACAAAGATTGCTGATATATTGAATTTATCATGTTGGATCCACAAAAGAATAAAACATGATAGATTGTGATAAATTCAAAATATCCTTTCTCAATATGTTTTGGTTTATCATGATTTGAACTTTATAATTTTTTTTTTCTATTTTATATAGCTTTTGAATTTTTTATTTTAAATATATCAAGATTTTTTGATATTTCCAAAAATTGTAATTTATCTTAAGGTTTTCCCTTGCTGAGAAAATCCTGATACCCAGATAGGTGACTATGCTTTCATCATATTGTGGTTTGTGTTGTACGTGCTTGTCAGTGCTTGTTTTGACTTATTTGTTAAGATTTCACATTTTTTTAATGTTTTTTCTCACTATTAGCATTCAATTTTATATTTCTATTTTTGTTTATAAAAAATTCAGTTTACATTCTACAGTTTTATGTTTCTTCGTTATTTTTCTGTAGTTTATTCTACTCTTTTGCAAATGCTTTTGGCTTCAAGATTAAATCCTGAAAAACTGTCACAATATTCTTCGCCAAGTCTTCCAAAAACCTGTGTAAGTTTTGAAGCAATCTTTGTGATTGCATTTTTTTTCATTTTCTTCCTTTATTTGATTCTTGAAAAGAACTGCTGGACAAAGCTATTGATGCAAAAGTTGCAGAGAAAAGGGGCTTTCTCTATTCTTACCATATTTTCAGACTAGGCAAAGTGGATGGTTAATGTGAAGACTGCTGCGTCCATCGGTTTGCGTGTCGTGCTGCACAAAGAAAATAGAGAAGAAAGAAAAGAATAGGAGATGAATTGAGGTTGTGCCCTAGCAAGGACGCCTCTCTTGAATATTTATTGAGAAAAATACAATAATACCCTTTTGGTATGAACTAATTTACAACACAAAGAAATATCCATAATACCCTCACATGTATTTCTAACAGCCCCCTTCAAACTGTGCATGGTTGCTGAACCCTTGCCACGGATAAACATCGGTTGAATCTCTTTACTTTCTACTTTTCCCACACAAAATGTTGATCAATTTCTATATGTTTTATTTTTTCATGCTGCACGGGATTGGTGGCAATGGCTACGACACTCCGGTTATCACAATAGAAAAGTGTGCGAGAGATCTTCTGGCATAGATTAATCAACAAGTGCCTAGTCCACAAAACTTCAGCTATGACAGCTACCATAACACAATATTCTGCTTTTGTACTGGACCAGGTAACAGTCTCCTGTTGCCGATTAGACCAAGAATGAGGTGCTATCCCAAAAAGACTGCATAACGTGTGACAGATCGCTGGGAATAAGGATCGGTGGCCCAATCCACATCTGAGTAAGCAAGGATAACAAGATCCAATCCATCATGAAGGCTAGGAGTGTGCCTCTTATAAACCAGCTCATCATTGATTGTGCCCTTCACATAACACATAATCCGTTTTTCTGCTTCCATGTGACTGTGCCGAGGAGACTGCATAAAATGAGAGACTTGATTGGTAGCAAATACCAAGTCAGGCCTCATAAAGGTATGATACTGGAGGGGGCTCCAAGGCCTCATAAAGGTATGATACTGGAGGGCTCCAACTAGACTCCTGAATTGTTCGGGATGAGACAGGAGAGGGTCCTGAGGGTCATTATCTACCAACTTAATGCTGACTACTGTGGGAGTAGGAACCAGTTTACATTCTGCCATCCCAAAGTGAGAAAGGATGTCTAGAGCACATTTTCGCTCAGATAGAACAAGAGAACGGCTTGTGTGATCAACCTCAATACCGAGAAAATACCTCAAGGAACCCAAGTTTGTCATATGGAACCGCTTACTAAGCATGAATTTCACCTTCGTAATTCTGGTTGGTTATGTGAAGTTGATATGAATATACAAATAAAGAATAATCACAATAGCTTCAAACAAAACCAAAGGATTGTACAACAACACTAAAAGTCTCAAACCACGCACGAGAGGCTTGTTTCAAACCATAGGTAGCCTTCTGTAAGCGAAGAACCGTGGTCTTGGGAACAACCTCAGGATACCCAGAGGGGTGTTCCATGAACACTTTTTTATGTAATGCACCATGTAGAAATACATTCTTTACATCCATCTGACTAAGGTTTCATCCATATATAGTGGTTAGAGAGAGAACCACATGAATAATACCCATGCACACAACATGACTAAATGTCTCATCAAAATCTAGGCCATGTTCTTGAGTATACCCTTTTTCCATGAGTCTTGCCTTGTACCGCTCAATGCTGCCATCGGCCTTATATTTAATTTTGTAGATCCAGTGACATCCAACAATATTCTTAACAGAACCCCAAACATCAGAATGTATCAACTGAAGAGGAAAGAAAGCTCTTTTATTAGAAATACCAAATGGGGGCTCATGGCTCTTACAGACTCGACACTGAACACAACATATTACGAACGATGGACTTATTCTTTAAAGGAATAAGCCCTTTATTACAAAAAATCTAAAGAAAAGCAGAATTATAATGACCCAATCACTTGTGCCACAGTAGGACATCATTATTAAGGACAACTTCATCTGACACTAGAATCTGAGACCGACCAATAGGAGCTTCATTGAGGACGTACAACCCTCCACATCTCTTTCTTTCAACGAGGCTCCACTCTGTGTGAATGTTCTTCACAAAAGAAGAAGAAAGGGAAATACAAGAGTTAAATTGATCAGAAAGTACACAGAAATAAGGTTTTGCCTAATATTTGGAACAAGGTATTAAAAAGATGAAAAGGACCATGAGGAATGTGGATGGTGGCGGTTCCAGTGTGGGTAATGGAATGTGCTTTTCCATCACCAATGACTTAACCTGCATCACCTGTGACATGATGTGTGGCTTTCGAATCTAAAAACCAAGCACTTAATTAAGAGTTCTGAGATGTCGAAGTGGCTGACCAAGTCGGCTGATCCGAACTTATAGGCCATGTGGGATTGACTGGATTTATGGGCTGCTGATTCTGTCCGGGTGTCCATGATGTACCATAGGGATTTCCAGCGCAATGCATGCCAATTTGAGAAAAGGATGTGCTCAATGAGTCCATGTTCTGATTATGTGATAGAGGAAAGGAAGAACCGGAACCAACAGTTGCATTGAACATAGCTGGTTGTGTGCCTCTTCCCCCATTCATATTGCTGGCCTGTGGTGCAAACTGGTGAAACCGAGCTGGATATGGAACTGTAGGAGGACGGTATTGTTAAAATGTAAACTGTAATATATATATATATATATTATTTAATATTATTATATTTTCTTTTATTATTTTCTTTTTCTATTTTTCTTTATTTTCTTTTTTAGCATCTAGTTTAATAGAAACTAGATATTTGATCCAGTCAAGTTCCTGTTGGAACTTGACTGTGCAAATAGCTGTTGGACTGTAGTCCAACAGCTATAATAAATGCTGTTGGACTATAGTCCAACAGCTATAATAATAAATGCTGTTGGACTGTAGTCCAACAGCTATATTAAGAGACGTTGGAATCCAACGTCTCTTTTGGAGAGCTCAAAATGAGCTCTCCTCTCTCCCACTTTTTTGTATATATAGGGGTGAACCCCTTCAATGTATATTACCATGCTTCTTAAGCATTTTGTTCATGAATAAAGTATTATTTATTTTTCAAATGTTCTTCCTTTTATACCCTTTCAAGGGTCATGCTTGTAGTGTCTCCAATAGACACTTGTTTGTGAGTTATTTGTGCATTTGTTGAAGACCACCATTTCATTACATGGTATCAGAGCTACGAAATCCTTAGATCTTGAAGTGCTTCCGCCTCGATTTCCGTGCCACATTTACAAAAGGTGTTTCATCACCTTGTTCTTGGCTCAAGAAGATTTGTTTGAAGAAAGGCGAACTTGTGCTACAAAAAATTTTGGTTTTGTATCCTCTCTTATTCCTTTGTCTACTCTTTTTCTTTTCTTTTTATTTTTCTCTCTCTCTCCTCCTATTTATTCCTCTCTTACCCTTGTAAAAGATGGATGACAATGATAAGATCACCATCATTCCTATGAAGCTAAATGATACTAACTATGTAATGTGGGCTTCGATTATGAAGCACCACATTTGGGGAAAAGGTTTATGGGGTATAGTGGATGGTTCCGATTTGAAACCTAAACTATCTCTTACCAAGAAAGAGGGTGATAAAGAGGTTCCTCTAACGGAAGAAGAGAAGAGTAAGGCATTAGCCACTTATGAAAAGAAATGGAAAGAATGGAGGATAGGGCATGCAAAAATTATGTCATGGCTCATCAATAGCATAAACATTAAAAAATGCTCTAGTCTAGCTAAGTTTGAGCATGCCGATAAGGCTTGGGAATACCTCAAAAACATGTATTCCCTTAAAGATATTGCACATGTATGCAATTTACAAGATAAAGTTCGGACAATGACTCAAAAAAATAAAACTATTCGAGAATATTATAATGAGTTGTCCGAACTTTGGGAAGAGTTGGCGCTTCTTGAGCCCAAATGGCATTGTGCTGAAGACATCGAGCTTCGCCAAAAGCAACTCGATATGGAACATTTCTATCAATTTGTGAATGGTCTAAGGCCGGAGTTTGAATCTACCAAATCGGCCCTTTTACATCGTGGAAAAATTCCTTCTATTGTTGATACTATAGAAGAGCCCACTATGGAGGAAAATAGACTTAGAAAAAGTACTCCAAAAGTTGATGATGACTCTGTTTTAGCTGTATCTAGACCGGGAAATCATACTCGTACTTACAAGCCGCCTCATTTTGGAAGGCAAAACGGCGACTTTGATAAAAAAAAGTTATTTGTCATCATTGTCATGAACCGGGGCACTATAGGCCTCAATGTCCAAAGTTAAAAAGAAGAGAAGAAAAAAGAGTTGCATCTGTTGAATCTGAGTCAAAAGATCAAGATGCACCTGTGTCTATGGCTCAACTGATGGAAATCCTTCAACCTCTTCTCAAAGGGGTATCCTCCTCAACCGAAGCCTCAACTGGAGCGGCAGTTGCATCTTTCTCCGGTCCAGGTAACTTTCCTTGACTTTTAGATTCTGGTGCTTCTTTTCATATGACCCCAAATGTTAATAGTCTATCCGAATGTCTTAAAAATAACTCAAGTGTGTCAAAGGTTTTTACAGCCGATGGCACATCTCTCGAAGTAAAAGGAATAGGATGTTTTGAAAATCTTCAAAAATCCAAAAGATTTTTTATCCCAGAAGTTAGATATATCCCTAAACTTAATTTAAATCTCTTATCTGTCTCGCAAATATCTGATTATGGATGTAATATCTCTTTCTCTTCTCATGGTTGTTGGGTACAGGATCGCCAGTCAGGGAAGCTGATTGGGGAAGGCCATAGAGAAGAAAGACTTTATTACATGGACTTTTTGGAATTACCCAAGAATGCATTTTGTTATAATATTCAGAAATTAGAATTGGATTTATGGCACAAAAGGCTTGGCCATCCTCATGTGTCTAAAATTCAATATTTTCCAAGTTTGGAAAAATTTTGTAATTCTGAAAATTTTTCTTGTAAAGACTGCATTCTTGGCAAAATGAAAAGGTTACCATTTCTTAGTAGAACTTTTGTTTCCTCACGACCACTTGAGTTAATACATTCGGATGTTTGGGGCCCCGCACCAGTTATTTCCAAAGGTGGTTATACATATTATGTCATTTTTGTTGATGACTTTTCTAGACATACTTGGATTTATTTTCTTAAACATAAATCTGATGTCTTTGCTAACTTCCAAATATTTCATAAAATGGTTAAAAATAAGTTTCAAAATGATATTTCTGTTTTTCGTACTGATTCAGGGGGAGAATTTATGTCCAACGAATTCAAAGACTATCTCAATTTACATGGTATTACACATCA
The DNA here is from genome assembly GCF_984573655.1 of Nuphar pumila. Classification (NCBI taxonomy): domain Eukaryota; kingdom Viridiplantae; phylum Streptophyta; class Magnoliopsida; order Nymphaeales; family Nymphaeaceae; genus Nuphar; species Nuphar pumila. Next base: position 75,265,114 of record NC_143262.1, read on the forward strand.
AAGATCATGTCCACACACTCCACAACAGAATGGCCTAGCCGAACGCAAACATCGGCACATTATGGAAACTACTAGGACATTGCTAATTGCAAATCAAGTTCCAAAAAGTTTTTGGGCTGAAGCGGTCCTAACTGCAACCTACCTCATTAATAGGATGCCATCTTCCTCATTAAAGAATACAACTCCAATAGAAAAACTTGTTAATTTAACTCCAAATTATTCTAGATTAAGAGTCTTTGGATGCAAATGTTTTGTTTTCACCAACAGAAATGACAAACTCTCTCCTCGTGCAATCCCATGTGCCTTTTTAGGATATGCTGATAATCAAAAAGGCTACAGGTGTTTCGATTTTCAAAATGACAAATTATATGTATCAAGAAATGTATCTTTTTTGGAAAAAGAAAGCTTCTTTGAATTTGAAAAATCCAAGGATGTCACTGAATACTCGTTTTTAATTGATCCAACTTCAAAATCCAATGAATGTGATGTTGGATGTGACCTTGACAATGATCAAAGTCCTATTGTTGTTGAAAATGATGATAATGAAGAGCAAATCCATAGGGATGTTAGTCTACAATATTCAAGACGTAGAGAGCAAAATCTTCCATGTGCATTATAAAAATACTCTGAAGTCTCACCTAGAAGAACGTCTAGAATCTCTAAACCTCCAGAAAAATTTGTGTCTTATGAATCTTTTTCACCCACGTATAGGGCCACCATTACATTAATACAATCATATGTTGAACCATCATCCTATTCTCAAGCAAAAAATCATATAGAATGGATAGAAGCCATGAAAATAGAATTGGATGCACTAGAAAAGGCCAATACTTGATATTCCTCCGGGTAAGAAACCTATAGGTTGTAGGTGGGTATACAAAGTCAAAACCAAAAGTGATGGGACCCTGAAAAGATATAAGGCCCGTTTAGTAGCAAAAGGATATGCTCAAGAGTATGACATCGATTATGAAGAAACATTTGCTCCTGTGGCCCGTATGACCACTGTTAGAACTTTAATAGCCTTGGCCTCCATTAGAACATGGCCTATCTTTCAATTAGATGTCAAAAATGCTTTCTTGAATGGGAATCTCGTTGAAGAAGTATACATGGAAGCCCCACCTGGTATTAGTATCCCTAAGGGTAAAGCTCTTCGTCTAGAAAAAACTCTTTATGGTCTTAAACAGGCTCCAAAAGCCTGGTATGACCGATTTAGTCATGTTATGCTTGATATTGGTTTTCAACCTTGTTTAACTGACACTGCTTTGTTTGTTAAGAAATCTGATGCAAGCATCATTATTCTTCTTCTCTATGTGGACGATATAATCATCACGGATGCGACAAACAGGGAGTTGCAAATATCAAATCTCTTCTTAAAACTCACTTTGAAATGACTGACTTAGGTTTATTAAGATATTTTTTAGGCATTGAAGTTGCTTATTCCCCTCGGGGGTATTTGATATCTCAATCTAAATTTGCTCTTGATATCGTTTCCAGGTCTGGAATTACAGATGATAAGAAAGTAGACACTCCAGAAGTTGTCAATGTTAAAATGAAAATTGATGATGGAGAACTTCTTGATGATCCTACTCCTTATAGACAGCTTGTTGGAGCTCTTTCTTATTTTTCCATTACTAGGCCAGATACAACTCATGCGGTTCATACAGTCAGTCAGTTTCAGCATACTCCCACCTCCGTGCACATGGGAGCGATTTTGCGTATTATTACATACTTAAAATCCTCTTTTTCACGAGGACTCTTCTTGTCTGCTTCATTTTCATTAAATTTAATTGCATATACTGATGCTGACTGGGGAGGTGATCCCAATAATAGACATTCAACTACTGGTTTTTGTGTGTTCCTAGGTGAAACCTTAATTTCGTGGAGGTGCAAGAAGCAGCAGAAAGTCTCTTTTTCCTCCACCGAAGCTGAATACAGAGCCATGACAACCACCACTATGGAGGTTGTTTAGCTTAGACGATTGCTGGCGGATATGGGAGCTAAAGCAACGCAAGCTTCAAAGATGTGTTGTGACAACAAAAGTGCGATCTACATTGCAAGCAACCGGACATTCCATGAGCGCACTAAACACATTGAGATGGACTGTCACTATGTCAGAGAGGAATACTTACATGGAACCATTGATCTGCCATATGTTACATCAGAATATCAATTAGCAGACTTCTTCACCAAGCCTCTCGCTTCTCCCAGATTTCACTTCCTCTTAGACAAACTTTCGCTCATTGTACCGTAAGTTTGAGGGGGAGTGTTAAAATGTAAACTGTAATATATATATATATATTATTTAATATTATTATATTTTCTTTTATTATTTTCTTTTTCTATTTTTCTTTATTTTCTTTTTTAGCATCTAGTTTAATAGAAACTAGATATTTGATCCAGTCAAGTTCCTGTTGGAACTTGACTGTGCAAATAGCTGTTGGACTGTAGTCCAACAGCTATAATAAATGTTGTTGGACTATAGTCCAACAGCTATAATAATAAATGCTGTTGGACTGTAGTCCAACAGCTATATTAAGAGACGTTGGAATCCAACGTCTCTTTTGGAGAGCTCAAAATGAGCTCTCCTCTCTCCCACTTTTTTGTATATATAGGGGTGAACCCCTTCAATGTATATTACCATGCTTCTTAAGCATTTTGTTCATGAATAAAGTATTATTTATTTTTCAAGTGTTCTTCCTTTTATACCCTTTCAAGGGTCATGCTTGTAGTGTCTCCAATAGACACTTGTTTGTGAGTTATTTGTGCATTTGTTGAAGACCACCATTTCATTACAGGTATATGGGGACATACCTCCAATAACAATTGGAGCACGATTGTCCCCGCTTTCACACATCTTGCATGTGATATTCTAACAATTTTTACTTTGTATTGGTAGCATTAGGATTAGGAAGAAGCCCTGCCTTTCTGTTATCATATTGATTTCGGCCTCGTCCTCATCCACGATTTGAGGTGTCAGCCATCATTATCTCATGATTTGTATTAGAATCCTCTTTCTTTGCTGAGATGCCAAAATTTGATTCGAATTCAAGTAGCATGGACCTAAGCTTGTCGAAATTACCTCTTTTCTCAGAACCCTTATAAATCGCCTTGAACATATTGTATTCATTACCCAATCCATGAAGAGTCTGACTGTACATGTTACAGGGTTCCCTATGACTGCTAACTGATCCATGATATATTTCACTTGATCAAGAAAATCTATCACACTACTATTTCCTCCCTTCAATAATCCAAATTCAGCTTGAGATGATATACCTTAGGAGTGGAAATCTGCTCATACTATTTGTGCAATACATCCCAAAGCTCCTTTGTTGTTGGAGTGTGCAAAAGAACTTGTCTAGATAGAGTTGCCATGATAAACTCTACAACCATCTGATCACTTTTGAACCAAACAATATATGTTGGGGTTTTGACATAGATAATCTGATCGGAGTCACCATCTTTTGTTGTCTCTTTATTTTCCTTCGATTTTTCTTTGTTGGCTGGCACAAATTCCAAGGAGGCAATAGTGGATCTATCAAGGTGTCCCATCAGGTCATGACTGCAAATAAAGGGGATGATCTGCTTTTTCTAGCTTATGAAATTGGTTTCATCCAACTTATCAGTTGCAAGTTGGTTGAGAAAGGAGAAAGTGAATGACTGAGAAGAAGACATTGTTGTAATGAAATGGATTAAATCCAAAGAGACGTCACTTATGGACTTGCAAGAACACACTCAATCAAGAAAAACACTTGATTGAATAAGCCACACCACCCTCCCATACAAAATACTCTTCTAGAGAGTTAAGAATACAAAGGCCTTTGAGGCCTATTTATAATATAAGAGGCTACAAAGGGAGCAACCTAAACTAGCTGTTGGGCTTGTGACCGTTGGGAGCAGCTCCAACAGCTAGTTGGAGCTGCCCCATCATTACACAAAAAAGAAAAGTACAAAATAATAAAAAGAATAAAAAGGTGATCAACCCCTAATGGGTTGACGCCTATTATAGTGAAATGATCGAAATACCCCTGATGGGTATTTCAGTTTATATATCTATCTATCTTTCTGTAACGCCCCGAAATTTCTCAATTTGAAGAGTAAAGTTTCTCTGAAAGAATTCTCTTAAAACTTGAACTTTGCCTTTCTCAAAGCCTTTCAAAAGTATCTTTCTATTTTAAGAATCAAGTTTGTCAAATCCCAGACACGTTAGCTCGACAAACTAAAAGTGACAACAACGAAAGATAGTAGGAAGCTGAAAAGAGTGCTAAATCCGTAATTTCAAAATGTTACTGTACAATGAAAAACAGGAGGCCCAACCCCTATTAAAGCAAAAACCCAAAACTCAAAACCCTGCAACGACGATCAGAAATCTGGAAGAGTACAACCTCGAGCTACGTCGCATGCACCATTGACTGCCTGCCACCGATACTCATCACCTGCCCATAAAATGGGTCAGTGTCGTGAAAAAACTAGTAGGAGTGCAAAAGAATAAGAACAACTAACAACTCAAGTAACTAAGCATACTACAAGATCAACAATGAGAAGACACAATGTGATGCACAAGAAACTCACAAGTATGCTAGCACATGATACCACAAGTACGCAAAAACACCAGCTGCAGGATGAGCATGTTTAATTTAGTTATCACTTGTTAACCGGTCATGCGGGTACGTACATGACACACGAGCCGAAACAACCGAGACCAATCCGAGGGTGTATTATGCTATGTATTTTAAGATACCTCGGTTGACTGACTGAATCCTATCCTAAGGGGACGACTGGTGGTCGAGAGAGCAAGCCCCCAAAGGCCCAATAGAGATGCATCCAACTTCTGCAGAAGTGTTAGGCTATCTATTGCAGCCTCTTTCCCCTAACCTTCGATGACTGGGGAAACCGGGTCTTTTGCACGTATATAGCCATTAATGGCCTGTCCATCGGAGTTGGTACTTTTCGTCCTCTCTCTTTGCGAAGCTAGGTCGAATCGAGCGCGACAGAAGTTTCTTAACCGCCGCCTCATTTTTTATGCTCTGGTCCATGAGACTCAAACGAGCATCTTGCCTGTAAAGGCACATGTGAGGCCATTTATGTGTGTTCTGAAACCAATGCCCTTGCACGATTGAGGTCATATCTACCTCATGGTACTCATTGCACCGTGCCAATCATATTAGCGCTGCAATATTACCAAAACCCAATCATTTGCCCAAGACTCAGGAAACAGCATCCCTACGTGCAACAATGTTCTTTTCTCGAGTTAGGGAAAACCAATATCTCATTTCTTAACTCACTGCGGAGTTTGAACGTTGATACTTGCGCTCTTACGCTAGACTAAGCTCTGCTGTCAACCCTGCCAACCACAACAATGGTTGAGACTACTGCAATAAAAAGAAGAGTGACATTTGCTATATATATATATACTGCTGGTTTTTGTGTTTTCTTAGGTGACTATGATTTCTTGGAGATGCAAGAAGCAACACAAAGTATCATTGTCCTCAACAGAAGCAGAATATCGTGCTATGGCCACTACAACCATGGAGCTTGTGTGGTTAAGAAGTCTCTTCAGTGATATGGGCATAGTCATCTCTACTCCTTCGAAGATGTATTGTGACAACAAAAGCGCAATCTATATCGCAAGCAATCACAGCTTCCATGAACGTACTAAACACATCGAGATGGACTGCCACTACGTTCGTGATGAATACCTAAGAGGAACCATAGCACTGCCTTACGTTACTTCCGAGTACCAGTTGGCAGACTTCTTCACTAAAGCCCTTGCAGCTCCTCGTTTTATGTTCCTTCTCAGCAAGCTTTCGATTATATCCCCGTAAAGCTTGAGGGAGGGTGTTAAAATACATGTAATCAATATATATATATATATATATATATATATATATTCAATCATACCCGATAGGGGTATTTTAGTCATTTCATCGTACCCAATAGGGGTACTTGTTTTTCTCCTCTTTTTATTTTTTGCATTTATTTTATTTTTTTAACACCCTATCGGGTTAAATAGAGGTGAACCCCTTTGTATATTTTCATTTTTGAGAACTCCCTCTCTTTCAATAAAGAGGCATTTATATTTTGTGTTGTGTTGTCCCTTTGTGGACTTGGGTATTATCTCTTTTGTTTGTCCGTTGGTGGACATTGTAAGTGCTTATAGCACTATTTGTACTTCCGCACATCTCATTACAGATATATCCTCCCAATTTGGGGGTATCGTTCAGCTATTTGCAGAACGTCATATTTGGCAAGTCTCCGGCAGACTTACTAGCTTGCTCCTTGCTGGAGACTGAGGTCGGAGTTAAGAAATTCCATTTCTGGGCTGGGATCCCCCCAGATGCCCTGGACCTGTGATGTCCATTCTTTTTTGTAATTTTGTATATGCCTTAGTGCATCCTTTTTTGGCTGTATACCTTGTACAGGTTCTTAATAAATGGAAGGTGGTCATCCTCAGCGTTTCTCATCGTAAAAAAACATTTAACATATACATTTTTAATTTAGATATAGTTTTCATCTCCATGATTTTACTTGTCCAGTCATGTAAAATTTCCAGCAATACTTTTGAAACCCATGCAGGTTCCTTCTTAGATTCACTGGAAATGACGAAGAGATCAATCTTGCGGGTGACGGGACTGAAGCTGCAGAGTTTGCTGAGTGGTCTTGGATGCAGCCACAAGAAATAATTGATTGTGTAGGTTTAATTTCCTTTCTGTTTAATTGCTGCTGTTCTTAATAATTAACTCCGTAGATGGACATGGCCAGTCCCTGTGGAATGCAGAATAGGACCATGTAGACTCAGGCTGACTAGAATACACTTTGTTTAAGCTGGCTAGTCAGATTGAGTCACCAGTGTCAACGGCAAACATCTTAACATTATTACAATCCTTTGACAAACATTGCTTGACGTGAGAATTTGCAATTTCTTGAGCAGGCAGTGGGATTCAAGAAACCTGTTTATGAAGAAGTTCTAAGGTTTTTCGCCCCTTATATCTCTGGTGCTGCTGCATAAGATGTTAAACAAATCAAGTTCAATTCATGATTTAGATACCGAGGCATTTAAGAGTTGGCGTGGAGTTTTGATTCCCATGATGGTGTTCCCCACTTGGTTGCAAGGAAAGAAGGATCATGTATCATATTAGGACACTCAATTAAGAGCATGACATTGGTTGGAAGGCCTGAAAGAAATTTTTTATTTTGGTTTGTACCATTTGTCTCCATTTTGTTTGGTTGTTGAGTGAGATAGATGGATTTGCAGGACTCTTAAAATTCAGGCTTTACACAGCTTGTGGTTGCCGTTAGAGAGTGCAATATTTGCCATGTCAAAGTGGATAATGTGTGTGGCGTATTTTCCCTATCAACTTGGTCCAATCATGGTGGATGTGTTTACTATTCCCCTTGGCAGGAATGCCAAACAATGGGTCAGCAAGGTTACCGAAAGTGCCACCTTAGGTTGGGCGCTTCCAAAGCAGGAAACACTGCGGTTCCCCTGAAGAGCAGTGTGGTAAAACTTTCTTCTCATTCATGGGAAGTGTTGTTCCCTATGTAATAGAAAACACATTTCCTTGTTTCTCAAGGTATTTCTCACAGTTTTTTTCTTGCTTTTCTGTCACTTCTCTCTCGCATCCTGTCGATTTAAACTCATTTCTTATGTTTCACATTAGTATATTATTTTTTATATATCAAGTCTAATGTGCACTTCTACGTTATACTTACATCGATTGTTCGCTTTTATGTTGTTTCTTATTTGCTTTCATGTTTGCTTTTTATATGTTTTTCTTTGTCACTTCTCATACGCTTTCACAATCACATCAAAAATGTTTTTTGCTTCATGCTTCATTCTATTTTTGAACACTTGCTTCCCCGCTTCTTCTTCATGCATTGGTTCTCTTGGTAATTATGAACGTATGCAGTTTTTTTGGATTTTAAACCCGAAGACAACTGCAACCAGCATGAACACCTGGCCGCACTGGCTCAGTCTGTTATACTTATGGTTGTCCTGCTGGCAGCGTAGAACTCTGAGGCCAGGACCCCTGCCTCCAGGGCCTATGCTGGGTGTCTGCTTGTGTAGAGACTAGACCCCATGGGAATTGAACCTTGACCGCCCGTCTAGTGGCCAGGGCCCCACCCCACTACCCCAACTCCCCTTGGTCTGAGATGCATGCAGTTGCCCATTTGGTCATATAGCAAAAACTTAATGAATCTTGATCGGGAAGATACTACTTTGGAAGGTGCTGTATAGAAACCCTAGAAGTAGGGGTCCAATCCAAATGGGTGGTTCGCAATCCCAATTGAGCTCTTTTTTTTTTTTATCTTGGTGCACATCTTTTCCTTTTTTTAATTATATATCAGGAGAAACCCTCGATTTTTTGGGTTATCGAAAGGTGCAATGTTAACAGTGCCTTGTTCCTGTGCTCTCGGTTTTAAATTCCAATGATACTCCCTCCTCTTTGGCACATCTTAGCATAACATACACATGAATATTCGGATAGGTTTTGGGTTTTTGTGACTAGAATTTTTGGATTTGTATTTGATCATTGTTTTCTATCAGTGATTGGATCTGGATAAAATTCAATTTAGTTGTATTTTCAATATAAAACCATTACTTTCTATAATTTTTTTGACCGAACCTGGTATCATATAAATTTGGATATGGTTTTTTTTTTTAGAGAAAGATGAACCAGTAAAAAAATTTGGATGTGGATTTAACTTGCCTTTCTTTGACTTCTGCAAATCTGGGTTCAGATTTGAATCAGCTGTTTAAAATCAGATTCAGATTTTATGATCCATCACTTATCCAACTCGTTTGCTTGGAAAATAAATACGTGCATATTTTGGTAGTTACCACTCATTTATTTAGGAATGTCAATGGTGTGAGTTTGGTTTATATTTTGACCAACCAAAGTCATCCATTTTAATCAGATGATTCAGCAATACTTCTGGAGGATGAGATTTAGCAACTTTAGATTTAAATCTAGATCTGATTACGCTTGACAAGATTACAAAGCTGATCGAGCAACTTTATATTTAAATTTAAATAAGATATTAAAGGAAGGAGATGATTGGGACCTGAACTGCTAAGAGGCCATCAAACACGACTAAATTTGAGTCCTTGGCGTCAATGCTACATTTCTAAGGGGGCGTCAGTTTCATGCCCTTTCCTATGAAAGAAGCCCCTAGATGGGAAATAAATATCTTCATGAGAAATATGTGGTGGAATCAAAATAATAAATGCAAAAACCAGCATCTTTTCTGTCAAAATGGGTTTCCACCTCCCTCCATGGAAAAACACACTGTCTTGGGCGTCCCTATCAAGGGAAAGTAGCTTACATTGGATGGGGATCTAACAAACGACCCGGAGAGATTTGTCATATCCCTAACAGTTCGTTTTAAAGTTATAGATAAATCATTGGAAAAATAACTTTAACAAGTTAAATAATAAGAATTGCAAGCAAGAAGCAAATGCATAACTTGTTTTCCACAAAGTTTTAGACATGACATGGAATCACAGGAACTTCTCAACTGAAATCGGGCACTTTGGCGTGCAATTCATCAAACATAGCATCTAAATCTTTGAAGACACTTGACGCCTACTCAAGCTGGCTTCAATCGTTCCATGTGGCTCGTCAATAGGTGTATAAACATCATGATCAAACTGCAAAGAATACATTTGTTTCCAAGTCAGAACTCATTGTAAGCAGTTTTAGTTGATGGCAGCTGAGTCGAGAAAAACTTGTCTAAATAAAAATTACACAAGATTTTCCAGATAACTATTCAAGTTGCCCCATCTTCCGCTGACCAAGTAGACCAACAACAATATGTAATGCAACACAGGCGTAAATCCAACTGGAATATCATATGTTGCACTAAAAAAAATGATTCACAAAATGAGCTTCAAAATGATTACAAATATATACAGAAAGTAACGCAAGATCAGTACATGAAGATGCAAGTAAAACATTCTTTTTATTGATCTATTCAGGAATGTTTGCTAATCTGCAAAGAAAGGTGGTTAAAAAGCTATATCTTGAGAAGCACCTGGAGACCGGATGGGTAAGCCCCCACTATTTGCATTAAACCTAGTTTAGAAGGCACTTGAATAGATTGGTTGAAAAGCCAGCTAATTCCACTTCCAGTGGACATCTAAATTATGTTCACCAAGTGAAAGAAAAAGGCAGCGTAGATTTTCATCATTATAGTATGAAATTTAACATCTAGAGAAAGCTAGAATTATTGCTGACATTTTTCATACTCACTAATGCCAGCATAGCACCTAAAGGTCAAAGCATTTGGACTTCAAAGAAGACCCAAGCATCTTAAAAGATTTCTATATCTCAAGTACATCCCCCTGGAATTATAATTTTCACATTTTCTCATTAGAGATTTTAGGGAAATTTGAGCAACAAATCTCACCTGGACCATGTTAGGCAAATTTACAGGCAAGAAGTGGAGATTTGGCATGTTCAGATTGATGGATTCTATCTGAGGGAACCTGAAATCCAAAAAGTTTGAGAGCATAATTTGGATGTGCAAAGCAATATGCCTATGAAAAATTATGTGATTGCTAAAAGACCTGCCAAGAACAGCTCGGGCAATGCAATAGAGAGTATTTTGAACCGATGGGCTGTACACTCCCACATTTGGCGAGCCAAAAAAAGTATCAACGAGTACTTTCTTTATATCCAAATAACACCTTGTGAAACAGGCTGGTTTTACAGAGTACCTGCAGATATCAAATCCTCTCAAATTAATATCGCAAAGCTTGTGAAACAGGCCGCATGAGCATCCAAAAGGATAGAATATGGAAAAAAAATTTAGAATTTATAAACAAGGTGTGCATATATAGAAAATTCTTGCCAGAACAAATTCCTCCCCCCCCCCCCCCCCCCCCCCCGACACACACACACACACAAAAAAAAAGCAGCATAAATGGACACATGATCAAAGCGTTTTTAATGGTAAACAAAAAGACAATCTTCTACTCTGTGGTGCAGGTCCAAAGCATCAATTTCATAAATTGATGGCTGTCAGCATTTGGGGCAGGGTGGGGATTCGGTTTGGGAAGGAGAGGAGCTATCATTACTCATGAATAGATCCAAGGGCTACACTTTTGTTGATCAGAAGCATCAGGTTTTGGAATAAGTGCTTCAGAATGAGTGAGCAGTCAGGTTAGACCTTAACCCCTAATCACTTTAAATCATTTCACCAGCAAAAATATGATTCCAGCCGACTTGGTTACATTTCAAAAATGCAAGGGCGAAGAAAGGGCACAAAGTCCAGGCAGTTGCTTCACATGGGAGTTGACGTCAAGAGGATGAAGAGTAAACAATACAATTCAAATAAGGTTCCACATAGATGCATGCACATATAGAGATTCTGAAAGATCTAGAATAGGATGGCATACCTCCACTGAGCATTGACCTCTGTAGCAAATAGTCTCTCTCTTGTCTCCTTCAGTAATGTATATCTATCATGTACATATCCTTCAAAACCTGACTGGTCAAGATGAAATGACAATGTAAGTATGAAACTAATAAAAGGTAGATGCAGTGTTGTGAAAAGCGCACCTCAAGGCACAAAAAGCATGCCTTGCCGCAAGGTGATGGCCCTTGAGCCTTGAGACGTGCGTCTCATAGTCTATGAGGCGTGCACCTCATGGGGAGGCACATGCCTCACAATGTTTGGGTCAAATGGGAGAAGCCCCTATTTGACCTAAATTAGGAGAGGGCCTGACTGTTTAGGGCACACTCCCCTCGTCTCTCGCTCTCCCTCTGCCGAAAGGAAGAAGAAGAAGGTACTCTCTCTCTCTCTCTCTCTCTAAATGGTTTATGTGAATTTTTCCCCTTCAAGAAAATGAACCTTGTTGTAATCAAGTCATGTTTACCTTCAGTTTCATGGAGATGCAATTTGCATAAACCTTTATGACCTGAGATTGGTTCATGTTTAGTTGGTACACAATTTGGATCATTTATAGAGTTTTCAAATTTTTTGTAGCACATGAATTCTTTTCTGCAAATATTTATCAAATATTTCACTATAGGGAAAAGATGTATATGATCCATTAACGGATAATGGCATATGATTTACACAATAATGTGGTGATATGCTTTTATTGTTGCAGTTGATTTCTGTTTTCCTTCCCCTCCCCTCCCCCCCCCCCCCCCCCCAAATGTAGTTAAAGGTGTATCTATTCAATAAATTGCTAGTCTTCAAATCCGGAGTTAGCTTGCTCTTCGTAAATGTATTAGAAATTGGAATTTGGGTTGTGAATGTTAAAAAAGTGTGAAACAACATAGGCTTTCTTTTCTTTTAAAGGAATTTTCAGATCATGTGATCTGAAGAAGGCAATTCGTTTGTACTGATGTGATTTGATCACTTGCTTGTGTAACATATGTTGGTTCTTATTGAGTATGAATCTGAATCTGAATTCATTGGATTATACAAAGCATTGACTCAAGTTTTTTTTTTTTATTTTAAATTTTTTTTTTATGTTATCTACTAAGAATGGCTACTTGAGGATTTAGTAATTCATTGATTTGTTTATCTACCTCCTTATTCGTGCTTTATATGTAATTGTAATTAATTGTTTGTTTTTATAACTCTTTATTTATGCTTTATATGTAAATTGTAATGGATTCTTTATTTTTAGAACTCTGAGTTTTTATAGTCTTTTCTTATGAGTCCTGATAACTATATACAATTTTAATTTGCATTGTTGCAGTTGAGAACAATGGGAAGAGAGGATGAGACCATGAAACTAAAGTTCCAAACCCTACTAAGGATAAAAAGCTCATAGGCATGTAATATGCAACTATTGTTAGAGAGAGACTACATGTGGCATTTCAAGGTTGAAACATCATTTAAATGACATAAGAAATAGTGTAATTTCATGCAATAGGGTTCCAGATGATGTGCAAAGTTTTTTTTTCAGAATTATCCAAGGAATCATACGGAAATGAAACAAGAAAAGGGGCAAAGTAAGTTAAAAATTGGTAGGAGTGTTTATTTTGGTTCAACATCATCAACAATCGATAATGTGAATGTTACTGAATCAAGTAGTATGGCAAAAACAAGTACGACTGGTCTCATGAACCAATTTGTGCACAAAGAAGCATTCAAAAGGGATAAGAAAAAAGACGTATACCGTGCCATTGAGAGGTTTTTTTATGTCAATGCCCTATCATTTAATCTTTATAATAGCTAATATTTTGGTTTAATGCTAGAAGTTGTTACAAATTATGGGCGAGGGTTCAAACCATGAGATTAAAAGGTAGATTTTGAAGGATGAAGTAGAGTTTAATCAAGAAATGTTAAAAAAGTTAAAAAAAGAATAACCCAAAGTTGGTTGTAGCATTATAACAGATGGTTGGACAAATGGCAAGAGAAGAAATTTAATTAATTTTCTTGTGAATAACTCCTCAAGAACATTATTTTTTAAGTTTATTGACAACAATAACATGAAAAAAACTGTTGAAAATTTATATAAGTTGTTTGAAGTTGTTAAAGAAGTTCGTAAAAGAATGTACTGCAATTTATTACAGATAATGCACCAAATTATGTGACACCTGAAAATATGTTAAGAACAAGTAAAACATTTGTTTGGACACCACGTGTGGTGAATTGCTCGGATTTGATGTTTGAACATATTAAAAATATATCATTTTTTAAATATATAAATAGAAAAGACAAAGAAAATCACAAGATACTTGTATAGTCATGTATGAATATTAAATTTGGTGAGAAAGTTCACAAAAAAGAGAGAGCTTCTACGTCTAATCATCACTCGTTTTTGCCACATTATATATCACACTTCATAGTATTGGATGCTATAAGAAATAGTTGAAGTTAATGTTCTTGTCTTCAACTTTGAAATCTAATTACTATAAAAAGCTCGATGTTAAGAATATTGTTCATATTGTTATTAATGATCATAATTTTTGGGCTGACATATCATATGCAATTAAAGCTACGCTGACTCTCATGAAAGTATTGCGATAAGTGGATGTGAATAAGCCTGCTATGAGATTTTTGTACGAAGCAATCGATAGAGTAAAGGCGAAAATTGCTTCGAATCTTGGTAATGTTGAAAGAAAATATAAACCTATTTGAGATATCATTGCCAAACGATGAGACTTACAACTTCATAATCCTTGGCATGTAGTTGCTGTTAAAATATGGTATACCTTGCATATATATATATATATTCATATATATATAGAAAGATACATATACATATATTTATCTCATATATATATATATGTATATATATATCTCAAACCTGATAAGGGTATTTATGTAAATCCATATGTTTTACGCATATTCTCATTTGAGAATATGTTATAATTTATTTTTCTATTTTTCTTTTTGTCTTTTTCCTTTTTTTCTTTTTGTCCCTTCTTACCTTTTCATAGTGTTCATTTTATTTGAATTCTAATTTTTCATTCCACCAAATTTCTTATTTAGTTTTTTTTCATGGATTTCTATTTTAGACTTCAAATCTAATTGAGATCCAAACCAAATTAGGTAAACCATTGTAAATTCAATCTCAAATAACTTCAAATTTAAATTCAATTTCAACTAAGATTCAAATTAATGGGTAATTTAAATTTGAATTAACATTACAACTTAATTCTAATTTAGATAAAAATTTGAATAAAAATCCAATTCTAAATCAAGATTCATTTAAAACAATATTCGAGATCTATTTATTAGATTCAAATTAAATCTAAATTCAATTTGAATTCAAATTTCAAATCAAAATTTAAATTTGATAAAACTTCAAATTCAAATGCACACTCAAAATCAATCCAAATTAAATTGAAACTCAAATTTAATTCAAAATTAACTCTAAAATTAAATTCAAATTAAGTCCAACTTAAATCCAGACTAATTTCAGTTAAAAAATCAAAACCCGATTCAAAAATAAAATTCCAACTTGAAATTCATCCCAAATCCAATTTGGGGTTCAAATTGTAATTAAATCCCAACTTAAACTCAAACAATATTTTTAACATTAAATTCATAATTATCCCTAATAAAATTATCAAAAATCCGTGAGGTTTATACATAATGGTTATCATATTTTCAGATTTCATGTTATGGTGACTATATATATAAGTACAAAACCTGTGTAGCTGGAGAGAGAGAGAGAGAGAGAGAGAGAGAGAGAGAGAGAGAGAGAGAGAGAGAGAGAGAGAGAGAGAGAGAGAGAGAGAGCATGGCATGGCATTTGAATCATACAAGGAGACCCAAACTTTCCAAACAATTACTTTTCTAACCGTTGGAGGGGCTCCAACATGTGTATTGGAGCCCCCCCATGACTCCAAATCATTATAAATAGGGGTGAACCCCTTTAGGTTTTTCATTGCTTTTGTAAAGCCCCTCTTGGGATCTCATATATTGAAGTTCATATTTTTTCATGCTTTTGTGCATGTGTATCCGTGCCATGTGCACTTGTGAGTGTTCTCCTTTGTGCCTTTGTGCACTCTTTGTTTTTCTTGTATTGTGTTGATACACAAAATCTCTTTTTATAGAGATTTTCACATGGTATCAGAGCGAGGTTGTTTGGAGAAAGAAATTGGTGCGGTTCTTCACAATATCAAGTGCCTCAAAAAGAGTGCCTTCAACATTTTGGTGATTGGAGTGAAGATTCTTCTTCATTCAATATTTTAGAAGATTACTACAAGTAAGATTTAAAATCTTATTGTGGTACATATTCTTTTCTCTCATCTTACCTCTCTAATAGGTGAAAAAGACTCAATTCTCTCTTGGTTTCAAACTAAATGACTCAAATTATTACATGTGGGCCGGAAATATGGAAGCTCACATCAAAGAGAAAGGGCTTTGGGGTTATATTCAAGGCTCGATTCCGGAACCGGAGCCTAAAATCACTTTGATTAAAGAAGGGGAAATCAAAATTCTTGAGGAAGATGAAAGAACTAAGGCTCTTGAGGAGTATAGTAGGAAACATGAGGAGTGGAAAATGAAGAACTTCAAGATCTTGTCTTGTATCTTTTCCTCCGTTGAGACAAGAATCAACGCCAACATTATAAAGTTTAAAAAAGCTTCTCAAGCGTGGGAGTACCTTGAGAAGATGTATACTTAAAGAGACTTGTCCCATAAGTATTATCTCCAAAAGAGGGCGCTAACCCTTTTTCAAGGAGAAATGACTATAAGAGAGTATTTTGCCGAACTCATTTTCATTTGAGATGAGCTTGCCATGCTTGAACCCAAGTGGAGTGGAGAAGACATAGAGCTTCGTCACAAGCAATTAGAAGAAGATCGATTTTTGAACTTTTGAATGGGCTAAAGCCGATGTTTGAACAAATAAGATCCTCTCTCCTATCCGCTTTCACCTCTCCCTCTCTTGAAGATGTTATAACTAAATTAAGTGAAGAGGAAACTCGTATGGGGATTAACAAGCAAAATCCTAGTGTGCTTGCAATGCCTACAAATCAAGAGGAGTCTGATGGTGTTAATGCCGTTTCTAGGCCCGGTAACAATTTGAGGACATATAAACCTCCAAATTTTAAGAACCAAAATCAAGGTGGTCAAGGTGGAAGAAGAGACTATAGCAAAATTTTGTGCCACTTTTGCAAAGAACCGGGTCATATCAAATCGGTTTGCCCGAAATGGAAGAAACTTCTAGCAATGGCAACTACATCTCAACCACCAAAAGAGAAATCCTCAAATAGAGCTCTATCTCTCAATCAAATTGTGGAGGCTCTTCAACCTCTTCTTAAGAGAGCTATTTTCGGTGCCGCTATATCCACTCCTTCTCCTCCAGGTAAAACCTCTTGGTTCTTAGATTCGAGTGCATCATTTCATATGACCCCAAACATTTCTTCTCTCTCTGAATATTCTAAAAGTGTGTCACCTTCTTTTGTTTCAACCGCGGATGGTACTTCTCTTGAAATTAAGGGAATTGAAAATTTTGAAACCCAAAACTTCTTTATTCCTAAAATTAGACTTATACCAAAATTGAATTTAAACTTGCTTTCCGTTTCTCAACTCACGGACTTTGGGTGTGACATTCAATTCTCATCTAATAAATGTTTAATACAGAATCACCGATCCGTGAGATTGATTAGGGAAGGCTCTAGGAAGAGAGACTTGTACTATGTGGACTCTCTTCAAATTCCTAAAAACACTTTTTTGTAATGTGGCCCAACATAAAGACAAATGTTTGGCACAAGAGACTTAGTCATCCCAACATTACCAAGTTATCTTATTTGCATTTTGTTAAAGATCTTTGTAAAAATACTTTCTCTTGTAATGATTGCATTCTTGGAAAAATGAGAAGTATGCCTTTTGGACAAAAAACTATGTTTAGTACTAAACCTTTTGAAATTATTCATTTGGATGTTTGGGGACCGGCACCTGTTATATTCAAAGGAGGTTTTGCCTACTATGTGATTTTTGTGGATGATTTTTCGCGGTATTGTTGGATATATTTTCTCAAACATAAGCATGAAGACTTTTCATGTTTTAAATCATATCATATGATGATCAAAAATCAATTTAATAGTAATTTAAAGATATTTAGGACCGATTCTGGAGGTGAATATCTCTTAAATGAGTTTAAGCAATATCTTAAAGATTGTGGCATTGTCCAACAAAGATCGTGTCCTAAGACCCAACAACAAAATGATTTGGCCGAAATGAAGCATAGGCATATCATTGAAACCACTAGAACCGTTCTTATTTCTCAAAGTATTCCAATTTTTTTTTGGGCTGAGGCGACCCTTGCTTCCGTTTATCTTATTAACCGTCTTCCATCAAAAAATTTAGATATAATTTCTCTTTTTGAGATTCTATATGAAAAAGAACCCGATTACAATAGATTGAGAGTTTTTGGTTGTAAGTGCTTTGTTCTTACAAATAAAAATGATAAACTCTCACCAAAAGCCATTTCTTGTGCTGTTCTTGGCTATTCCGAAACCCAAAAATGATTTCGTTGTTACGACTCTAAGAATGATAAATTATATGTCTCAAGGAATGTAACTTTTTTGAAAAATGATAGTGGTTTTGAAAAGAATGAAACTCATTTAGAAAATGCCGACTATTCTTTTCTTTTTGACTTATTATCTAAGGATGATGATATCTCTAGTGATAATGAATCAACCTATAACAATGACAATAAAGTGGTTGTGATCAACAATAATTCTAACCCTTCTACCTCTTAAGAAGAAAATGTATCTAGAGACCCTATCACCTATTCTCGTAGAGATAGAAGCACATTTAGAAGTGCTATTGAGCAATATAGTGAACCTAGTAAATCTATTTCCACTCATGATTCAAATCCTAGGACAACTAAAAGGACTAGAAGGACTCCCTCCAGATTCGTATCCTTTGATTCCTTCTCTCCTAAATATCGAGCTTGCTTAAGTAGTGCCATTCACTCATATTTTGAACCAAATTTTTTTGAAGAAGCCAAACGGTGTATTGAATGGAGAGAAGCCATGGAGAGTGAACTTCAAGCTCTTAGGAAAGCTAACACGTGGGAATTTCAAACGCTTTCCAGTAGAAAGAAAACTATAGGATGCCGATGGATGTTCAAAGTCAAGACCAAGAGTGATGGTTCTTTTGAGAGGTATAAAGCTCGTCTAGTAGCTAAAGGGTATAGTCAAGAATACGGCATTGACTATGAAGAGACATTTGCTCCAGTAGCTTATATGGTTACTGTCAGATGTCTTATCATCATTGCTTCAATTCGAAAATGAAATATTTATCAAATGGATATCAAAAATACATTTTTAAATGGAGACCTTAATGGAGAAGTTTATATGGATGCTCCACCAGGTATGAAAATCCCTAAAAATAAAGTTCTCCGTCTTCGTAAAACTCTTTATGGCTTGAAACAAGCTCCCAAGGCTTGACACGATAGGTTTAACAATGTAATGACTGAAAATAGTTTTTCTTCATGTTATACTGATACTGCATTATTTGTTAAGAAATCTGATGCAGGAATTGTTATCTTATTGTTATATGTTGATGACATGTTGATAATAGGAGATGATACTAAAAGAATCAAAAGTATTAAATCTATTTTGACTTCGAAATTTAAGATGTCAGACTTAGGTTTTTTGACATATTTTTTGGGTATTGAGGTTGCTTATTCTCACAGAGGTTATTTTTTGTCTCAAGCTAAACTTGCTTGTGAGATTCTTGACAGATCAGGCATCACAGATGATAAGGTATGTGAAACTCCTGAAATAGTGAGTTCGAAGATGAAGATTGATGATGGCATTCTTCTAAAAGATCCCATACCTTACAGGCAATTGGTTGGATCCCTAACATATCTCAGCATTATTAGGCTTGATATTTTTCATGCAGTACATGTTGCCAGTCAATTTCAACATACGCCTACCACCGTTCACATGAGTGCCATCCTTCGCATCATCAGATACATAAAAGGTACAGTAAACAAGGGAGTATTTTTATCTTCCTCTTCTGAATTAAGTTTAATTGCTTATACTGACTCTGATTAGGGAGGTGACCCAAATAACCGTCACTTCACCACTGATTTTTGTATTTTTCTAGGTGAGTCATTAATTTCTTGGAGATGCACAAAATAGCAGAAGGTATCACTTTCATTCACTCAAGCTGAGTGTAGAGCCATGGCATCTACCACCATGGAAATAGTTTGGATTCGCAGCTTGCTGAAGGATATGAATGTTCAAGTTCAAAGGCCCACAAAGTTATGTTGTGATAATAAGAGTGCAATCTACATTGCCAAAAATCACATATTTCATGAGCGCACGAAACATATCGAGATAGACCGCCACTATGTTCGTGAAGAATATTTAAGAAGAACCATTGACCTTCCTTATGTTACATCAGAATATCAACTGACAGACTTCTTCACCAATGCGCTGTGCTCTCAAAGATTTAACTTCCTTCTTGGCAAACTTTCGGTTGTGTCACCCTAAGTTTGAGGGGGGTGTTAAAATATGATGTATCTTGTATATATATATATATTCATATATATATATAAATATATATCTCAAACCCGATAAGGGTATTTATGTAAATCCACATGTTTTACGCATATTCTCATTTGAGAATATGTTGTAATTTATTTTCCTATTTTTCTTTGTCTTTTTCCGTTTTTCCTTTTTGTCCCTTTTTACTTTTTCATAAAGTGTACCATGGGGGTCCCCAATACACAAGTTGGAAGCACCCTCCAACGGTTACTTTTCTAACCGTTGGAGGGGCTCCAACATGTGTATTGGAACCCCCCCCCCCCCCATGACTCCAAATCATTATAAATAGGGGTGAACCCCTTTAGGTTTTTCATTGCTTTTGTAAAGCCCCTCTTGGGATCTCATATATTGAAGTTCATATTTTTTCATGCTTTTGTGCATGTGTATCCGTGCCTTTGTGCACTTGTGAGTGTTCTCCTTTGTGCCTTTGTGCACTCTTTGTTTTTCTTGTACCGTGTTGATACACAAAATCTCTTTTTATATAGATTTTCACAGTTGCCTATTATTTAAATCCTCAATTTCATTATGTTGAAAACTTCACCCCAGATGGAGAAGTTATGAGTAATTTTTATTATTGTGCTCAAAAAATAGTTTATAATGCAAATGTTTGATTAAAAATTATAACACAAATCGATGCATTTAAAAGGCCAAAGGGGTTATTTGGTAGAGAGGCAACCGTTACAACAAAGAAACTAAAAAGTCACGGTAAGTCTACAATTATGTTGTTATTTGTTAATAAATATAATATTATTTTAATATTTTATTTTTTGTTAATTATGAAATTTTTATTATTTTTATCATTATTTTATTATTTTATTTAAATGTAGTTGATTGGTGAAGTTCATTTGGGCATGAACATCCTGAACTAATGAATTTTGCAATTCAAATTCTAAGTTTGACGTGTAGTGCATCTCTGAGCGAAATTAGAGTACCTTCTCATTAGTATGTGACTTTATATTTTGTTTTTTTAATATATTTATATAAGTTTAATTATTTTATAATTGATTATCAAAGATTTAAAATTATACGTGCTTTCAAAACTAAAGAATAAACTTGAAAATGAGAAGATTAATACATTGGTTTTTATCATATACAATAATGAAGTTAAGAGAGAAATATGAGGAGAAAGGCTACCAAATACCCACTATGTCTAGATCACATAGACTCAGATGATGAGAGGATTGTTGAAAAGGAGGATCTACTATTTCCTAACATTCTTAATTGGTTGGACCTGAACTTCAACATAAACACCATTGAGCATATGCCTATTGAAGAAGCCGCTTCACATTATGGTTCACAACATGCTTCTAAGCCAGACAATACTGCAAGGTCATCAAGAGCTCTAGGTAAAGCTATATTCATTTTACCTTGTTATGAATATAAATGTATTTTTTTAATTATATGCAATAAGTACTTAATATAAGATTTTTTATTAAAGAAAAAAAAATGACGAAGGATGCCGATGAAGAAAGTGCAGATGATAAAGAGATAAACAATGAGGATGAAGGAGAACCTGTTTATATGGATTCCTCAGATGATGACATTGAAAGCTTGGATATTGATGATGATGAGACATAAGAAAACTCGAGGACATAATTCATATCATATGACTATGGCCATTTATATGTTTTTTGGGTCCTTCATTTGCACTTGTGAATGTTGTAATACTCTCATTTTGGGGAGCTTTGGACAAATACATTAACATTTGGTTGTTAATACTAATATGCATTATATGATGATGACATGATGTTGAAAAATTTGATTGTTAGTGATTTTGTTACTTAATTTTTTATTGAAAGCTCATATTTTATTTGTTAGATACTTACATAGATCAAGTTGTTGCATTACATTAATGTTATTTTTACATGTTAATCTCATATTTTTTGGTATTTACTTGATATTTTTTATTTTTTATTGGTTGTTGCTTCATCAATAAAGCATTTCTTTTATTTATTTGTATTTTAGATATTTTTCTAAACTTTTTTTTAAGTTTTCAAAAATATATTTTTGAGGCTTACGCTTTACGACCTCGAGGCTTATGCCTCACTTCATTTTTGGTGGAGTGCTTCACTACACCTCAACGCTTTTCACAACATTGATAACATGACCACAAAAGCAAGCATACAAGTAGAATCTATATAGCTAGCACATATTTCAAATAAGCCCCTTGTTAGAGCTTGTTTTTTAAGAGAGAGAGAGAGAGAGAGAGAGAGAGAGAGAGAGAGAGAGAGAGAGAGAGAGGACGGGAAGCAAAAAAGGGAAGAGGAGAAGCAAGAAAGGAAGGGAGAAGAGGAAGAAACAGGGAAGGAAGAGAAGAAGCGAGAGGAAAAGAGAAAGGGAGAAAGAAGAAGATGCAAAGAGGGAGAAAGAGAAATCGAGCACTGCAGGTCCTCTCTTTTAAGGTCCCTTTGTCAGTTTTCTTTATCTTTTGTATTTTATTTAATTTGCTTGAATGTTTAATTTAAAAGAATTCCTATATTTTCCAGAGTTTTTCTTGAGAAAAACTACTTTTTGAAAAAGAAACTCCTCAAAAAAACCATTCCAAGAAATAACCGAGAACAATACTGTCCAAAATTAGAAGTTTGTTTTATTGTCCCAATAAAATAAAGCCATGAAATTTTGTCTTTAAGAACCATGAGTTGTTTGTAGCAGGAATTTTCTACTGCAGGAGCAACATGTAAAGGAACAAAAAAGTATCCATGAACTAGAATTTCCTTTCGTACAAATAGGTCAGACCGACATACATGTGCATGCTTGAGTTGCAGGTCAGAATTCACTGGATGCAGAGAATTAGGTCCCTATAGAAAGGATATGTGAACAATGGGCCATTTGAAGGCCTAGTCATTTTTCCCTTCATCAGATTCAAGCACTCTATATCAAAGTTTTGCATTAGGTGAAAACGTCAATATCTGAGTGCATAATGCAGATGGTCAAAGTTGAAATTCAGAATGTGTATAGACAGAAAAAAGCAAAGACATACCTTAGTTGTCTTTAACAGAGCCAATCCTTCAATCCCTGATGTAACCTGACACAAACCACCTTTCTTTACCACTACTTCTGTAGTGTGCTTCTCAGACCCAAGTTTAAATCCTACGACCAAGATGTTGGAACAAAATCCAGGCAAAATAAACATCTAGATAAGAGAAATTAAATCTACAACTTATAGAAAATTCATAAGGCAAATAACTCGATGATGACCCATCTAACTGGTGTCCAACAGAAAATGTGTCCAAACTTTGTAATTGGCTTAATCAATGGGTAAAATCCACTTGAAAAACTACATATATACTAATGTGCTAGGCTCAATATCTAGCTTAATGCATGAAAGACATTAACATGGATAACAAAGTATTGTGAACCAAGACATGGCATCTAGAAGATGCAGAGAAAGCTGTGACAGAAGAAATAGTTCACCATCTCAGAAGATGCACAGAAAACAAACCATGTTTATGCAGTTGTCCATCTATGATGATGCGCTCCCATGGCTTCTCAACTATCTTGATGATTGCACATGTGACCTACAAGAATTGTCATGCACATGATACATCAGGGATCAAAAGAAAATACCAAGTAAACATAAGAAAATCCACAGTAAATCTCATGGAGTTTCAACTCTTTAACTGTAGTAGATCTAAGAAAAAAAATTTAGATAGGCGTTTCAAACATCTAAAAGTACTAAAAGCATCTACCACAGCCAGAAGAAAATTAAGAGCCCATCCAACAGATTGAGCTCATTTACAAAAAGCAAAACAGCACCGCCAGAATCAAGCACAAGATATAGAAAAGGTAATAAGTAGATGAACTAAATTTTTTTTTAAAAGTTGCTTGAAGTATCATTTCAGCCTATGCCACAAATGGAAGTTCAAAACATGAATGATGTTTAAGCTAGTATGGCCTACATAGATATACAGAAATAAGGGAAGGTAGCACAGCATACATGCATATGCAGAGCGAAAGAGAAAGAAAGGTGTTCAAGGAAGGAAAAAAATAACACAAGCACTCATTTTCTCAAGAAAATCAATCTACTGCTTTCTGTGATGAATTCCTTCATATATATATATATATATATCACTGTCACCGATATATTGAAAATATCACGATATTATCAGCTAATATATATATATATATATATGTATATATATATATATATATCACTGTCACCGATATATTGAAAATATCACGATATTATCAGCTATTTTATAGCCAATAATATCGGGAATATATCACAGTATTTTCAAAATATAGCCAGAGACAAAATATCGTGATAATATCACAATATTTTTGGGAAAAAACTCTTTTTTTTATTTTAAGTTTGCATTTCCTATTTTTTGTTTCTTTTATATTTTAAAACCTTTAAAACATGTTTCTTTATATTTTTGGAAGAAAAATAATGCAAAACTTATTATTTTTTTAGCCTTTTTGTTGTTATTTATATGTTTTCAAAATTTTAAACTCCCGAGATATTCCTGAGATTTATCAACTTTTAAATATCTCTCGGATAAATACCCGTGACGAGAAATTAGCTTCAGGTGACTATGATATATATATATATATATATATATATATATATATAGTAGCCCGATAAAAACAGTGGACAGGCTACTCATCAAACAACCGTCAAACGAGCATTTGTTGATTTTCAATGATCTAAGGTCATTAGTGGCGGTCGTGCATGTAACATGTTAAAAAAATGTGTAAGACACTGATCCACACGGGATCAGCGGCGGAGAAGCGTCCACAGTGGACACTTTGTGTGTCCACTGTTAGTGGCTTCTCTCTCTCTCTCTCTATATATATATATATATATATATATGGTGCTATTGAAGGCATGGAACTATTGAGCTGGAAATCATATGTTCAAGTTTCATTGACTCAATCTGACCACATAGATGTGTTCAACATGGTTTGTTTAATAAGGATAAAAAAAATGGATCATGTTAGCCCTAAAAATATGTTTTTTTGAGTTATCAAATTTTAGTGCACTGTGGGCCGTTGATTTTTTTAAGCCCCTGCTTATATTTCACAATCACATGATTCAAAACTCATTTTGTACTAAACAAACATTGTAGATCACATCTATAAGGTTCAATTTACAAAAAAAAAAGGTTCTAAAAAATATGAAAAGGGGTGATTTGCACTGAATAGTTTTGTGCATATATATAGTAAATTCCAGAAATTAAGGTAATTTAATTGAATTATTAACCAGGTTCTAAATATGATCCCTTAAATTACTTACACACTGCAGCTAAATACTCCTATAGAGAGCGCAAATTTTATAACCTAATGCACCCTGATTGCAATCATGCGTTGGATCTTGCTCCATTGCACCAACATGTCCCTTATAATGTTCTTCAAAATTCATGCCACCAACAAACATCAAGCACCATGCGTCACCCTCCACAAATGCCTCAACTACAAACAACGCCACTCTCTCTCACCCTTTGCTGGCCCTTTGCGGACCACCAATCCCCATTATGAAATTCACACAAACAGTAATAAAACAAAAAGCAGCATTAGAAAACAACTTAGAAAAATGACTATAATCAATCAGATTACATCTTCATCGTAGAAAGAAAACCACAAAAAAAATAAAAAAAGTCATTGTAAAAAGCAATCTTACATGCGAATACGTCCTCATAAAATGCTCCCCGAGTCGAATTGCGAATTCTTCCGCGGAGACGATCTCTGAGCACTCCTTAGCTTTAACATAAACCTACTTTTCACATGATTTAGTCACAAATTCACCACTATAAAGACCATGGTCCAAAGAAACTAGTCGGGAATCAACACCAACAACAAAGGGAAGGCAAAAACTGAGTTGGGGAATTGGGTTATGGGGAGAGAAACCCCCCACGAGAGCTTTACCGTGTTCTTCATGGAATCAGTGGCGACGATATTGGAGTTATCGTCCCCAAAGTAAGACTCCTTGCAGTCTGAGAGGAGGAGGACGGCAACGTTCCACTCGGCCATGGATTGGTGGCCATCTCTGCTCCTCCAAACCCTCGCAACCCTGACCCTCGACTTCCCGTGCCTCTGCTCCAGATTGAAACCTCCCTCTGATCCAAATCTCTCCCCCATCTTCAACTTCGGTCTCTCTTTCCCTCCCTCTCTCTCTGTGTGTGTGTGTGTGTGGAGTCTGATTCAAATGACAAAGAGAGCTATTTGTAGGACATGAGGGTAAGGGAGAGAAAGAGTCAGGTACAGAGAGAGATGGTGGGGGTGATGAGTTTGATCCAATCGCATGCATCATCGTCTGTCAGAAATGTCAACTGCTGGAAAAGAGAAATCTCCAGTTTACCCTTTATAGGACCCACCCTCTCCTCTCCTTCCCCTGCCTGTTTGGACCCTACTGGGGTCCGGTGAGAAGAATCTGGTTATAACTTTTTTTTTTGAAAGGCAAGCTGGGGTTAGTCCGACCCATCAGTTATTATTCAATCGAAACACTGGGGTTTGAACCTGCAACGTCCACACCACAAGGAGACTTGCACTGACAGCTCCTACCAACTAAGCTGAGCCTCTGTTGGTAAGAATCTGGTTATAATTGGACTAACTTGGGTTGGCCCAATTGGACATAGTTTATGCCTGACTGAATTGGGTGTATATCCTCGTTACTTTTTGGAAAATATGGATTGCATGATTGGATTTGAATATGGATCAAGATAGAAAAGTATTGGGATTTGAATATGGATCAAGCATTACGGTTTAGGGCCTGTTTGAGTGCCATGGATCTCAAATCTATATAATGCCAAGAATGCAAGTGAACAAACAGCAAACGTTTGGTTCCCTAAAGAAATGATGAATCCTTGGATCTCAAGTCCAAATTTGAGATCTGAGCAATCAAACACACCAGTGTTTGGATGAAACCACTTATCCATGTGAACAGGTAATGTGATTTCTCAGCTTATCTCGTTTACCTGGGTAAGCGGGTGCACCCAAACACCTGCATTTGAGTCCTTCAGATATCAGATCCCAAGTATTGTGACTAAAGATCGCAGATTAAAGATATGAGAATCTCTAGTTTGATCCCCACCATCAGCCAGCCAGTCTGTGGATTTAAGGTTTTTTTGCAATGTGCGTATAGCTCGATATCTATAGTATGGCCAGAAAATTGATAGGATACTAACCTGAATCAGCTATTTTTTAATAAATATAAAATAGCTTAAAATTAATTTTTTAGTATTATTTTAATTATTTTAACAGGTGTCACTGATTTAAAAACGATACACTTGAGTATCGGTATCGGTATCCGCTTCGATGCACCTGGATCGTAGGCCAAACGATACAGGTCCGATTCTGATACTGACAACTTTTTTTGGCCTAAAGTCAGGATCTCGAATCCTCTGCTCTGAGATCCACCATTTATATAAAGGTCGGATCAAGGCGTGAGTTCCACATCTTGATCCTTGTGTCTGATCATCTACTCAAAGTTCTAAGGTAGTCAAATGCACCCTAAGAAACTAACCATGCTGGCTTGGTAAGTCTAGGCAGGTCCATACTTGGTTTTGTTGGGCTGGCCTTGAGGCTCATTACCATACGCATTGGATCTGAATCCCATGAACTGGGGTTTGGATTTGGATCCAGTTTTTCAATTCCAATATGTCCTTTTATCCTTAGGATATCATTTACTTGATGCATACTTCAGGCAATGGATCCAGGTCCATTTAGAAACCAACAAAGGTCGAACCCATTGAATAAAAACTGTCACTGGAAAGCCATCAGGGGCCAGGAGGGATCTAAGTTTACCCGTATCCAGCTACGAGGTATCTAAGTGGGACCTGGCCCGAATACCAAATTGTTTAATACTATATAAAAGTTCTAAGGGCAAACTCCAAGCGTTTTCCGTTGTTTATTTGTTTTTATTATTTAATTTTCTAATGTAATAAACCATCCAACAACAGTTTGTGCAATAAGGTGTGCTTCTTCTCTTTTTTGCTTAATAAATACCATCAAGTGCACTTGGGGACAAAGTGTGGGCCTGTTTGGTTGTCATGTCATTGGTTACAAATTTTTTTTTCATAGGCAGGCTGGGGTTAAGCAGATCCCTACCAGTTATACAACGACACGAGGTGACATGCACTAGCTTCTCCTACCAAACAGGCTGAGCCCAGTTGGTATTGGCTACAAAATTCATGAAGTAGGAACCATGCATTTGATAGAGACCACGGTGCAGGTCCACCTTACACTGCCCCAATATGGCCAAACTACTTTTTGGTTGTCTTCATGATACGAAGGAAGGAGTTTAATCAAACTAATCTCGTGCTTAGCAGTCTGAGCTCAAACCTATTTTGAGCTTTGCTCCTATATGGACCAGAGCCAAATTTGAGCTTGGCTGAGATCACTAACTTGTTTGCAGTTCAAGGTGGCGCCAAACGTGGTATATTAGTAGGTGGCCATTGTAGCAGTTGTTGAGGGGCAGAGCCGGACCTGTCAAGAGGCCAATGAGACTTGGGCCTCAGGGCCCCTGGGCCAAAAAAAATTTAGGGGCCCATTTTTAATAGGGATTCCATTTTTAGTGGAGACCAAAAACAAAAAAAAAAATTTAGGGCCCCAAAAAAATTGGAGGCGCTGCCCTCGAACTCCTACTATTAATAAGGAGCTCAAAAAATTCTGAGGCGCTGTCCTCAAACTCCTACTATTAATAAGGGGCTCAAAAAATTGCGAGGCGCTGCCCCCAAACTCCTACTATTAATAGGGTGCCTATTTTTAGGGAGCCCATTTTTAATAAGGGCTCAAAAAATTTCGAGGCCCTGCCCCAGAACTCCTGCTATTAATAGGGGGCCCATTTTTTCCCTCCGCCTCAAGCTCCATAAAACACAGGTACGACCTTGTTGAGGGGCATGAAACCCTCAACGAAACTTAAAAGACAGGGAGGGCTTATAAGGTGCAATCACATTGCACACTTTAAGTGCATCGCCGCACCCGACTGCCCTCCGTCTCTGAAATAAGGCATGTCAGCAGTGGGGCTCAACAGAAGATGGAGGGTGAATAAGGTGCAGCGGCACCTTAAAGTGTGCAATGTGATTGCACCTGATCTGCAGTCGAGGATAGGGCACACCTTTTAATTTTAAAATAGGGATTCTACAGTTTTATTATGTGGCAGGATAAAGTGTGCAATGTGATTGCACCTGATCTGCAGTCGAGGATAGGGCACACCTTTTAATTTTAAAATAGGGATTCTACAGTTTTATTATGTGGCAGGATAAGTTCTCTCCTACCAACCCTTTGGGGGGTTTTTGTCCTTTCGTGAGAAAATAAACAAGAAAATTACTTACTCCCTCTGACTCCTCCTACACTCCTGCCACATGACATCAGGGACACTCATTTTTTGATTGGGTCACTAGGATTGCCAACCATTGGCATTGGGGGGTGTAACTGGGACAGGTATACTAAGACTCAAACTGATGTGGGAACCAATCATTTACAGACAAACCTGATCTTAATAAAGTCATGAGTGCAGATCATCATCATCAAGCCTTGTAAGAAAACTAGACCTATTTCAGAAATGGTTAGGTTCCTGGGTAAGAAAAATATAGATCCAAAGTTATTTGTAATGGTTCTATGCAATCTATACCCGGATCACAGCCTAGCTTGTAACTGAGCTCATTTTATATCTGACCCAAACCCTAACTATTTAATAAGGCATCCTATGGCACATGAATGGCCTGAGCATGCACATTTAATTAAGGCATGACATGGTAGATTGATGGGGTGCATTCCTCTGCACGTCCATTTAACAAATGCCATCCTATGTGTCATTTATGGGATGCCATTTCGGAAGGATAAGTGGATAAGCTTCCCTGTAGTGATCCATGGAGAATTTGTCTTTTTCTTACACGACAAATATCATCACTTTCCAAACCTGCAAAAGATGTTAAGATTTTAGTTTGCGGAACCCTCCGCTTGTGTTGTCCTAGTCAGCCACCATTTTGGATTTTGATCAGATCTGATCTATTTCATAACTTGTTGGACAGTTTCCAAAGCCATTCGTAACACCTATCAATTATGCATGGGATCCGGAGCCCATCATTTTGTGGGTGCTCATAGTGGTTACTGGGTTCCACAATGGATCTACAAGATCCAACAAATTTTAGGGCAATTCAAGATCCAATTTCTCATTAACAGGGTGACATTGTCGATGCTTATGTATACCTCAATTTTGACTGAATTATTTTATGCCTCATTCAGTGTTTTTTTTTTCACTTTAATTATATTTTTGATATTCAAAATGACATCCTCAAAGTTTTTATCGAAAAGACCAAACAAACTAAAATATTTCAGTTTTTAAACAAGGTAAAATCACCCGAAGGGGTTTGGCATAGTGGAGGTGGGGCCTTGGGTGCTAGATGGGCAGTCAAGGTTTGACTGCCATGGGCGTCACCCTGTGTAGCATAGCCCCCGGGGGCAAGGGTCCTAGCCTCAAAGTTTTAAATTGCTGGCACGACGACCGTAAGTATGGCAGGTTGATCCAGTGTGACCAGATCTTCGTGTCTGGTGTGGTTTCTTTGGATTATAAATTCAAAAAAAAAAAAAAGACAAAAATCAGGTCAATTTAATATTGCAATCAAAAGTTAGGATAAAAACAAGGTAACTTATCTAGTCAAAATCCCGTTTCTTCACATATCCTATTTTGAGTGCATTTTTTTACTATTAAAATAATTGAATTTAACTTTGTACCAAAAAACAATTTAAATTTGAGGATGTTAACTTTTAAACACATCAAAAAATTACCTCAATCTAACATCCAATTAATAAGATATGACCAAAACAAGTTAACTCACAGTCTCAGTTTGTCATTAACGACAAGCTGATTATCATTAGCAATATGAAGGTTGTCATCAACAATCATAGAATTATTGTCAGAAACAGATGAATTATCATTAGCAGTGACCAAATGATACACTTGTCGTAAAAAAAGACCCAATTGTTGTGATAGGTATACCTAAGAGGTACACTTCTCGTTAGGATGCCACTTGTCAATGAATCATCGCCATCATAGTCTTATAGCCATTTACTATTGATTCATATGGGGATTAGAGATAAGCCTCTAAAAACTCTCCCTTTCTATCCCAAGTTATTGAAACTTCCATCCAATGAACCTAGCCTTGATTTAGAAATCCCAGAAACTCATCCTGATCTCAGAAACCTTAGCCCCTAAGAAAGATAACTCTAGTGAATCAGAAAGAGACCTCAATCAACAAATAAGATGTCGCCATGTCACTTAAAGACATATCTGAATCCTTGAACCCCAAATCCATTTTAAAATCTATAAATAAGGATCATCTCTCCTTAACCCAACATCTAAAATCTAAAATATAAAATCTAAAATCTAGAAGCAAATGAACTTTGTTGCACCTACTATTCAACCTAGCTTTCTAGAGCCGACACCCAAACTCTACTAAAGTTGGTCCAGCATAGTTGAGCCCAGTTTAGGTTTAGATCCCCTGTCTCACTCAACCTACCAATCCCACATCTAGCCAGACTCTCTACATGCTCTTTTTTTGTCATAAGAAAGGGTTACCTAAGATCGATGTGAGATTCAATTTCTCTACATTTTTATTGCATTTATTTTATTATAAAAATATGGATTTTCCTAACCTCTAGCATATTTGTTTGTTTTGTGCTTTTTCAAGTCTTGATTATGGCTTACACCATCAACCTTACTTTATTTTAGGATCCATGTACAAGGTATGAGTCACTTTCAAGATAAAACCCAACAATTGAACATTTCAAAGTTCTTGGAGGGATGATCCTGCTACTTTAAGAACAAACACCTCTTGGGTCTCGAATTAAGATCCAACTTTAGAATTCAAATTTTTTTTTAGTCTACTCATATTTTACTTACAAATTTGGGGATCTACAAAATGGTGATCATAGTGGGACCACTCATATAAATGTTGAAATTGAAATTTCTGGGATTTAATGTTGCAAAGTTAGTCTTTTGTCGTTTTATTGTGTGTTTTTGGATCTTAGATCCACTATGATCCCAAGATCCATCTTTTGCTTTATTTTTTTGTTTTGACTCTGCTCTATTGACACTCTATATCCACAAGTCATATCATCACATTATAAGAGTTGTTAGAAAGTAGACATCCATGACTATGTTTTTCATTTTTTGTACAACTTCGGATTATGCTTTTCAGGCCTCAAAAGATATACGAGAATCGAGCAAATAATTGTTTTTTTTTGTTATTTTCTACTGATCAGTCTTTGCTTTTTAGGTCATATCTAAGTATCTATATTTCATAAATTAGTGTTTTTTATAGCTTTTGAAAAGCCGAGTTTTTGATCTAATTTTTTTTTTGTTTTGGATTGGAATTGAAAACCCCTCTAGGGTAATCATTTCCAGGTATAAAACCGAGGCAAAGTTTTGGTATGAAGTTGGTGATTGTTAGTCAGTTTGTTTCCTAGAGGACATATGTCTCTCACTGTTTATCAGACCAGGGCAATCTTGGTGTCATTGGAAATATGGTTTTCTTCTCTTTCTCTATTCTTATCACTATTTCTTTGAATTTCCAGTGCTGGTACCTGGAAAATAGTTTAGATTTGATAGAGAAACTACCCATGTGCTGTTTTTTCTAATATAGGTGCATTGTTGAGGTTGTATTTCAACATTCTTTTGTTGTTTTTCAGTGATTCTAGTGTCATTGGAAAGCTCTCAAAGTCTTCTTTTTCTATTATTTTGAGAGTTTTCTTGTATTCTACCATTTTCTAAGCCTAAAATTAGTATTAAAGACAAACTAATTCTAGACTACAAAAAATTTCTGGCAATTCCCTAACTTTTGGATCAAGATCAAATCTTTCTTTTCAGGCATCAGAATTCATCAATTCCAGTGCCATTAAATTGATGATTTCTTTGATATTATTTTCATTATTGGCGTGCTCTATTGTTATGCTTTATTAGGATCCGAATAGTTCCTTTGGAGAGGGTCTCTTTTGGACCCATTCCCGATCTTGTGAATTGTATTCTTACAAATTGAATCCTTTGATAAAATCGTTTTCTAAGAGAAAATAGTTTTTTGTTTTCAAAATCACTTAGTTTGAAAAAAAAATAGTGTCTTTCCTACTTTTCTTGGTAGAAACCCTAGCAAGATTGATTTCTTGCATGCTTTTAGTTAGAAAAATGAACTAGAAATCTTTGATGAAGTTTTTTCTATCATGTAAAATTTCTAGGAAAATATCAAAATCTCTAATAAGCTAGTCTTTCATCCTATTTGAGACCTTTTTTGCATCGTCTATGCTTTTCTCTTTAATTTATCCTTCTATTAGGACTTCTATTTAAAACCTTTTAATTCCTTATGTAGATTTAAAAAAACCCTTATCCTATCCTACTATTTGGATTTTCATATTCCCCTACTCATACTAGGAGTGTTAGCTCGGGTATATAGGTGATGAACCTTGAAAGCCA